>NC_045445.1:124545168-124569909 GCF_002776525.5 Piliocolobus tephrosceles
GGGGGCCTGAATGGGTTGCCCACTATGAGGCTGGGGTCGGGGGTTTTTGCGGACTGGGAAGGGGAAGGAATTTCCTTACTCTGTGAGCTGTCTTGGAGAAAGCGAAATTCAGCTTGGCCCGGGACCAATCAGGAGCTGAATTGATGATTCACTGGGGCTACTCAGCTTGGCCCGGGACCTATCAGGAGCTGAAGTGAAAGCTTGGCCCGGGACCAATCGTGCTGAAGTAATTCTTAGAGGCCGGGCTCAACACTGGAAAAAGGAAAGGGCCCGCCGGAGTCGTCGGAGCCCATGGTGTTCATGCCTGCAAAAGGAGAAGAAACTTTACCGGGAACCTGATGATTGTACAAAAGACAAAGACATTTCTGTGTCAGGTCTTGTTCCCTTATCTGAGTGAGCCGGAGGTTTGTGCAAGTTTTTATCTGAGTGGGCTGGAGGTTCTCCGATCTGTGCAGCCGCGGGCTTGTCTCCAGGCACACCACCACCCCGTGCTAGTTCCCTTATCTGTGCCTGCAGCTTGATTTTTATCCCCAGGCTGCTTTTTATGTTATGTGGGGATGAGGCACTGACCCGTGGGTTGGGGGCTCTTTGGGGACCCTCCCCTTGCTGTCTACCTAAGGAAAGCTAGCTAACTCCTTTCAGCGTGATGGTGCACACCTGTAGTCCCAGCTACTCAGGAGGCTGAACTGGGAGCATCGCTTGAGTCCAGGAATTTGAGATTGTAGTAAGCCAAGATCACGCCACTGCACTCCAGCCTGGGCAACAAGTGAAACCCTGTCTCAAAACAAACAAACAAAGCAAAAACAAAACCCCCTGACATTTGTTAATTGCCTTTCTTTGAATTCTACTGAGATTGAAATTAAATTGCTTATTGTCTTTTTTGTCTTTTTGTTAAATTATTCACGTAATTTTGGATACCAGAATCTTCACCCCAAATCTGGCATCTACCAATACAGATATAAAAGCTAGAGGTTTTTATTTTTAATACAGGACTTTAAGAAGATGAGATGAAGCAAACTAAAGGATATACACTAGGTTCTGGATTATTAGTGTTATGTCCCTCTCTGCTTCTTCTGGTGTTCTTTTTGTTGGGCTTAGTGGCTTCGCCTGTAATCCCAACACTTTGGGAGGCCGAGGTGGGTGGATCACCTGCAGTCAGGAGTTCAAGACCAGCCTGGCCAACATGGTGAAACCCTGTCTTTAACAAAAATACAAAAATTAGCTGGTCATGATGGCAGGTGCCTGTAATCCCAGCTACTCAGGGGGCTGAGGCAGGAGAATCGCTTGAACCTGGGAGGCGGAGATTGCAGTGATCCGACATCGCGCCATTGCACGCCAGCCTGGGCGACAGAGCGAGACTGCATCTGAAAAGTTAAAGGAGAATTTTTAACCAGTACCAGCACTGCTAAGTTCTAGCATACATCTTCCTCGTGTGAGTTGGACATTGTTTTATATTAAATAGTCTGTGCTGAGATCCCAGTTTTACCTTATTTATTACCAAGTTCTTAGTTTTCACCTCCATACTTCTTCAGTGTGTAGTCTTTGAGGATAGTGTCTTTACCACTGGTTTCTTTAGAAGAGTTTACTTCATTCTAGTATGCTTTGCACTGTGTTGGGCATGTCCATGTGATTCTGTGGTAACCCAAATCTTCTGTCAACATGTTCCATTTGATGCCTGTGTTTGCTCTGATCCGATCTGCTTTCTTTCACCTCTTTGAATAGAGCCAAGCACTCGACTCCTGGAGAACTGAACGGTCACCCAACTCCCCTGGGATTTCAACGTTTTTCTTTTTCTTTTCAATTAGTTTGTGCGGTTTATCTTTCTAAAGACGTACTTGATTCTGTGGGATGGCTGGGCTCAACTGGGAGGTTCTTCTTTTCCATGTGGCATTAGCTAAGGTCACTCAGCTCTGTTCATCTGGGGCTGGGCCATCTGGTGCCTCAGCTGGGGTGGCTGAGGTAGCTGGCTACCAGGCTGGTTGGATTTCTTTTCTTTTCTTTTTTGAGACAGAGTCTTGTTCTGTCACCCAGGCTGGAGTGCATTGGCACGATCTCAGCTCACTGTAGCCTCCAACTGCCGGGTTCAAGCAGTTCTCCTGCCTTAGCCTTCCAAGTAGCTGGGATTACAGGCATGAGCCATTGTGCCCACTCGGCCTTGGATTTCTTAAATGGTGACTTGAGGACTCTAAGAGCAGCCAGATTTCCAGGTCTTAACCACACCACCCTCCTTCCTCTCAAAGCCATTTTATGGAGGGATCAGTGGCATCACTGAAGGTGGTAAGGATGAGTACTGGGAAAAGGCCACTGATTGGATGATTAAGACGTCCCTATTAAAAAGAAACAGTTTCAGCCAGGCACAGTAGCTCATACCTGTAATCCCAGCATTTAGGGAGGCTGAGGCAGGAGGATTGCTTGAGGCCAGGAGTTCAAGACCAGCCTGGCAACATAGTGAGACCCTATCTCTACAGAAAATAAAATATTAGCCAGTTGTGGTGGCACGTGCCTGTAGTCCCAGCTACTTGGAAGACTGAGGCAGAATGATTGTATGAGCCCAGGAGTTCGAGGCTGCAATGAGCTGTGATAGCACCACTGCACTCCAGAGTGAGACAACAGAGTGAGACCCTGTCTCTAAAAAAATAGTAAGTGCCGGGTGCAGTGGCTCACGCCTGTAATCCCAGCACTTTGGGAGGCCAAGGCGGGTGGATAACTTTAGGTCAGGAGTTCGAGACCAGCCTGGCCAGCATGGTGAAACGTCTCAGTACTTGGAGAGGCCGAGGTTGGTGGATTGCTAGAGTCCAGGAGTTTGAAACCAGCCTGGGCAACACAGTGAAACCCTGTCTCTACAAAAAAATAGAAAAATTAGCTTGGCCTGGTGGTGTGCATCTGTAGTCTCAGCTACTTGGGAGGCTGAGGTGGGAGAATTGCTTGAACCCAGAGGCAGAGGCTGTAGTGAGCCAAGATCGTGCCACTGCACTCCAGCCTGGGCAACAGAGGGAGACCCTGTCTAAAAAAAAAAAAAAATGTAATCATATAATTTTTATATGTGGCTAACACATATGTGTCAGGCACTGTACTAATGACATTAAAATGTATACTCTCATTTAATCCTTACAGTAATTCTTTGAGATCAATACTGTTATTACACACATTTCGCAGATGAGGAAACAGGCTTAGGGAAGGTAACTTCCTATAAGCCTAACTTGTAACTATGTAAGTGGGAGAGGCG
Organism: Piliocolobus tephrosceles; assembly: GCF_002776525.5. NCBI lineage: Eukaryota > Metazoa > Chordata > Mammalia > Primates > Cercopithecidae > Piliocolobus > Piliocolobus tephrosceles. The sequence goes on from NC_045445.1 coordinate 124,548,395, forward strand.
AGACTAGGTCTAGAATTTTGGTCCTTTGCCACATTTCTGACATATTTTCTCAGCTGTTATAGTAAAGGGTTAACTAATGCCATATATATATATGGATCAGAATGCAGTCAAGTCTCAACCATAAGAATGAAAGATGGCTGAAATATTCTGGGCATTTGGTTTATTTTCTCTTAGAATAAAACTTTTGCTACAATTGTGATCGACTCTCTAAATTTACTTGTGTTTTCATTTTTTTTTGAGACGGAGTCTTACTCTGTTGCCCAGGCTGGAGTGCAGTGGCATGATCTCAGCTCACTGCAACCTCCGCCTCCTGAGTTCAAACAATTCTACCTCAGCCTCCCGAGTAGCTGGGAGCACGGGCACCCGCAACCACGTCCAACTAATTTTTGTAGTTTTAGTAGAGACTGGGGTTTCGCCATGTTCGCCAGGCTAGTCTCAAACTCCTGACCTCAGGTAATCTGACCTCTGCCTCGCCTCCCAAAGTGCTGAGGATTACAGGTGTGAGCCACCGCGCCCAGCTGACTTGTGTTTTCTTTCCCTTCTGTTGGCACCAAATCATGAATTTACTATAAAATAGGAAACAGAAAAGAGGAGTTAAACGAAGAGATTAGGGCCAGATGTGGTGGCTCATGCCTGTAATCCTAGCACTTTGGGGGGCTGAGGTGGGCGGATCTCTGGAACCCAGGAGTTCAAGACCTCCTGGCCAACATGGCAAAACCCCATCTCCACAAAAAATGAAAAAACTAGCCAGGCATGGTGACACGCACATGTGGTCCCAGCTACTTGGAAGGCTGAGGCAGGATAATCGCTTTAACCTGGGAGGCGAAGGCTGCAGTGAGCCAAGATTGCACCACTGCACTCCAGCCTGGGCGACAGAGCGAGACTCTGTCTCAAAAAAATAATATATATATATCGTCCGGGCACGGTGGCTCACGCCTGTAATCCCAGCACTTTGGGAGGCCGAGGCGGGTGGATCATGAGGTCAGGAGTTCTAGACCAGCCTGACTAACATGGTGAAACCCCGTCTCTACTAAAAAATACATATTAGTCAGGTGTGGTGGCGCCTGCCTGTAATCCCAGCTACTCAGGAGGCTGAGGCAGGAAAATTGCCTGAACTCGGGAGGTGGAGGTTGCAGTGAGCCAAGATCGCACCACTGCACTCCAGCCTGGGTTTGTCTCATAAAAAAATATATAAAATATATGTATTATATATGTATATATTTCTATATATATGGGCTTGAAATTAGTGGGACTTGACTAACTATGGGCTTGAAATTAGTGGGACATAAAAATGAGTGGGCTTGAATATTTAAAAAAAGAAAAAACATCAGAATGCGTCATGCATAGTAACGTTAAGTGTTGTGTGACACGTTATGTATGCTCATGGTACACACATATATGTGAGTACTAGGTCACAATGTAAAATGTACTTCTACGTGGGTTATGGTTAAAAAGTTTGACCTTCCATCGTGGATGGAAAGAGTATACTTGGTATAAGTTAGCATACCTACTTAAGTTGTGCTTAGTTTTAAATTGTTCAGAATTTCTAAGTTATTTTCCTGTTTTTTAATAAATTAAATTTGTAAAAAAATTCGTTCGACAGTTAGTTGTCGCTCTTTTAGTTTAGCCTGAAAGGCACCTCCCACGCCCCCCTGCCCCTGCGCTGGCTTTGCAAGTGGCTGTTTGATTTCTGTGGGCTGGGTGCCATCTTGTGGCCTTTGTGTTACACTGTAGTGTATTCCCTTTAACGCAACTTGGAAATCCTGTTTCTGATGTCCAGAGTGAACTGTCCAAATTACCAGAGCTTGAAGTGAATTAAATCAAGACTACAGATTCCATTCTTTTTTTTTTTTTATTTGAGACAGGGTCTCGCTCTGTCACCCAGGCTGGAGTGCAGTGGCTCGATCACGGCTCACTGCAGCCTGGACCTCCTGGGCTCAAGTGATCTTCCCACCTCAGCCTCCCAAACAACTGGGACCACAGGCTCACACCACCAGGACTGGCTATTTTTAACAATTTTTTGTAGAGTTGGGGTCTCACTCTGTTGCCCAGGCTGGTCTCAGACTCCTGGGCTCCAGTGATCCTTCTGTCCTGGTCTCCCAAAGTGCTGGGATTACAGACATGAACCGCTGCACCCAGCCTTGATTCAATTCTTAAAATTTCCATCTGGCCTTAGCCCCACATTAGACCCCTAACCCTAGCCAATCAACTCTAAAGTATGTGCCATTTCCCGGTAGATAATCATGAAAGAGGAAGACCAGTCAGTGCTTGGTCTCTTGACATTGGGTGACAAGTTCTGTCTTCTTCTGTAAGGGCTACTTGCAGGTGATATGGCCTTCAGTGGAGAAATGGGAAATGGGTGTATACCTCCTCTTCCCTGTGAAACGTTCCCTCATTCCATCCCTGATTTTTCTTGTGGTTGTTTGTGCTCACCATGGAACCTCCACAGGAGTTGGCGTTTTTAGCACTTATTCCACTGTATTGCAATTCCCTTTTTAAATTTTTTTTTATTTATTTGAGACAGGGTCTTACTCTGTTCCCCAGGCTGGAGTGCAGTGGTGTGATCATGGCTCACTGCAGCCTCAACTACCCCGGGGCTCCAGAGAGCCTCCTGCCTCAGCCTCCTGAGTAGCTGGGACTACAGGCATGCACCACCACACCTGGCTAATTTTTAAATTTTTTGTGGAGACAGAGTTTCGCTATGTTGCCCGGGCTGATCTTGAACTCCTGGGCTCAAGTGATCCGCCCGCCTCGGCCTCCCAAAGTGTTGGTATTACAGGTGTAAGCCTCTGTGCCTGGCCATAATTCCTTTTCTTACATGCTTATTTCACTTATGAGACTGTGGGTTTCTTGAGGGAAGGAATTGTATCAGATCGTTTTATTCCTATTGCCTAGCAAAGTCGCTTGCATATATTTAGGTAATAAATGTATTTCGTGTAAACAAATGTACGATTTAGGTGAGTTTGTGTGTTCGAGTTGGTTTTTGAATTTGTTAATTTAAAAAATTGTAAGCTTAAGACTCAGGAAGGAGGCTCTTTTAAAATATATTTTTGGGCTGGGCACGGTGGCTCACACCTGTAATCCCAGCACTTTGGGTGGCTGAGGTGGGCCATTCACTTGAGGTCAGCCTGGCTAACGTGGTGAAACCCTGCCTCTACTAAAAATACAAAAATTAGCCAGAAGGGGTGGTGCCCGCCTGTAATCCCAGCTACTCGAGAGGCTGAGGCAGGAGAATTACTTGAACCTGGGAGGCAGAGGCTGCAGTGAGCAGAGATTGTGCCGCTGCACTCCAGCCCGTCTCAAATAAATAAATTTTTAGCATTTTACATAAATGTACAATATTATGCTAAAATTGTTATGTTAGTAATAGGATTGGTAAAAATTGCTTTACTATCTGAAACTAAATACATAGTAACTATGATAAACATTTTCTTTTTAAAAGCTAGGTAAAAAATATAATGAATTTATAGAAGCGGCTGTGTGTGTGTGTGTGTGTGTGTGTGTATATGATATCATTATATATATATAGCTTTTTGTCCATGGTTCCTGGCTCATAACTCCCATAGCCCTTGTTATTTCCTAAGTGATTAAACAAGCATATCTTTTGTTAAAGCATTTGTCGTTTAGTCCTTGGTTCGTGAAGCAGCTTTGGAAGTGCTTCAGAGCGATCAAAGGAAAAGACCGTCTTTGGTTTTGATGTGCGGGTGCCGTAGGCCTCAGAAGCAGGGCTCGGAAAACAGTCTCTCCCTCTGACCTTCTCATACCCTCCTTTTTCACCTGCTCCTTTGTCTCTCCAAGGCAGGCCATAGAAACTGAAAATATAATCTGCCCCCACCTTTGTATCTTGGAGCTGGACATAAAGAAATTCTCTGACCTACCTTGTCTGATTGAAGGTCATAAGACCCTCATTTTAGAAAGGGTCCTGCCCTCTACCCAGGAGGAAGGAGTGCTGTACAGAGAGGCCAAGAGGAATCTGGACAGGCCTTGCTAGGATTCCCCACTCAGGCTATTAGCATTAGATCATGCCCTTTTTGTCCAATCACGTTTTGCACTTGATCTTAGCCAAAATGCCAAGAAGCGATCCAATCCCATTTTGACAGGGTTGTCCATGCTTCAATCATCCCTATCCAATGAAGTCTCCATAAAAGGCCCAAGAGGACCAGGTACGCAGAGCTTCTGGACAGCTGAACTGGTGAAGGCTTGCAGGAAGGTGGACAAGAATTCACCCGTGTGCTGGTGTGACCGTGCACCCCAACTCCACGGGAACGGAAGCTCCTGTGCTCAGGACCTTTCCAGACCTCACCCTATGTGCCTCTTCATCTGGCTGTTTATTCGTATCCTTCAAAATATCCTTCATAAGAAACTGGTAAGTGTAAGTAGGCATTTCCCTGAGTTTTATGAGCTGCTCTAACAAGTGAATTGAGCCTAAAGAAGGGGTCGTGGGAACCCCAACTTGAAGTCAGTCGGTCAGAAGTTCCAGAGGCCTGTACTTGGGAGCTGGTGTCTGAAGTGGGGCAGTCTTGTGGGACTGAGCCCTCAACCTGTGGGCTCTGATGCTATATCCAGGTGGACAGCATCAGATTTGAATTGGATCAGAAGATACCTGGCTGGTATCCACTGCAGAACTGATTGCTTGCCTGTTCGTGGGGAAAATCCCTACACATTTGGTCACAGAAGTCTTCTGTATTGATTGCTGTCATGTGAGAACAGAGGAAAAACAGTTTTTCTTTCTTTCTTTCTTTCTTTTTTTTTTCTTGAGACAGGGTCTTGCTCTTTCGCCCAGGCTGGAGTGCAGTGGTGCAATCATAGCTCACTGAGGGCTTGACCTTTCGGGCTTAAGTGATCCTCCTGCCTTAGATTCAGGAACAGCTGCGACTACAAGTACAGGACACCACGTATGGCTAATTTTTGTACTTTTTGTAGAGGTGAGGTCTCACCATATCATCCAGGCGGGTCTCAAATTCCTGGGCTCAAGTGACCTTCCTGCCTCAGCCTCCCAAAGTGCTGGGATTATAGGCATGAGCCACTGTACCCAGCTGTGAAAGTTTTCTGACCCTATATATATGTATGAGTATATATAGACACACAAATACATAGATATGTGTATATATATTCACCCCCACCACAGAGACTTTTATGAAACTCTTTTTTTGAGAGAGAGTCTCGTTCTGTCACCAATGTTGGAGTGCAGTGACACGATCTCGGCTCACTGCAACCTCTGCCTCCTGGGTTTAAGCGAGCACGTGTGGCTAATTTTTGTATTTTTAGTAGAGACGTGGTTTCACCATGTTGGCCAGGCTGATCTCGAGCTCCTGACCTCAAAAGATTCACCCGCCTCGGCCTCCCAAAGTGCTGGGATTACAGGTGTGAACCACCACGCCCAGCCTATGAAATGATTTACCTGAAACACACATTTTGTTACATCATATATATTAATAACCTTGTATTCAAAGATTTCTCAGTGACGTAGTGTTGTCACAAAGTTCATAGGGGGGTTAGGATACCAAAATATCATTAAATAATTAAATAGTAGTTAATGTGTTTGAGAACAAAATATACAACCCGGAAACCTAGTGACAGATGGGAAGTTTAGGATGTAGGGTTAGATGAGCTCTTGGACAGAGAAGAGACAGTGGGGTTGTGGTGGGGAGGGCGTGAGGAATGATCTCTTGTGTGAGATTCTAGGGACTAAGAAATCCCTGAAAGAGTTGTCCACCATGATCACTGGAAACCTCAGAACACTGGCCAGGCTTAACTGCAAAATATTTAACAGAAGACTAGAAATGATGGGGAGAAGCAGGGAATAATAGATGTCATTCATATATTAGTGCACTGGAAAGATATTGCCTGGTGTGTTTCGTAGAAACTTCAGGTCACTTCTGTTTTTTTTTGAGACGGAGTCTCGCTCTTGTTGCCCAGGCTGGAGTGCAATGGCACGATCTTGGCTCACTGCAACCTCTGCCTCCCAGGTTCAAGCGATTCTCCTGCCTCAGCCTCCCAAGTAGCTGGGATTACAGGCACCTGCCACCAAGCCAAGCTAATTTTGTGTACTTACTAGATACAGGGTTTCAGCATGTTAGTCAGGCTGGTCTCAAACTCCTGATCTGAGGTGATCCACCTGCCTAGGCCTCCCACAGTGCTGGGATTACAGGTGTGTGCCACCGCGGCCAGTTGGTCACCTATTTATTTACATTTTTTTTTTCTTTTGAGATGGAGTTTCGCTCTTGTTACCCAGGCTGGAGTGCAATGGCATGATCTCGGCTCACCGCAACCTCTGCCTCCCAGGTTCAATGGATTCTCCTGCCTCAGCCTCCTGAGTAGCTGGGATTACAGGTGTCTGCCACCACACCCGGCTAATTTTTGTATTTTTAGTAGAGACAGGATTTCTTCACGTTGGTCAGGCTGGTCTCAAACTCCCGACCTCAGGTGATCCACCCACTTTGGCCTCCCAAAGTGCTGGGATTACAGGCGTGAGCCACTGCACATGGCCTCCTATTTATTTACTATTATTATTATTATTATTTTTTGAGACAGAGTCTTACTCTGTTGCCAAGACTGGAGTCCAGTGGTGTGATCTCGGCTCACTGCAACCTCCGCCTCCTGGGTTCAAGCAATTCTCCTGCCTCAGCCTCCCTGGTAGTTGGGATTATAGGCATCCACCACCATGCCCAGCTAATTTTTGTGTTTTTAGTAGAGACGGGGTTTCACCATGTTGGCCAGGCTGGTCTCAAACTCCTGACCTCAGGTGATCTGCCCGCCTCAGCCTCCCAAAGTGCTGGGATTATAGGCGTGAGCTACCGCATCCGGCCTTATTTACTATTTTTTAAATGTTTGTGGGCAGGTCATCTCTTGATCTATTATTTTGGGTAAGCTCCTACTGTTGTGGCATTGTTCTGACCTCCTGCTGTACAGGCAGTTACTAAATGATACGGGTCTCCTCCTTTCCTTAGTCTCTAGAATGGGTTATAAAATGTAAACTGTAAATTAGCATTAGAACATACTCTGCTATAGAAAAAGGTTATAAATGGCAGCTGGATTCCCTTGTATCTACAAATTACCCGCCATTTGTGACAGAACTCTATTTCAGCCAGAAGCCCAGTAATTCCCCCACCACTTCTAGTAATGGCCTTTCCCCGGGAGAAGGGCTTTTTGTATTGAGAGGGGATGGCTGGGCACAGGGGCTCATGCATCTTCCCACACTTTGGGAGGCTGAGGCGGGTGGATTGCTTAGGCTCAGCAGTTCAAGCCCAGCCTGGGCCACATGGTGAAACCCTGTCTCTACAAAAAACATAAACATTAGCCGGGCATGGTGATGCATGCCTACAGTCCCAGCTGCTTCGGGGGCTGAGGTGGGAGGATTGCCTGAGCCCAGGAGGTTGAGGCTGCAGTAAGTTGTGACCGTATCAATGTACTCCAGCCTGGGTGACACAGTGACACACTGTCTCAGAAACAAAACAAAACAAAACAAAGACATTAGCAGATTAACATGGAAGACAGATAGCAAGAAGTTAATTTTTCCTGGGTACCTGGTCTCTTAACTATGTGGCATGTCTACAGATAATGACAATAAAGTAATTGCCATATTGGGGTGGCAAATGGGGTGAAGTAGCACTGGAGTTCAGGTTTGTATATGGTCATTTGTTAAGACTTAGTTATATGTATTTAAGGATTCAAATTTTGTCAAACTAAATATAAATATCTTGTTACTTATAAATTTGGTACAAGCTGAAGATGTAAATTTAGAAATGGGGGCGGGAGCAAAAGGCTTTATGTTATTACAGAGCAGTGGGCCATGGGGCCAGCTATTCCTATTACTGTGGAAGGTGAGTGTTGCTCACAACGTGTTCTTTACCGCTACCCTCAAAGGTATGGAGAGGTGAGCCACAGTGGAGTGTTAAGAGCTCAGAAACTAGAATTAGCCTGTCGGGGTGCAAGGTCAGATTTTGCCTTTGCTAGCTAGCTATATGACTGTGGGTAAGTAATTTACCTGCACTTCAGTTTCCTCATCTGTAAAATAAAGAACTCAATGAGTTGCTGTGAGGATTACACAATGCCCCTAACCTGCTTAACACAATGCCTGGCACATGGCATATACTCCATAAATGTCATTATTGCTGTTACTCAGTTTGATTCAATCTCCCATTTCTTCCTTTGGAAAGACAGAGAATAACTGCTTGTCTTTTGACATCAGTGTCTAACGCTAACGCTAAATATCTTTGGATTCTGACGTGGATCTTTATATTCTCCAAGAAATTACTACTGCAACACAATGTGGTAACGAAACCGTGAACTTTATTGAGAACTTTCAAGCATCATAACTTGAAGAAGTATTTCTCAATTCAGTTTATCGAAATACTTCAGCTTTCCAGCTGGATCTGGGATTATCTGTTAAAACAAAACAAAAAAAGGAAATTATTCATTTTAAAGCCAAAGTACATAATGAGTAGTCTGACATTAGTTGCCCATGCCTTGAGTAAAAATTATTTTTGTATATCAGATTGTATATTTAGAAAAAAATGAGATTTGTCCTACCTACTAATTTCGGCTATTCCAAAAGACAAATATTTTTATGTATTTTTTGCGAATAAATTAACATCTGTACTCAAGCACCCCAAAACTTACTTACAGCTCTTCTCTTGGCCACCAGGCTTTCATGGCATCTTCAGGTTTGATCTAATTAAGTCAAACACATTTAGAGAGCATGGCTACAGATGTTAATGTACTTTAAAAATCATTTGCTGCTAAAATGATGGTATGCCACAATTATCTGAAAAGGAGGCAGGTGTTCACTAAGGGCTTACTAAAGTCCAGAATACAACTTTTAAATCTCAAGCTGCAAAGTAAAAAACAAAAACAAAAACAAAAATACCCAAACTCAAATACATCAAGCACTACTGTCAATAATTAATGAATACTGTTGTGTTCCCTCCAAAAGCATCACAGCCTTACAAACCTGTTAGACTTAAAAAAATTTCCAGGCCAGGCGCGGTGGCTCACGCCTGTAATCCCAGCACTTTGGGAGGCCAAGGTGGGTGGATCATGAGGTCAGGAGATCGAGACCATCCTGGCTAACACCGTGAAACCCCGTCTCCACTAAAAATACAAAAAATTAGCTGGGCATGGTGGTGGGCGCCTGTAGTCCCAGCTACTCAAGAGGCTGAGGCAGGAGAATGACATGAACCCGGGAGGCGGAGCTTGCAGTGAGCCGAGATCCTGCCACTGCACTCCAGCCTGGGCGACAGAGCAAGACTCCGCCTCAAAAAAAAAAAAAAAAAATTTCCAATATATTTTGACCTCACATTAACTATGTTACTTGCTAGTTATAGGTAAAGTACATCTATCTTTATATATATAAAAATAACTTATTGTAACTTTTGTAATTGACTGATTCTGAATCAATTTCTGATGGGTTTGCAAAACAGGTTTGCCTTTGAGGTCAAAGTTAATGTTACAATAGCAAACTTACTCATCTCTATGTTGGTCTGATGGATCTCAAAGGGGATTTGAAATTATACATTAAAGGTACTTTGAGCACTAGGTACCTTAAAGTATAAATCAGTTGGGTTAGTTTACATTTGTTGATTATGAGGCTTATAGAAAGAAATATGAATCAGAAGCTGCTGGCTTAAGCAGCAGCTTAAGAAGCCTTAAAAAGCATTTCAGACACATCTTCAAGGTAGGGGGCACTTCCCCTTGGAGGTGCAGCAAAACCATCTGTGACTGATGAATAACATCTCCAATCACAGGGATGTGCTAGGTGTCCAAGTTCCCAGAGATCGGTGAGAGCTCCCAAGAAGTACAATTTAACTCTGAAAGGTATTACAGGATGAGTACCGGACATTTCAGAAAACATGTTGACTGTTTACATGATTAACTTTTGGGGGCCACAAATCTCGGAGAATCTGATGAAAACTATGGATTCTCCCTCCAGAAGAATGCATACGTGTTATCACATACTGTGGCGGTCATTCTTTTTAATTTTATTTTTGATCGACAAATAATAGTTGTATATATTTATGTGTTTGGACGTTCTTTCAACAGACTCGCTATATGGAAACTATTCAAAGTATTATGATAGGCAGTATTTATTAGTGAACAACACAGCCAAAGTCCCTGCCCTTGGAGTTACATCCTAATTCTAATTTTAGGTTGTGGTAATAAATGCTTTTACAAATAGGTTGGTTGGGCCAGATGTGGTGCCTCATGCCTGTAATCCCAGCACTTTGGGAGGCTGAGGAGGGTGGATCACTTGAGGTCAGGAGTTTGAGACCAGCCTGGCCAACATGGTGAAACCCTGTCTCTACTAAAAACACAAAAATTAGCCAGGTGTGGTAGTGCACGTCTGTAATCCCAGTTACTTGGGAGGCTGAGGCTGGAGAGTCGCTTGAACCTGGGAGGCGGAGGTTGCAGTGAGCCAAGATCACGCCACTGCACTCCAGCCTGGGTGACAGAGTGAGACTCCGTCTCAAAAAAAAAAAAAAAAAAAGTTGGTTGGAGGATGTGTAGGGTGGGGAAACAGTGGTGAGGAAAGACTTCTAAGATGATATTTGAGCAGAAATGTGAGCAAAGAGAGGAAACTAGTCATGCAGATGGAGTACAGAAAGAACGGCAAGGGCAAAGGCCCTGAGGCAAGAATCAGCTTAGCACGTTCAAGGACCAGAAAGGGGCACACCTGAGGTTAGAGCGCAAATTTCTACCAGTGGTTATCTATGGCTAATGGTACTTCTCTTTGGTTTGCTAAGGAAGGAAGTCTTAGGAGTCTATATTTTTCTATTACCCGAAGATAATGATTTCTTCCTCTAATGCTCTAGTATCTCCCAATTTCCTAACTGCAGCTTGTGTAAAACTCTTGATTTTTTGAAGATAAACATATTCTTCCTAAAAAGGTTCAAGCAAGTTTCTAAATTGTATTTTGGCAGGAGACTACTTCAGGGATTGTCTACAAATTATACAGCCTCCTGGCTGGGAGCAGTGGCTCATGCCTGTAATCCCAGCACTCTGGGAGGCCGAGGAGGGTGGATCACTTGAGGCCAGGAGTTTGAGGCCATCCTGGACAACATGGTGAAACCCTGTCTTTACCAAAAAATACAAACATTAGCTGGGTGTGGTGGTGCAGGCTTGTAGTCCCAGCTACTTGGGGGGCTGAGGCAGGAGAATTGCATGAACTGCATGAACCCTGGAGGTGGAGGCTGCAGTGAGTCCAGATCATGCCACTGCCCTCCAGTCTGGGCGACAGAGCAACACTGTCTCAAAAAAAAAAAAAAATTATACAGCCTCCTAAATGAAAGAATATACGTGTTTCAATCTCTTCTTTCTCCATGACAAGGAGAGAATTATTATCTTCAGTATTAATTGAGCTAGATTTTCTCAAAACTTCTTACTATGCATAGAAAGGTTTTGTTTGTGACTGTTTTCTTTGTCCAGAATACAGGATGAAATTTGATACATGACCTATAAGACTTCTGAATTATTCTACCAAGTCTCCCCTCTGCCCTTTTTTTTTTTTGGATTGGTGTATTTATCTGTATACTTGGCTTTAAAATTCACAGCATCACGCCCCATATTCTGCTTTCTCCAGTTTCAGCTACTCTTTCTAGAGGCCAAAGAATGTCTGTACTCTGATTTCTGCTTAGCAATGTTTACTTCATTTACAAAATCAAGACAGTTCTAGTAACAAGGAAAGAGTATTCTAAGGTTAGCATTTTTTTTTTTGACTCTAACCATCAACTCAACATAAAAAATATATATATACTTACAGTTTCACTACCAGGTTTCCAGCCAGCAGGGCAGACTAAAAGAAACAAAAAGAGGCAGAAGACATTTTAAAAACAGAATTCAGTTACCTCCAGCAACTGACTTTTTCTGTTTCTATATGAGACTGAAGTTAACAGAATATACTAATAAGAACATTTCCAGACCACCAAGCACATGACCTCCTGTTCACACCAAGGAATTTCAGTCATGGAGCTTATCAACAGGCAGTTAATCTATTTTCATTTTAGCAATTGTGTTTAGTTACATTAAAAATACAAGAAATCCAGTTGATTGCCCCTCTAATACAGTTGGAAAGTTTGGGAATCTGGTGAGCTGAAAGGCCTAGGCATGGCAAAAATTCCTCCAAATTTACATAAACTTCCAGTTAGCTTGTTTGCCATGTTTCCTGCAGTACTTTGTACTGATGACATGATTCACTATTTGTCAAAAGAGACTTTAGAATGCATCCTGACTCAGTGACTCAGTGACATTTTTAAAAGGAATATATGTGTTCTCTTTTAGCAAAATGATGAACTTGTAGATTACAAATGTGATACTGAATAAGCCCAGAGATTACATTATTATACTTCATCTTAGCTGAAAGGCACAAAAGTGATCAAGGATTATTGAAAGGCCAAATTCAATAATACAAACAGGCAAATGAAAACTACATCACTAAATATTGCCAGATTGACACATTCTAAGCTTGCAGAAACATAATTTTAAAAATTGCAGTAGCAGAAACTTTTCTCTTTGAGTTTATCAAAAAGGACTATGCAAATAGTGAATATTTTTGCATCTTATTTAGTAAGCAGAATACATTAGTTTTACACACACACATATATACACATATATATTTGATTTTTAGTAGAGGTGAGGTTTCACTGGGTTGCCCAGGCTGGTCTCGAATTCCTGAGCTCAAGCAATCTTCCCACCTTGGCCTCCCAAAATGCTGGGATTTCAGGCATAAGCCACCATGCCTGGTCTGATATTTTGTTAAAGCACTTTAAATTATAATTTGGTCTGTTAAAAAGATTTGCTAATAATTTGTAAATAATCAGAAAACTGTGGAAATATCCAAATTACTTTTATGATAAGAAACCAAACGAATTATGCTATCTTTCAAACTAAAAAATCAAAAGGTTAGAAAGGAAAGGTACCTTCTCCATGTTTGTCAGTGTACTGGAATGCTTGAACCAAACGTAGTGTCTCATCCACTGATCTACCCACAGGAAGATCATTCAGAGTAATTTGTCTTAGGATTCCTTTGTCATCAATAATGAAGAGACCTCTGTAAGAGAAGAATGGTAGAGGTGAGGCCATTTCTTCTATGTGTTGTGAATTCCTATACCATCCACACAGAAGGATGCTATACAGAACAAACACCACACTACCTACCTACTCCAATGGTACACACACACACACACACGTATGTGTGCGCATATCCCTCCCTCAATCTAATATATAATTTGGAATTATCACTGTAAAACTGCAGCTTTAAAAATTTGTTTTTGGCTAAGAAATGTACCATAGTATTTACAGTTGTTGAAGATAATCTGGCTTTTAAAAACTATACACATATGTGCATGTATTATTTTGAAAATAAAGAATAATTTTAAAATTTGTTTTCAAACGGGATCTCACTCTGTTGCCCAGGCTGAAGTGCAGTGGCATGACCTCGGCTCATTGCAGCCTCAACCTCTTGGGCTCAAGTGATCCTCTTGCCACAGCCTCCTGAGTAGCTGGGACTACAGGTGTGTGCCACCACACCCGGCTAATTTTTGTATTTTTTGTAGAAACAGGGTTTCGTCATATTGCCCAGGCTAGTCTCAAACTGCTGGACTCAAGCAATCTACCTGCCTTGGCTTCCCAAAGTGCTGGGACTACAGGCGTGAGCCACCATGCCTGGCCTTAAAAAAAAATTTTAAAAAGAAACTAATGGCTCAAATCGAATAATATAGCTAACATTAGATAATTTTACTTGGTTAATGTTCAAATGATTCCACATTTTAAAACTGCCTCAGTCTTTTTTGTGGCATATTTACTCTTGGAAATTAACTTAGTAACAGACTTTATGAAAGTAGAAAACATTAAAGACTTAGCAAGTACAAAAGAGGGGTAATTGCTGGTAGCAATACATGATACAATACAATGAACCTTGAGAACATTATGCGTGAAAAGAGGCTAGTCATAAAAGCACATATTGTAGGATTCCATTTATATGAAATGTCCAGAATAGACAACTATAGTGACATAAAGTAGATTTGTGGTTGCCTAAAGCCAGGGGAAGTGGGTTAGGGGAAACAGGGAGTGATTGCTAATGGGTATGGGGTTTTTTGGAGTATGAAAACATTCTAAAATTGTGGTGATGGTTGCACAACTCTGTGAATACACAAAAACCACTGAAATGTATTTTTTATTTTTAATTTTTTTAGAGACAGGGTCTCACTCTTGTTACCCAGGCTAGAGTGCAGTGGTGTGATCATAGATCATTGCAACCTTGAACTCCCAAGCTCTAGCGATCCTCTTATCTCAGCCTCTTGAGTAGGGGGGGACTACAGGAATGTGACACCACAACAGGCTAATTTAACAAAAAAAATTTATTTATTTATTTTTGTAGAAGACAAGGGTCTGGTTATGTTGCCCAGGCTAGTCTCAAACTCCTGGGCTCAAGGGATCCTCCCACCTAGGTCTCCCAAAATGCTGGGGTTACAGGCATGAACCACCATGCCCAGCTGAATTGTATTCTTTAAATGGGTATTGTATTATATGTGAACTATATTCCAATAAAGTTGTTATAAAAAATACAGGATTATAAAATACTGACACTTTCACATAAAACATTTAAGAAAAACTATTGGCACTACAAAGCAAATCGGCAATACAACCAAATTACAACTGTTTCATGCTAAAATTGCCCCCTTTTCAAAGAATTCTATTAATGTTTGTTAGCTCAAGTAACCCAGTGAGAGTATCTGGGTAAAATATTTCCTTAATTTTTCCTACTCCAAAGACACAGGTTTGCTAAGTAGTATGACACTTGTATTTAGAAAAAACATTACTGGAGTCAGTTTGGAAAAAAGGAAAAAGAAATGGACAAGGAGTTGGGGGACCTGGATTTAAGTCTGGGCTCTGCAATTAAATAATTATATAACTTTGGCTAAGATCACGGAACTCTATGAATCTATCTCTTTTATCTGTAAGATGACAGCGGTGGTGAAAGATCTCTAAATAATCTTCCAGCTCTAAAAGTCTATGATGCTACTAACATAGTTTAATCAGGGCTAATATAAAGTAACATAGTTTAAGTTTAGTGGTTTATTTTAAAGACTAATAGAACAAAGTAATATTTCTTTCTGGTTTTTTTTTTTTTTTTTGAGACAGAGTCTTGCTCTGTCACCTGGGCTGGAGTGCAGTGGTGCGATCTTGGCTCACTGCAACCTCTGCCTCCTGGGTTCAAGCGATTCTCCTGCCACAGCCTCCCGAGTAGCTGGGACTACAGGCATGTGCCACTACGCCCAGCTAATTTTTGTATTTTTTAGTAGAGATGGGGTTTTACCATGTTGGTTGGCCAGGATGGTCTCAATATCTTGACCTCATGATCTGCCCGGCCTGGTCTCCCAAAGTGCTGGGATTACAGGCGTGAGCCACCATGCCCGGCCAATTATTTATTATTATTATTATTATTTTTGTCACTCTGTCGCCCAGGCCGGAGCACAGTGGCATGATCTGGGCTTACTGAAACCTCCGCCTCCCAGGGTCAAGCAATTCTCCCACCTCAACCTGCCAAGTAGCTGGGACTATAGGCACACGCCACCATGCCCGGGTAATTTTTGTATTTTTTGGTAGAGACAGGGTTTCACCATGTTGGCCAGGCTGGTCTCAAACTCCTGACCTCAAGTAATCTGCCCACCGTGGCCTCCCAAAGTGCCAGGATTACAGGCCTGAGCTACCGTGCCTGGCCTCAAAACAATATTTCTTGATTAAAATTTGTTCTTCTATTTCATAAATAACATCTATTTCAAGGAGGATTATAAACATGCTTGGATTTGTCATAATGTAAAACCACTGAAAGGTACCTAAGAGTGTGGCCTGAGTCCTCTAGGTATACACCATAGTCCTTTGAGATCTGATGGGTCAAATCTGAAAGAAGTGGAATCCTTATTGGCCCAAGTCCTCCTTGTCTTCGAGGGGTATTAATCCTGTAACAAACAGAATGCTTACCTCTCAGAGCTAAGTAAACAGCATATATTAAAACAGCACTCTTTCTCTATACATGCACATGCACACACATGAACAAAATACACACATTCTTTCACTAACAAAACAGGCTAATATACTTTCTATTTTGCTTTTCCCATTTAATATATTCATATCCTTTAAACATTAAAAAATATATATATACACAACGCATATTTATTTTATGTTTTTGAGACGGGGTCTTGCTCTGTCTCCCAGGCTGCAGGGCAGTGATGTGATCATAGCTCAGTGTAGCCTAGAACTTCCAGGCTTAAGCGATCCTCCTGCCTCAGCCTCCTGAGAAGCTGGGACTACAGGTGTGCACCATCTCACTGGACTAATGTTTTAAACACTTTTTTGTAGAGATGGGGTGTAGCTTTGTTACCCAGGCTGGTCTCAAATTCCTGGCTTCAAGCAATCTTCCTGCTTCAGCCTCCCAAAGTGCTGGGATTATAGGCATGAGCCATTGTGCTCAGCCTACAACACATTTTTGTTTTTTTCTGAGACACAGTCTTGCTCTGTCGCCCAGGCTGGAGTGCAGTGGTGTCATCTTGGCTCACTGCAACCTCTGCCTCCCAGGTTCAAGCGATTCTCCTGCCTCAGCCTCCCAAGTAGCTGGGATTACAGGCGTGTGCCACCACATTGGCTGATTTTTGTATTTTTAGTAGAGATGGGGTTTCACCATATTGGCCAGGCTGGTCTTGAACTCCTGACCTCAGATGATCCACCCAGCTTGGCCTCCCAAAGCGCTGGGATTACAGGCATGAGCCACTGTGCCCGGCCTATAACACATTTTTAATGCATGGATACACAGATATTCCTTGACTTATGATGGGGTTGTGTCTTTTTTTTTTTGAGACGGAGTCTTGCTCTGTTGCCCAGGCTGGAGTGCAAAGGCACGATCTTGGCTTATTGCAACCTCCGCCTCCCAGGTTCAAGCAATTCTCCTGCCTCAGCCTTGCGAGTAGCTGGGATACAGGCGCCCGCCACCACGCCCAACACATTTTTGTATTTTTAATAGAGATGGGGTTTCACCATGTTGGCCAGGCTAGTCTTGAACTCTTGACCTCAGGTGATCTGCCTGCCTCAGCCTCCCAAAGTGCTGGGATTACAGGCCACTGTGCCCAGCCGGGGTTATGTCTTGATAAACACATCATAAGTTAAAAATATCATTAGCTAAAAATGTATTTACTATCCCATAAACCCACTGTAAAGTTGAAAAATTTTATGTCGAACCATCATAAGTCAGGACCATCTTTACTATATTTTACTAATCTCCATGATGGAGATTTAAACCATTTACTTTTTTTTGCTTTATAAACACTGCTGAAAACATCCTTGTATTCTTTTATACACTTGTCTAATTGATTTCTGAAAGTGAAACTGATAGATCAAAAGATATGTAGTATCATAAGCATGATCTCAGTAGTGTGATCATAAGACAAAGCCTTGAAGAGATAGACAGGATACAAATGGATGACATTTTAACATTCTGAGAGATAAAGAAATGCAAAGTCCACTTGAAACAGTGAAGGAAGTTAGTTATAATATCAGATGCATCAGTCTTCAGTACAGGTTGAGTATCCCTTATCAGAAGTGCTTGGGACCAGAAGTGTTTTGGATTAAGTTTTTTTCTGATTTTGGTATATCTGCATACTTACTGGTTGAACATCCCTAATCTGAACTCTGAAATGCTTCACTGAGCATTTCCTTTGAGCATTATGTCAGCACTCAAAAAATTCTGAATTTTGGAACACTGTGGATTTCAGATTAGGGATGCTCTGGGTATTCTGTAACTTGAAACCAGGAGACATGGGCTGATGCTGTAACAGGAGGGTACTGACACAGCAGACAGAAAACAAAACGACATTGCTCCAGGTATCTGGAGCCCCAGTTCTGACACCCAAGTAGAAATCTCTGGTTGATGTGAAACCTATCCAGCTGAGAATGTATCCCCAAATTTCCTTGGGAAAGCAATCCCAAATTATTTGGGATGACATAACTTTTTCCTTAGTGGATATGCATTTTAATCCTCGGAAGATTTAGAATTACTACAGAAGTGATGAAGCACAGGCAACATGGCAAGACTACATCTCTACAAAAATAAAAATTAAAATAGGCATGGTGGTGCAAGCTTGCAGTCCCAACTATTTGGGGAGGTAGAAGGACTGTTGGAGCCCAGGAGTTCAAGGCTGCAGGGAGTTATGACTGATTGTGCCACTGCACTCCAGCCTAGGCAACACAGTAAGACCCTGTCTTTCTTTTTTTTTAAAGGAAATGATGAAGCAAATTAAGCCTAGATTTTAATTTTTTTTTTTTTGAGACAGGACCTCACTCTATTGCCCAGGCTGGAGTGCAATGGTATGATCTTGGCTCACTACAGCCTCGACCACCTAGGCTCAAGTGATCCTTCCATCTCAGGCTCCCGAGTAGCTGGGACCACAGGCATGCGCCACCAGACCTGGCTAATTTTTTAAATTTTTTGTATAGATGGGGTCTCACTATGTTGCCCAGGCTGGTCTTGAACGCCTGGGTTGAAGTGATTCTCCTGCTTTGACCTCCCAAAGTGCTGGGATTATAGGCGTGAGCCACCATGCCAGGCTATTTGAATATTTTTATATTAAGAAATAATCAGTACATATTTATATATTAAGTTATTTATAATGTTTAAGAGAATTTGGCACATTAGAACTACGTAAGTATTTGGGAAGGTCTGTCTAAAAATTGAGATACTTAAGGAATTCAAATATATTAAACATATAACTGCATTTAAAAATACTTATGGGAATTAATTTCTTAGGGAAATGTAATTAATTAAATTGTAGCTCCCCAAGCAATGAAAATTTGTTACACACACACAGATTATAAATGAAAAAAAGCTCGTGTTTTAAATTTGTAACTTTAATAAATTGAATATTATGTTTTAAAACCAAAATAATTCTGAATCTTTTTTTTGTTTTGTTTTGTTTTTGAGATGGCGTTTCACTCTTGTTGCCCAGGCTGGAGTGCAATGGCGCAACCTCAGCTCACTGCAACCTCTACCTCCTGGGTTCAAGTGATTCTCCTGCCTCAGCCTCCTGGGTATCTGGGATTACAGGCACCTGCTACCATGCCTGGCTAATTTTGTATTTTTAGTAGACATGGGGTTTCTCCATGTTGGTCAGGCTGGTCTCGAACTCCCGACCTCAGGTGATCCACCTGCCTCAGCCTCCCAAAGTGCTGGGATTACAGGTGTGAGCCAGTGTGCCTGGCCCAATTCTGAATGGTCTTTATTGTGCACAAAGTTTTCTGCACAAGACTGTGGACACCATTAAAAACTCATATTAACATGTAAATTTCCAATTTTGAGACATGTTGCCCAACTGCTCTCCAGAAATGCTAAATAGCTGTGTGTGAGTGCCATTTCTTCAATTTTTGTCCACAGTGGATAAATTTTTTCAATCTTTTTAAATCTTGGCCAAACAGACAAGGAAAATTGGCATCTCTTGTCATTTTATTTTGCAATTCTTTACAATGAATTTAGGTAGAACATCTTTTTATGATTATTGAATTAAAAAACTTTTTTAAAATTAATTTAAAAAAATTATTGTTTCTTGAAAATTGTAAAAGCTGAGTTTGACTATATAACTGTGTAACAGAGAAATGGCATATTTTAAATATTTTTTTCCCTTCAGATTATGGTAACCCAATTTATCATAATAAAGTAATCATATAATTCAGTGGTTTTTGCTATAGAAATCACATCTACTGCATTTAACTTTTCCCCTAATTTTTGAAATGTCCTATAAAATCCTTAAGCATTTTTACTATTGCAGCTGATTATATTACTCTTCTCTCTTTTTTTAACCCGGAAAATGTGTAGAGGCATGTATTACTCTTAGATAAATCTATTCCTGAATTGCCTGATAAATGACTATATTCTTATTGTATCATATCAAGCTTTATCTGCCCATGCTTTAAGAGTAAATCCATTCTTTTTTTCTACAAATGTAAGTGTAAGATACTGACCAGGCCAAATGGGTAAACTGTGAATCAACAGAGCATGCTACCACTTCAGTATTTATAGATCTGAATTCTTCAAGTCTATCACCAAAAGCGATAATTTCAGTTGGACACACAAATGTGCTGAAAGGTAAAACAAACAAACAAAATCAGTATTCTCCAAATAGCATATACCTAAACTTTCAAATGACAATTTTTACAAATACCTTTAATAATAAAAATGCACATTAAGAATAATTTTATATTTCAACCTTTTCAAAACTGTCATTTGATCAAATATTTAATAAAGAAACATATTACAGAGTTCTCAACTACATCTCAATAAACTTTCTTATTACAACTTAATAGATCAGTAGTCAACCAGTGTTCCTTTCTCCCTTATAGCAATAGCCACCCCCATTTTATTACTTTTATTTAATAATACCTTTTATTTATATAGTACTTTATAGCCTTCAAAGGATCTATAAACATTTTACATCATTTCACTATTTTTTTTTTTTTCTGAGACAGAGTCTTGCTCAGTCGCCCAGGCTGGAGTGCAGTGGCGCGATCTCGGCTCACTGCAAGCTCCACCTCCCAGGTTCACTCCATTGTCCTGCCTCAGCCTCCCAAGTAGCTGGGACCACAGGCGCCTGCCGCCATGCCCGGCTAATTTTTTGCATTTTTAGTAGAGACGGGGTTTCACCGTGTTAGCCAGGTGAAGGTCTCGATCTCCTGACCTCGTGATCCACCCGCCTCGGCCTCCCAAAGTGCTGGGATTACAGGCGTGAGCCACCGCGCCCGTCCACTATTTTTTTTTATATTCCTATACCAACCCTATGAACTAGATTAGATGCATCTATCTGTATTTTGGAGAGGAGGCAATGTTTTCCAGTACCCCCACCCCTCCTTTCTTGATAAGGTCCTCTTCCACCTTGTCTATCAGTCCTGTGCAACCAGGGATTTTATACCTTAATACCCTCATGTTGTCAGAAGGCCATGTTTAGAGAATATTACTAGGGTGGCATTTTTTCAAACCATGGTAGGGACTCCTTAAATCAACTGAGTTCTAAACAACATTTTTAAAAAGTGAAATCGAATAAAAAATAGGAGACTATATCATACATAGTAAGGGTAAATTATGAAACATATGTTTGTATATACAAATACATATATATGTTTGTCTTCAACAGTGATATTCAAAATATTTAACAACCTTAACTCAAAGCTGGCTTTTGTTCTGGAGGTTTCTGAAAGGGACCAGGCAGGAGGACTAACTACTTGGGGAGGGAAGGGAAGTGGCTATTTACCACATGATATGAGGGTTTTTCAGCATTTTAAGGAGCATGGCTGTGCTGGTGCATCCAGATGGAATGTTGCTGTATATATATGTGCCTGTGTACTGGCTGGCAATGAAAAATGTATTTCCTACTGTGAGACATGGTCAAGAAAGTTTGAAAAACATAGACTTCGGGCACAAGTTCCTATCAGAGACCAATACAGGATTTCAACATGTTTTAGCTGTTCAGGTACAGCACTGT
>NC_045445.1:124584909-124653975 GCF_002776525.5 Piliocolobus tephrosceles
CCACCACGCCTGGCTAATTTTTTTGTATTTTTTTTAGTAGAGATGGGATTTCACTGTGCTGGCCAGGTTGGTCTCGAACTCCTGACCTTGTGATCTGCCTGCCTCGGCCTCCCAAAGTGCTGGGGTTACAGGCATGAGCCACCAAATGATGTTTCAACAGGTTTTCTGGGAGGCCCCAAGCATTTTTGGTTTCACAAATGGGCACAAATAGGTTTCACAAATGGGCAAATTAAGTACCACCACTGATGGTAGTTAAAAGCACAGGTTGTGGAGTCAGTTGTTTTTAAATTCAAATCGGAGCTCTGCCATCTATTGGCCTTGTGGCCTTGGTAAGTTTATTCAACCTGTCTGAGCCTCAGTGTGTTCATCTGTACATGGAAGACAATAATAGTTTCCCCGTGTTGTGAAACTGAAATGATAGGGTAAACGTTAAGCCTAACTTTGAATGTGGGCCAGACTTAGGTACTCACTTCTGATGAATATGGCAGAAGTAATGCTTTGTTACTTCTGAGGCTGTGTCATAAAAAGATAGTTTCTGTCTGTCTTGTACTTAGATTACTCATTCTGGGGGAAGACTTTCTGGCCAATTTTTAAATTGAGACAAAATTCACAAAACATGGTTTTTTCATTTTTAAGAATAAAATATAAAGTGGTTGTTAGTATAGTCACAATGTTGTGCTTTGTGTTCACCACTATTTGATTCCAGAACACTTAAAAGAAGCCTCATACCTATTAATCACTCTCAATTTCCCCCTTCCTCCTATCCAACAAGCAACATCCCCCCATACAACAGCTAATTTACTTTTTCTCTCTCTAGATTTGCTTATTCTGGACATTTTATTTAAATGGAATCATTTGTGTCTTGCTTCTTTTACTTAAGCATAATGTTTTCAAGATTCATCCAAGTTGTATCATGTGTTAGTACTTCAATCCTTTTTTATTGTGGTAAAATATGCATAACGTAAAATTTACCATTTTAACCATTTTTAAGTGTGCAGTTCAGTGACATAAAGTACATCCACATTGTTGTGCACTCATCACCACATCCTCCAGAATTTTTTCATCTCCGAAACTGAAACTGTAACCAATTAACTATAAATCTCTATCTCCCTTTCCCCCTATGCCCTGGAAACCAATATTCTACTTTTTGTCTCTATGAATTTGAATATTTCTAGATACCTCATATAAGTAAGATCAAACAATATTTGTCCTTTTGTGCCTAACTTCTTTTACTTAAGCTTAATGTTTTCAAAGTTTATCCAAGTTGTAGTGTGTATTGGTACTTCATTCCTTTTTATGGCTTAATAATATTCTATTGTTGATATACCAGTTTTGTTTATCCATTGATAAATTGATGGATATTTGTGTTGTTTCCACTTTTGGGCTATTTTGAACAATGATGCTGTGAACATTCTCATACAAGTTTTTGTGTTAACATACATTTTTAGTTCTGTTGGATATATACCTAGAGTGGAATTGTTGGACCATATGGTAACTCTATGTTTAACTTTTGAGTACCTGCCAAAGTGTTTTCCACAGCAGCTGCACCATTTTTCATTCACACCAGCAATGTTTGAGGGTTCCAATTTCTCTACAGCCTCTTCAACACTTGTTATTGCCCATTTTTTTCTTTTTTGGTTATAGTCATCCTAATGGTGTGAGATTGTATCTCATTGTGGTTTTGATTTGCATTTCCCAAATGACTAATGATGTTGAGCATCTTTTTATATGTTCTTTGGCCATTTATGTATCATCTTTGGAGAAATGTCCACTTAAATCTTTTGCCTATGTAGTAATTGGGTTGTTTTCTTTTTGTTGTTGAGTTATACAAATTCTTTTTATATTCTGGATACTAAACCCTTATCAGATGTATGATTTACAAATATTTTCTCCTATTCTGTGGATTGTCTTTTAACTTCCTTGCTAGGGTCTTTGGTGTAAAAAAGTTTAATTTTGATGAAGTACAAGTTATCTCTATTTTTTGGTTGCTTGTATGTTTGGTGCCATTTTTAAGAAGCCATTGGTTAATCCAAGGTCATGAAGATAAACACCTGCTTTTTTCTTCTAAGAGTTTTATAGTTATAGTTTTTATATTCAGGTATTTGGTCCATTTGAGTTAATTTTGTGTAACATGTGAGGTAGGGATCAGGAATAGTTTTTGAGCACTTACTATGTGCCAGACACTGTCACTGGGAGGCAGCAGTAACAAAATAGACGTGTTCCTGCTATTATCAAGCTAAAATTCCACTGATGCTCACAAATATTAGTCAATGGTCACATAAATGTTCATATGGAAACTTGATTTCACCACACACTGTTTCTGATCGACAGTGGGGGCCCAGAAAGTACCAGGTTTGTGGGAGAAGGGCATACCCTTGCATGGTTGGCAAAGTTGCAATATAGCCTTGGGGCTTGGTGATATGGAGGAAATCCTTGTCTGACACAGTCATGGGGACATTTGCAGGCTCCTTGAGGGACCTCAGAGTACGTGGCCCTGCCACATCCAGTGTCTTTCCTCTGGCCACTTAGGCTTCCCCTCAGTCCCTAGGCCTTTTGTAGCCCATCCCTGTGTAGGAGTCCTTCCGCTCCAGTGGGTGGCCCACTTAGCTTTTTTCCTTTTAAGGCAATCTCAGGCCACTGTCTTTTGTGGGATCCATATTTGTTTCCTGGAAACACAGATTTTTCCGCATTTGCTGGTAGTGCAGGTTATGCCCAAGCATCCCATTTTTATTGTTCCTTCTGCCAGGAGCTGCTCTAGCCCCAGCCTCTAGACTTTACTTGTATGAGTCAAATTATTTCCTGCAGTCCTTAACCTGCAGGAGATATAATCCAAGCTTTCTGAAGTTTTTTGTCATTTGCTTGAGGTAATGGGGAAACAATATTTGTTCCTCTCTCATTCTAGGATAAGTCATCCGCCAGGTTGTGAGGACGTACAAACAGCCTTTGGAGAGGCCCATGTGGGAAGAAACAGACCTCTCACTACCAGCACCACCTTGCCAGCCCTGTGACTGTATCTCCTTGAAGGTAGATCTTTCACCTGCAGTCAATTTTGATGTTGCAGCCCCAGCCTACATCTTGACTACAGCCTCACAAGATGCACCGGGCCAGAACCTCCCAGCTCCGCCATTCTAGAATTCGTGATCCACACAAACCGTGAGTTTGAGAAATGTTTGTTATTGTTTAATTTTGCAGTTTTGGGGAAATATAATTAATATACAAAAACTTTGCTATTTTAAAGTGTATAGTTTAGTGATTTTTAGTTTTTTCATTGTTATTTGACAATTACCACGATCTCATTCCAGAACATTTCCATTACCCCAAAATGATACCCCATACCTTTTAGCAGTTACTCTCAGTTGGATGGATATAGTAACTCTTTTTGCCTTTCCTGTCTTCATCTCCTCTCCCCTTGACCACCAGTCTTTTTTTTTTTTTTTTTTTTTTTTTTTTTTTTTTGAGACAGGGTCTCAATCTGTCACACAGGCTGGAGTGTAGTGGCAGTCACTGTTCACTGCAATCTCCACCTCCCAGGCTCAGGTGATCCTCCTGCCTCAGTCTCCCAAGTAGTTGGGATTACAGATGTGTGCCATCACACCTGGCTAATTTTTGTATTTTTAGTAGAGATGGGGTTTTACCATATTGGCCAGGCTGGTCTTAAACTCCTGACCTCAAGTGATTCACCCACCTTGGCCTCCCAAAGTACTGGGATTACAGGTGTGAACCACTGTGCCTGGCCGTAAAAGTGTGTTTTTAGAGTTTTTAGTGGAATAATAATTTGGGCCTTGTCCTTGGCCTTGCATGTCTCTGTGCATGAGATGACATATCTGGTCTGAAATGTGTGGCTGAAAAAGTTGGCCCTTTTATTAGACAAGAGAGCATACTGATCAGGTTGGTTTCTAAGATACATCTTCTCACCTAGCTGGTAGGCAAGAGGGGCAATAAGGTTCCTCCACTAGGAGACTGTAAATTCCATGTTAGGATGGATAAGACACCAGGGATCCATGGCACTGGATTTACTGTGGTCAAGCCATTGGATGAGATGAGATTCTTATGACTGTATAACACAGATAGGGTGTATTAGGAGAGGTCAAGACTCCCTGGAATCCTTGTCTACATGATGGGTGAGTGGGGAGTGTAGGGGTCGTCCCACTGTCCAACAGTGAGCCAAGGTAGGGGTAAATGGGCCCGCTGTGTATGGGCCAAGTTAGGGGAAAGATAAGATAGTTTATTTGTGGTCCAATAGTGTATGTCACCTGTTGAAACCGTTTGGAAGGTTAGGCAGCAAGAGGTAAGATTGAAATCATCTGTTTAATTGGTGCCTAATTATTGTTAAAGGTACATTTTTTGTGACCCCAGAGGATGGCTGAAAGCAAGTACAAACTCGTGCTTACTGGTGCCAGTTGTTCCCCTGGCATGTCTCCCACCTCCTTATTTTCTGGGCTTCCAGCCAAGGAGAGTAGATGGTCTCCTGGAAATTGGTATTGTAGTGTCTGTGTAAAAATTATTTATAGTCTTTGTTTCCGTACAAGTGTCTGAATGCAGCTGGTAGAACTTGTAGTGAAAAGATAAAAAAGTCAAAATTGATTTTATCATTGATAGGCTTGTCAGCTGATTCATTGTATGCCCTGTTTGCTAATGTGTAATCAGTTTCGAAATGTGTTATATGGTGAATTGCGAATGCTCAAATCTTAAGAAAAAAAATTATTCTTTTTTTTTTTGAGACAAAGTATTGCTCTGTCACCCAGGCTAGAGTGTGGTGACATGATCTTGGCTCACTGCAACCTCAGCCTCCCGGGTTCAAGCAACTCTCCTGCCTCAACCTCCCGAGTAACTAGGACTATAGGCATGTACCACCATGCCCAGCTAACTTTTGTATTTTTAGCACAGACAGGATTTCACCATGTTGGCCAGGCTGGTCTCAAACTCCTGACCTTGTGATCCACCCACGTTGGCTTCCCAAAGTGCTGGGATTACAGGCATGAGCCACCGCGCCCAGCCTGAAAAATTCCTCTTATGCCTAATGCTTTCACTGTGTTATAATGTCTCAGTTGGCAAATTGAAGGTGTCAACCCTATGGCCTCAGATGCTTACCAGCAAGGGAAACTTAAGATCCCCAACAAAATCCAGGGCTTACCTGCCAGTTATGATACTTGAAATAATATAAGTGGTTTTGCTCACTGAATCCCATTTGTAGTCAAAGAACAACTATTGTCTTTCACCAAATAAAGTATTCTGTGTTCCTGAGAGAACAGTTGTTGCAAAATGGCTGCAAAAGTTGGCTTGTTTATTTTAAAGTAAAAGAGGGAAAACTACATGGGGCTCTGCCACACCTGGTTTTTCACAGATTGATTCCATCATATTTTTAACTCCCTTTTCCTGGAGGCTGGCTGATAAGGTCATAGTGCCCTTTTGGAAAAAATACAAGTGAGATCCCACAGGTTGACTGGACAAGTATGGAACAGGACTTGAGGAGCAGTAGCAGACCTCATTGATAAAGTGGTGACAGGGACAGTCTGTTATACAGAAATGTACTGAAGTCCACTCCTACAGTGAGTAGGAAAGAAGTAATATTGAGGATGGGCAAATGCACAGTGAGGCAATATGTGTTTGGCTTCTTGGTTAGCAGATGAGGGAGTCCTGCCAGTTGTGCTGGAGGACAAGGGGTGAAGATAACCCCATTATCTATGATCCACCCTATGTTCCAAGTCAGTCTGGCCATGACCACATTGCTAATCACAGGAGGAGGACTGAGAGGCTTATCCTCCCTTACTGAGATATGTACTCTTCAGACTGACATTTATCACATTTAGTACATTTAATACTACCTTTCTATCTAGATCTTTCTCCTTTTTTTTTTTTTTGAGACAGAGTTTTGCTCTTGTTGCCCAGGCTGGAATGCAATGGCCTGATCTCGGCTCACTGCAACCTCTACCTCCCGGGTTCAAGCAATTCTCCTGCCTCAGCCTCCCGAGTAGCTGGGATTACAGGCGTGAGCTACTACACCTGGCTCATTTTTGTGTTTTTAGTAGAGATGATGTTTCACCATGTTGAAATAGGCTGGTCTCGAACTCCTGACCTCAGGTGATCCACCCACCTTGGCCTCCCAAAGTGCTGGGATTACAGGCAAGAGCCACCATACCCGGTCCAGATCTTTCTCCTTTTAAGAACATACAAGTCTAGGGCAGAGCATGTGGCCCCTCCTTCTCTAAATGGAACTGGAGGCTTTATGCACCAATCAAGGTATGTTGGAACTTGATGTAGTCAAGGGTTGGGGGCTTAAAGTTTTCAAGCCTTTTCAGTCCTTATGGGCATGGGGTCACAAGTTACTATGGCTCTAAGAAGTCCCAAAGGGCACGGTCAAAAATTTACTTTGGATGTGGAAGTAACTGTCAGATTGGACTATGGACTGATGTGAGTTTACGGGTGGGCCTTTTTGGGCCAATACATAGGCAATATATTATAATTGATATTGCTGAGTGTTTTGTGGAAAGAGTTGTGTTAAGTATATGTAATTCTTCTCTTGATTGTAAGGGCTATTTCCAGTGGGGAAATGCCATGATAGAGTAGTGGTAGTTGGTTGAATAGGTAACCCAGAGCCTGCCAGCCTTCTCCAACCCAGTCATGGGGCATAAGTAAAGCAGTATAGGGTTCCATGTTCCATGGGGCATAAGTAAAGCAGTATAGGGTTCCAAGTAAAGCAGTATAGGGTTCCTCCATGAAAGGAGTTCCCTTAGTTGATCAAAAAACCCTGTAGTATTTGATGCCTCCCTGTACCATATCACAAGCTCAATATGGCAACAGTCCTTGTTACTGCTCCACTTGCAGATATCAAAGTGATCATAGAGTTCATTGTTGAGAAAGAATGGCCTGGTTTGTGGTGGTGGACATGCTAATGCTTTCTTCAGTACCCCTGCATTATTTTTTCAGAGGCTTTTTGGCTTTATAGATTACAATATATGTTCATCTGCTGCCTCATGATAACCTAAACATGTGATTTCTCATCAGTGAATAGGATGAAACCTACAAAAGACTGAAATCTAACCAGAGGTGTCCTGGTATCTTTAAATGATGACATTATTGTGATTGTAAGGGCTATAGACACAGTATTGTCTGTGTTTAGTAGTCCAATATCTGAGTGACCAGCACTGGAAGATTAATCCTGACAAGAATCAATAGCCAGTCATTTAGATATAGTTCTGTTGAACCATGTGGGTTGGTGCCTAGAGTATAATCTTTGAGCCTGTTCAGGAAAAACTGATGGTTTTAAAACTGCCCTAAAACCAAATTTGGCACAGAACATTATAAGCTTGTTTAGTATTGGATATATTTCATACACAGAGATCCTGTCAGCTCATTACATAAGATTGCTTGAAAGGCATTCAACTTGACCAACAACCTGCCTTAGAAACTCTCCAGCAAGTTGTCTAGACTACCTTGCCACTGAGGCAAGTCATCCAGAGGCGTTTTGAAAGAAAGTGTCAGTAACTGCTATTAATGCAGACAAAAACTTACAGCAAAAGATGTGACTCTTTTGTTAAAGGTAATAGCACATTTTGGGATTCATTTGCGGTCCTTGTCTGAAACTATCACTTGACATATGTCACTTTAGAGACTTTTGATGGCTTGTTAGTTGGTGTTGGCAGACATCAACAGAGTAACAAGACAGGAGCAGGTCTTGATAGACCCTGAATTCTTTATTGTGGGATGAATCCCAAATGAGAACGCTGTTAAAGTGAGCTTTGGCTAAGAAACATTCATTTTAAAGGGAAAAGGGTATTTCCAGAGAAGAAGTACATCAGATAGTAAAGGTATCTTGGAGGTGTAGGAAAAAGTGTCCAGTCACCCTCTAGCTGTGCGTGTGTCAGATGCAGGGACCGTGCCACCTTGATGTTCCTGGTGGCTTTGGTGCATCCAGGTTCCTGAGTGTTCCTGAGTCTTGTTCATGGATGCATCCACTAAGTTGAAGGCAGATGGGGTAGAGTAGGCTGCAGAAGTTGTACAATCTGTACAGAACCTGCTTGCTTCTTCTGTGCATGAAAAGGGAATTCTGATGTATTGGTTTAGATATAGGCTGCAGTTCTTGCCTTAAAAATGGCCCCCCAGTTCACCTTGTTATATTTTGAATCACTCCTGGCAACGTGCCCATGGGCTGACAGTGTGGACTAATGCCTGGCAGGGGGCCGACTATATGATCAAGTCTCAGCCTCAGTGGTGGCAACTATAATCAGGTAATTGCATAAAACATATACTTCCTATTTATGCCCCATGTAAATCCTTGTGGATAAAGTCCATTTGGGGATGAAAATTAGTGGAATTAATAAGCTCATCAGACATGTCCTGCCCATGTTGAGATAATGGCCACCTTGATAGACTATGCAACAAGGCATGGTAGTCCATCTACAATTCAGGATCTGGCCCCAAATTAAGACTTACTGTTTCCAGCATATGAGACCAAGGGAGTCTGGCAAATGTGCCCAGAGTGCCAGCTGTCTAGTCGAGTAGAAAGAGGATCTCTGGATCCCACATGCAGATAGTTCAGATCTGGCGCTGTATCCTTTCTCAAGGTTACCACTGTTCATGGGCTGCAGTATATCCCTTTTCTGTGTATGGCATTGTCAATCCTGTGCGCACAGCAGATGTGGAACTCTTTGAAATAACTGTTAGTTGGACTGGTTTAATATTTGGATTCACCAACCACATGCAGTTACACATTGGTGCAACCTTTACGGCAAAAAGTACTCCCTGCAATGAACTATTTACTTCACATGCCATCCCCAGACAGCAGGTGCCATTGAAAAATGACTCAAATTCTTAAAGAAAATGGATCATTACACATTGCATACATATATCAAAATATCACCTGTACCCTCAAAATATGTACAACTGTTATATATTGATAAAAAATAAAACAACAACAAAAAACCTTAGCGGAATGGACAGCTGATGCTCAGCTTGTAGTGGAGCACAGGCTTAAGAAAGTCAGTTTTGTTTCTAAATGTGATATTTTCCCAGCAGGTTTCTTCCATTTAAATTAAATGTTTATTTATGAGATTAGGGAAAGCAAGTGAAGCCTTTTATTCAGGACACAGAAGAAAATGCCAATCCCAGCACTTTGGGAGGCGGATCATGAGGTCAGGAGATTGAGACCATCCTGGCTAAGATGGTGAAACCGCGTCTCTACTGAAAATGCAAAAAAATTAGCCGGGTGTGGTGGCGGGCGCCTGTAGTCCCAGCTACTTGGGAGGCTGAGGCAGGAGGATGGCATAAAAACCGCGGGCCGAGCTGGGAGTGAGCCGAGATCGCGCCACGGCACTCCAGCCTAGGGGACAGAGCAAGACTCTGTATCAAAAAAAAAAAAAAAAAAGAAAAGAAAAGAAAATGCCTACCACAGTGACAACTCCCTCTAAAATCTCTTTCCTTCTTCTTCCACCTCAATATTCACATCTCTAAAGTTGGAAATGGACTAATGTCAGCCGACCCAGTTTTGCTCAGGGTTTTGGCAGATAGTATGGTACCTCACCTTAGGATATGGGGTCCTAGACATTTATTGTTTTGACCTTTGGAGCCTCTGCCAAAATACTTACATCCAAAAGCACATTGCTTTCAATATCCTGTTCAAGACGGACTTTCAGGAACTTGTCTGACCCACAGCATCTTGCCTCAATGCAGCCTTAATTGTGGGTCTGAGGATACATTTAGTTATCTAGTTTACGTATTTCAAAAGCGAATGTAAGCCAGTATTCCTTCTTTCTGTCATTCTGTGAGATGTCAGCATGCATGCAGACCCTGCCACAGGTTGACTTCCTTCTGCTCTCTAGACTTGAAGCCTTCTGGTTGTTCTTAAAGATAATTTTTATATTGGATTATCTCTATATCATTAAGTGGGGGTATTTAGACTAATGGTTATTCTCTGGGAGCCTCTTTTGTATTTTTA
Source organism: Piliocolobus tephrosceles (assembly GCF_002776525.5). Lineage (NCBI taxonomy): Eukaryota > Metazoa > Chordata > Mammalia > Primates > Cercopithecidae > Piliocolobus > Piliocolobus tephrosceles. The sequence goes on from NC_045445.1 coordinate 124,594,844, forward strand.
ACGGTACTCTGAAAAGACTTGGTGATTGTTGGCTTTTTAATTCACTGTACCTTCTGGTGCCTAGTAAATCCACATGTGTAGTCCTGTAATTTTGCAAAAATCATTTCCTCCTATTTGTATTCTTTCTGCCTTTTGGATCATGACATGTTGTGTATCCAGTTGTTAGGCTAGGAACTGCAATTCCAAGTTTGCAATGAGGTGGTTGGCAGCCCTCGGGAGGCCTTATCTCCGTGTTGGCCTTGGGCCTCAGCTCCCCCATGGAGTGGATTTTCAAGGCCCCAGCTGCTTTTGACAAATGTACTTGATAGAATTTTTTTTTTTTTTTTTTTTTTTTTGAGACGGAGTGTCACTCTTGTTGCCCAGGCTGGAGTGCAATGGCACGATCTCGGCTCACTGCAACCTCTGCCTCCTGGGTTCAAGGGATTCTCCTGCTTCAGCCTCCTAAGTAGCTGGGATTATAGGCATGTGCTACCATGCCCAGCTAAGTTTTTTGTATTTTTAGTAGAGATGGGGTTTCTCCATGTTGGTCAGGCTGCTCTCGAACTCCCGACCTCAGGTGATCCACCTGCCTCAGCTTCCCAAAGTGCTGGGATTACAGGCATGAGCCACCACACCCAGCTGGAATTTTTAACCTACCTTCTAATTCCAGAGGCACCTAAGGTCACAGTACACATTTAGAAAAATGCAGTTGGTAGTGAAAAGGGTAGAAGGAGAATCTGGATGTGTTCCATGGTCATTGGAGATCTCATTTAGGAACAGATCTCATTTAGGAAACCACATATATGGGAGATGAGTATGTGGAAATAAATTTTATTAGGATACTCTCTAGGAAAGTGTCCTTGAATGATTGGGGTACAGTCTTCATTGTGAGTACCATTGCATTTTTTTTTGTTTTTTGTAGATACCACTCAGCTTAATAAGAACATGGGAAACATGGAAAAAATACAGAAAGAGCACAAAAGGGAACAAAGGGATAAAAGGGGATTGAATGGGGAGAAATTCAGGAAGACAAGGCAGGTATAATGTGTGTGTAACCCAGTATCCCTTTATCCTATCTTTCTGTGAGATGTCAGGGTGCATGCAGACTGCCATATGTGTGACTGCCTTCAGCTCTTTTTGGGTTAGTAGCCCCCTTTTTATTCCCAGAGGATCATCTCCAGTATGAAATTCTCCTTCCCTCCTTTAAGCAGGGGAATTTATACTAGTTGGTTTTCTCAGGGGGACCTCTTTATTTTTTCATATTTTCAATATCCACTGAAAAATGCTAGAACAGTAGGATTGTGCATAGCTGAGAAGTCGCTATGTATCTCCTACCTTGGGGCTACGAAACATTCCAGAGAGGAGTGCCATCCTGCAGTCCTCATTATAATTTCTTGGCTGTCCGATTTCTCTGGAGCATATTCAGATAGAAATTCGTTCACTGTGTCCACAATTGTGTTGTTGTTGAGCTGCCTTCATGGAAACACAAAGAAAGTAATTTTCTTTTTATGTAAAACAACTGGCTTGAGAATGTTCTTTCCTTGTATGAGAAGGAATCTCATGAAGTTCCCATAGTCATCTGGCTACTCTTAACAAACTGTCCTGCGGTCACTTCTAAGCAGGTAGAAACCCAATCTAGAATAATACATTAACTATAGTCATCATGCTGTACATTAGCTCTCCAGAACTTACTCATGTTATAACTGAAAGTTTATACCCTTTGAGTGGCATCTCCCTATTAACTCCATCCTGGTAACCACCCTATTCTACTGTCTTTCTATGAGTTCAACTTATTGAGATTCCACATATAAGTGAAGTGACAAGTATTGCCAGCAGATCCTGTATGTTTCCATTTCTTCGCAAGGTGTCCTAGTGCCTCACTTTAGATTATGGCAGTATCTGACATTTATTATCTTGGCCTTTGGAGACCAAGGCCAAGTCTGATAAGGCTGCCACAACAAAGTAGCACCAACTCAGTGTTTAAACAACAGAAATTTGTCTCACAGTTCTGGAGGCTATAAGTCAGAAATCAATGTGTTGGCAGTTGGTTCCTTCCAAGGGCTGCAAGAGAAAGCTCTGTTCTAGGCCTCTGTCGTTGGCTTATAGATGACCATCTTCCTATTCACATGGCATTCTCTCTGTATATGTCTGTGTCCAAATTTCCTCTTCTTAAAGGACACCAGTCATATTGGAACAGGGCCACCTAATGTCTTTGTTTTAACTTGATTATTTCTGTAAAGTCCCTATCTCCAAATAGTGTCACATTCTAAGACACTGGGTGTTAGGACTTCACATATAAACGTTTTGAAGGACACAATTCAATCCATAACAGAGCCTCTGCCAAATCTCTTACCTGAGACAGTGTGTGTTCGACTTCCCATTCAATGCAGGCTTTCAGGAATGTGCGTTTTCTCGGTCTGGGCATCTTAGCCCCTAGGATTTTGTCACTCACCCCTCTGTTGTGCTCCTTCTTTTCTTTCCAAGTGTTACTCTTGGATGCTTTGATTTTAATACAATCTCAGGCCTCTCAACATTATAGCCTCCACGTGCAGACATTGGAAAGCACAGCTCTTTCTTGTGCATGTGATAGGCGTGTGGTTCACTCACAAGTCAGTCTCTTATTGTATCTTCCAGCAAGAGCATTCCAGCCACAGGTTCTGGACTTCATTTGTGTGAGTCTGATATTAATTCCTGTTTTTGCTAATTCCAGGAGGATATAAGACAAACTTTAAAAAAATAGCCTTGTTGAAATATCATTGATATATTAAAATTATATGTATTTAAGGTATACAACTTGTTTTGGTATACATATATATCATGAAATGATCACCACAATAAAGCTAATTAACATATTCATTACCTCTACAGAGTTACCATTGTGTGTGTGTGTGTGTATGTGTTGAGAAGATTAGATTTAAGATATATCCTCTTAGCAAATTACAGGTATAGAGTACAGTACCGTTAACTATTGTGACTATGCTGTAAATTAGATCTCCAGAAATTATTCATCTTGGAAAACTAAAACTTTGTACCCCTTGACCAACATCATCCCTTTTCCCTTACCTTCCATCCCTTGATAACCATCCTTCTATTCTCTGTTTCTGTGAGTTTGACTTTTTTAGATTCCACACATAAGTGAGATCATGCAGTAGTTGTCCCTCTGTGTCTGGCTTATTTCACTTAGCATAATGTCCTCCAGGTTCATCCAAGTTGTCACAAATGGCAGGATTTCCTTCCTTTTTTGAGGCTGAATAATATTACACATACACAGACACACCACATTTTCTTTATCTGTTCATCCACCAACACTGAGGTTGTTTTCATATTTTGGCTATTGGAAATAATACTACAGTAAACATGGGAGTGCAGATATGCAGATATCTCTTTTAATTCTCATTTCAATTCCTTTGGATATATACCCAGAAGTGGGATTGCTGGGCCGTATGGTAATTCTATTTTTAACATTTTGAGGAACCTGCATACTACTTTCCATAATGACTGTACTGATTTACATTCCCATCAACAGTGTATAACATCCTCGACAACACGTATCTTTTGACTCTTTGATAATAGCCCTCCTAACAGTTGTGAGGTGATATCCCATTGTGGTTTTGATTTGCACTTCTCTGATGATTATGGATGTTGAGCACCTTTTCATATACCTGTTGTATTGTCTTCTTTGGAAAAAAGGTCTATTTAGGTCCTTTGCCCATTTTTAAACTGAGTTATTTGGTTTTTTTTTATTTTTCTGTTAAGGTGTAAGAGTTGCTTATATATTTTAGATATTAACACCTTATCATATATGGTTTGTAAATATTTTCTACCAGTCTCTAGGTTGCCTTTTCATTTTGTTGATTGTTTCCTTTGTTGTGCAGAAAGTTTTTAGTTTGACATAGTCCCATTTGTTTACTTTTGCTTTTGTTGCCTGTGTTTTTGGTGTCATATGCAAGAAATTGTTGCCAAAATCAATATCAAGGAGTTTCCCCCCTGGTTTCTTCTAGGAGTTTTATAGTTTTAGACCTTATCTTTAAGTCTTTAATCCATTTTGTGTCAGTTTTTGTTTATGGTGTAAGATAAGGGTCTGATTTCATTATTTTGCATGTGGATATCCAGTTTTCCCAACACCATTTATTGAAGTGACTGTCCTTTCCCTATTGTGTATTCTTGATGCCTTTGTTGAAGATTAGTTGAGCATATATGCATGGGTTTATTTCTTGGATCTCTGTTTTGTTCCATTGCTCTATACATCTGTTTTTATGCCAGTACTCTACCATTTCGATTATTATAGCTTTGTAATAGAATTTGAAGTCAGAAAGTGACTCCAGCTTTGTTCTTCTTGTTCAATATTACTTTGGTTACTCAGTTTCTTTTATGGTTCCATATACATTTCGGAATTGTTTTTTCCGTTTCTGTAAAGATGCCATTGTGATTTTGACAGGAATTGCACTGAATCTGTAGATTGCTTGTATAGTATGAGCATTTTAACAGTATTAATTCTTCCAATCCATGAACATGGGAAGTCTTTGTATTTTTTGTCTTTTACAATTTCTTTTATCAGTGTTTTGTAAGTTTTACTGTATAAGTCTTTAATTTCTTCAGTTAATTTCTAAGTATTTTATTTTTTTGCTAATTAAATGGGATTGTTTTCCTAATTTCCCTTTTGGATAGTTTGTTGTTAGTGTATAGAAACACCACTGTTTTTTAAATGTTGATTTTGTATCCTACAAATTTACTGAATTTGCTTTTTAGTTCTAAGAGTTTTTTTTGTGTGTGTGTGTGTATGTATGTGTGTGTGGAGTCTTTAGGGTTTTCTAGGTGTATGGTCATGTTATCTGCAGACAGAGATAATTTTACTTCTTTCTTTCTGATTTGGATGCCTTGTATTTCGTTTTCTTGCCTGATTGCTCTGGCTAAGACTTCCAGTACTTTGTCAAGTAGCAGTGGCAGGAATTGTCATCCTTGCCTTGTTCTGGATCTTAGATGAAAAGCTGTCAGTTTTTCCTCATTGAAAATGATTTTAACCGTGGGTTTTTCATAATGGTTTTTATTGTGTTGAGGTAAGTTCCTTCTATACCTATTTTGTTGAGATTTTTTATCATGAAAGGGTGCTGAATTTTGTCCAATGCTTTTTCTGCATCTCTGGAGATGATTATGTGGTTTTATCTTTCATCCTGTTAGTGTGGTATATCACATTAAATTTTGCATATTGAACTATCTTTGCATCCTAGGGACAAATCCCACTTGGTTGTGGTATATAATCCTTTTGATGTGCTGTTGAATTTGGTTTTATAGTATTTTATTCAAGATGTTTTGCATCTATGTTTCAGGAATATTGGTCTACAGATTTTATTTTGTTTTTTCTTTGTGCTGTCTTTGGCTGGCTTTGGAATTAGGATGATGCTGGCCTCATACAGTGAGTTTGGAAGTGTTCCCGCTTTTAATTTTTGGAAGAGTTTAAGAAGCGTTGGCATTTTTTCTTTGAGTATTTGGTAGAATTCACTCATGAAACCATCTGGTCTTGGGCTTTTCTTTGTTAAGAGGTTTTTGATTATGAATTCAGTCTCCTTATGTGATATTGAGCTTTTTGGGCTTTTTGTTTCTTCTTGATTTGGTCTTGCTAGGTTGTATATTTTTCAGAATTTATTCATTTCTTCTAGATTATCCAATTTGTTGGTATATAATTGTTCATAATAATCCCTTATAATCCTTTTTATTTCTGCATCATTTTTTTGTATTGTACTTCTTTCATTTCTGATTTCATTTGAGTCTTCTCCCTTTTTTCTTAGTCTAGCTAAGGGTTCGTCAATTTTGTTTATCTTTTCAGAATACTAACTCTTAATTTTATTGATTTTTAAAATTGTTTTTCTATTTCATTTATTGCTGCTGTAATCTTTATTATTTGCTTCCTTCTGCTGACTTTGGATTTAATTAGTTCTTTTTCTAGTTCCTTGAGTTATAAAATTAGGTTGTTTAACATCTTTCTTCTTTTTGATGTAGATGTTTATTGCCATAAACTTCCCTCTTATTACGTTTTTGCTTCATCTCATAAGTTTTCATAAATTGTATTTTCACTTTCATTTGTATCCAGGTAGTTTTAAAATTTCCTTTTGATTTCCTCTTTTGTCTAATGGTTGTTCAAGAGTGTGTTATTTAGTTTCCATGTGTTTGTGAAATTTCCTGTTTTTTTAAAAAATTAAATTATTTGGGTGGGCGTGGTGGCTCACGCCTGTAACCCCAGCACTTTGGGAGGCTGAGGCGGGCGGATTACCTGAGGTCAGGAGTTCGAGACCAGCCTGGCTAACATAGTGAAACCCCGTCTCTACTAAAAATACAAAAATTAGCCAGGCGTGGTGGCACACACCTGTAATCCTAGCTACTTGGGAGGCTAAGGTAGGAGAATTGCTTGAACCTGGAGATGGAGGTTGCAGTGAGCCAAGATCGTGCCACTGTACTCAAGCCTAGTCGACAGAGCAAGACTCTGTCTCAAAAAATTGTATATTTTTAGAGATGGGGGAGTCTCACTGTGTTCTCACTATGTTGATCAGGCTGGTCTTGAACTCCTGGCCTCGAGTCATCCTCCCATCTCAGCGTCCCAAAGTTCAGGGATTACAGGCATAAGCCACTATGCCTGGCCTGTTTCCTTTCTGTTATTAATTTCTTGTTTCATTCCACTGTGATCTGAGAAGATGCTTGGGGTGATTTCAATCTTCTTAAATTTTTTAAGACTTGTTTTGTGACCTAACATATGATCTATTCTGGAGAATGTTCTGTGTGCCCTTGAGAAGAATGTGTATTCTTCTGCTGTTCAGTGGAAAGTTCTGTATATGTCTGTTAGGTCATTTGGTCTATAAAGTTGTTCAAGTCAGCTGTTTCCTTATTGATTTTCTGCCTGGATGGTCTATCCATGACTGAACATGGGATAAGAAAAGCTTTCTAAAACTCTACCGTTTGCTTGAAGGAAGGGGGAAGTTCTTTATGCCTTTTCTCCTCTGGATGGAGAAAAAGTCTGTCATTCTTTCTCAGGGTCCACATGTCCACATGGAGATCACAAGCCTTTTTTTCTGCAGGAGATAGAGGTGCAGGTCACTGTCTAGCTAGCCCCTTTTTGCATATTCTGGCAGAGGCATCTCTAGCCCCAGATTCTTTTCATACATGTGTCAGACACTAGTTTCTGTATCTAACTCAGGGCCATGAATGAGGCTTGTGGGACCTGTTACATTTGTATCGTTCATTCCATAATCCATCATAAATCTTCAGTCATGCAAATCAGAGTTCTACAGAGAAACACATGGTGGATGATAGATAGCACCAGCTTCCTCCCACAATGAGGGACCTTTTGACTTATGGATATCCTAGGAGGAGGAAGCTCTGGTGTTATCCATGTATAGGGCATTGCATGTACATTTTGTCTTGGTGATCTTCACATATCCATATAGGCCATGTAGGGACAATCTTATAGCATGGCTCATTTGAATGTGGCGAAATGCCTAGAGATCATTCTGGAACATGAGCACATGTGAGACCTATGAGAAATTGCTCAGAGGCCATGTCCCACTCATTTTCCCACTCATTGTGTGGCATGAACAGTGGCTGTAGCAGTGGTGGGACAAACCTTGGGCTCCTGGGTGGCAAACGCTTGTGATAGTGGTGCCTGTGGCAGGCTGGGTGGGCCAATCCCCAGCCCCCTAGTTGGTGTGTGCAGGTAGGTGCTGGCTATGATGGTAGTAGTAGGCTGGATGGGCCTGTCCTCAGGTATCCAAGAGGAGTGCACAGATGCCAACAGTAGTGGAGGGAGCATGCCCCCAGGTGGCATGTTTGGGTACTGAAGGGGGTGGTACCAGGCTGGGCAGGTCTGCCTTCAGGCCCTCCCCAGTGGTCCATATGGGCACAGGCTGTGGTGGGCAGGGCAGGGTGATTCCCTAGGTTCCCCAGCAGTGTGCTTGGGTGGTGGCACAGCAGTGGCAGCGAGCGGGGAGAGTCCATCTTCAGGGTATGTGCAAATGCACTGTGGCCCTGCTGCTTGTGGGGAGGATGGGTTTGCTGTCAGTGGCAGCAGCTGCAGGCAGGCAGCTCTTAGGGAGCTCTGGGGAGCCTGTGCTTCAGCTCTGGTAGTGGCTGCCATGGCGGTGGCAGCAGCAGCAGCTGGGGGAGCCAGTTCTCAGGGTACATGCAAGTGTGTGTTGGCCCTGTTGCTGATGACAGAGTGGGGAAGAAGGGGCCGAGTCACTGTAAGTGGTACATGCTTTGGTCCTTAGTGGCGGCAGTCTGGCCTCAGGGTGCATTTAAGTGTCCTGTAGTCCTGCTGGTGATGGGAGCGAGGTTGCTGTCAATGGCTGTGGCTCCAGGCAGGCGAGTTTCAGGCTCTGAGGAGCATGTGACTTGGCTCCCTTTGTCTTTGGAGCAGCCTCCTGGGTGCACTGCACTGCCCGTTCCTGGGGTGCAGGGCAGTGTGTGTGCCAGCGTGCTGGGGAGCCTACTGTTTTGCTGGGTCTAGCTGGTGTCATACTGCTGCAGACCTCTGGGTAGATGTGAGGGGATGTTAGTGGGGCTCCAGGGATGTGCAGATGCAGGGACTGTTGGGTTCCAGGGAAGAATGCAGTATAGTAGGGGTTGGGCTCTCAAAATGGTGCCATGCTATAGCTGCTTAGGACTTGGGGAGTGTGTGGGACCCAGTGTGAGCAACATCTCTAGAGCAATGCCATCGCATGGTCTCCAGGCAGCTCCCCATGCTAGTCTTAGGGCCTGTGAGGGTTGAGGGGCTCTATTGTGGCTAGTATTATAGGAGTCTGTAGTGGGAATGTGGATGACTAGGAATCTCTCACTTACCCTTTCCCCACACTGGGGAGCCTCTGGGCTGATTTGTGTACCTCTCCTCTCCTTCCATGCCTTGGGTATTTCCTTTCACTTCTCTGTTGAATTCCAGTGTTCTGTCTTAGATGCTGTATTCATAGTGTAGCTGGATTACTTTTTATTCCACCTTGCTGTGCTTGTTGGCTGTGGGCAATTATGGGGCATTGTGATAATGATGGTGACTATGAGGTGATAACTGATAATGTGTTCCTGGTGTGGCCAGTATGTCTGAGGGTGGGAGATGTTCTAGGATGGTACAAGGTATATATGGAAGGAATCGGTGAGCCACGTAAGGATGATCTGGGCATACTGTGTAGGTAAGGTAATGGGAGGATTATAAAAGGCGGATAGCTCCAGGGCATGGTCATACTGACATCCCACAGTTATTATATATAGATCCATGAGTCTTTTCTCAAGCCTTTTTTTTTTTTTTTCACAATAAGACTGATGGTCCCCTTACTCCTATGACTTTGGTGCTCCTCTGTTGTTCATCTTGTTGCTCTGTTTCTTCTATGACTAGTCTTTCTCTTCCTAACCTCTAAGTTTTGGTGTTTTCCAAGGACGTATCTTTAAGTTCCTCATCTCAGGTCCCTCCTTTGCCAAATCTCACAAGTGCGAGGATGTCTCTCCATGCATCCTTCCCCTCTTGACCTCTCCTATTGCTTCCGTCTTTCTGCCCTAGCCTCTCCACTTGTTCCTTTCTCTCTCATGTAAAATTCTGGGTGGGAACTCCAGACTGGCATCAGGCTGCTGTCTTGTTACTCTGCCATCTTAAACTCTTGCCTTCCTTCACACGGCCAGGGATTGCTCACCATCATGTCTAGCCCCTAGAAGGAAAGGCAAGGGCAAGGGCCTAAAGTCTGTAGCAGGGGGCCTGAAACAGGAAGTTTTTCCTCAGGTAAAACTTCCAATTCTGTAAAAGAAGGGGAGTATGAATATTGATCAATAACTAGCCCCCTCTTTCCCAGGTAGCTTTACTATTCATCATATAGCAATTTAGTATTGTAACCAAATTCAGAGTGGATTAGTGTAGAGGATTATTGGAGCTGCCCTCTCTCCATTAGCTGACAGCATGTCCTCAGGACAGAGAAGTCTGAAAGATCATCACATTGCAATGCTAGCTTTCTTGTAGTTCCTTTTGTTCTTTCTGTCATTTTCTACTAGTGACTTTAAGTATCCCAGTTATTTTTATAGATTTGTAAACTTTATGCTGCTTGTTTATTGTAAGCTCAGTTCAAAGCTACTGTGGAGGTGGGAGGGGGTGGATGATGATAGATTATTTAATGAGTACAGTGTGTGTTATTTGAGTGATGGATACCATAAAAGCCCTGACTTCACCACTATGCAATCTATGCATGTAACAAAATTGCACTCGTACCCCTTAAATTTATTAAAAAAAGCTATATGGAGGTGGTGTTCATTGAAGAGCACCAAAGGGGATAAGGCACTGGGGACCTATCTTGCTGTTTTTGTTAGGGGTGTTACTTGGTGTTGGGTAAAGGTAAAGAAGTAGTAGAATGACTGTATTAAAGCAAAAATGTTTCAGTGTAAAGTTCAGTAGATCCACTAGATGGTAGCAAAAGGTTACATGTTGTACCCTCACAGTGACTGGGTTATTGATAACATCTTTAAAACTAGTAAAACAATTCTGGAAAAGTGAAAATTACATCTGAAATATTGGTTCCTTTGGAGAGGGTAAACACACTGGGTTCAAACTTCTACAAGAAAGTGCTGAAAAAAGTTGTTTTCTCAATAGAACAGTCTCTGTTCAAATGGTAAGAAAACACCAGTCTTGGATCTGGAAAAGCACTTTATTTGAGCAGTCAACAACTTACATCTGTTGGTTGTATAAGGACCCCTTCACTTCCAGTTGTCCTAGTGCCTTCTTCCAGGAGGAGTCAATGATCTGGCACCCCTCCCAGCCAAGGGGCTAAGCCTTCAGGTAGAAACATTCATTGCTGATAAAGTTTTTCATTCTAGGTCTTAAGTCCAAAGTGCATTACTCTGTACACATCTTTGTACAGAGGCTTCGGAAGAGTACCTGCATGGCTACTATGGAACATACAATACCAAAGGGCGTTAGCTATTAGTGTACATTTTGAAACTCTTTGATATTCTTTGGGTATGATGAGGATTTGGTTGTGTAGGGGGCCTCAAATCACTCCCAGACAAAGACCCACTTGGGAGCTGAGAGAGAAAACTTGTGCTGAGCGTTATTTTCTGACATCCTTTTGCTCTGAGTTGGATTCAGATACCCCTGACTGTGGCGGGCACTGACCCCAAGTGGGCCCTAGTGAATCTCCTGCCTACTGGAGAGAGTATCCAGGTTGGCCATCTCTCATGAATACTTCAGTTCCCTTGGAACTTCCTAGAAACTGTCTTCCTGGGTAGCAGTTGCTCAGAATCCTTCTAGTGCTTGCTTCCTTCGGGCAGACGTTGTACTGTCACAGTAGGTTCCACAAGGAAGGTTGAGGTGGGAACTCTGTCCTCAAGGCACATACCATCCAGCTGGAGTCAGCTTCCCATATTGATAATACAAACCCATCAGGCTCAGAGGGGGCAGTTCTAAAACCAAGATGCACCTCAGCGACACCTAGGGATCTTAAAAACCATTCAGGTGCTGGGTCCCGAGCCCCAAAGATGAGTATTTAACTGGTCCTTTGGGCCACATGCATCTTTGCTTTTGCGTATAGCATGTCTGGTTAAGAAACACCACTGATGGAGGTTAAGAGCACAGGTTTTGAGTCAGCAGTTTGTACGTTCAAAAACGAGCTCTGCATATGTTTATTGCAGCACTATGGACGACAGCAAAGATATGGAATCAACCTAAGTGGCCATCAATGGATGATTGGATAAAGGAAAATCCTAAGGGAAATAATTCCTGAAACAGAAAGTCAAATATCCTGTATTCTCACTTTTTTTTTTTTTGAGATGGAATCTTGCCCTGTCACCCAGGATGGAGTACAGTGGTGTGACCTAGGTTCACCACATCCTCCGCCTCCCGGGTTCAAATGATTCTCCTGCCTCAGCCTCCCGAGTAGCTGGGATAACAGGTGCCCACCACCATGTCTGGCTAATTGTTGTATTTTTAATAGAGACAGGGTTTCACCGTGTTGGCCAGGCTGGTCTCGAACTCCTGACCTCATGATCCACCAGCCTCAGCCTCCCAAAGTGCTGGGATTACAGGCGTGAGCCACTGCACCTGGCCAGCCATATTCTCACTTTTAAGTGGGAGCTAAACAAAGGGTACACATAAATATATAGAGTGGAATAAAAGACACTGGAGACTACAGAAGATAAGAAGGTGGGAGAGGGTGAGGACTGAAAAGTTACTTGTTGGATACAGTGTTCACTATTTGGGTGATGGGTACACTAACAGCCCAGACTACCACCATGCAATATATGCATGTAAGAAATCTGCACTTATACCCCCTTGATATGGTTTGAATCTGTGTCCCCGCCCAAATCTCATGTTGAATTGTAATTCCTAACGTTGAAAGTGAGGCCTTGGCTGGGCACGGTGGCTCATGCCTGTAATCCCAGCACCTTGGGAGGCCGAGACGGGCAGATCACGAGGTCAGGAGATCGAGACTATCCTGGCTAACATGGTGAAACCCTGTCTCTACTAAAAATACAAAAAATTAGCTGGGCATGGTGGTTGGCACCTGTAGTCCCAGCTACTCGGGAGCCTGAGGCAGGAGAATGGCGTGAACCCAGGAGGTGGAGCTTGCAGTGAGCCGAGATTGCGCCACCGCACTCCAGCCTGGGCAACAGAGTGAGACTCCATCTCAAAAAAAAAAAAAAAAAAAAAAAAGTGAGGCCTGGTGAGAGGTGATTGGATCATGGAGACAGTTTCTCATTAATGGTTTAGCACTATCCTCCTAGTGCTGTTCTCGCGATAGTGAGTGAGTTTTCGGCACATTCCGTCGCTTAAAAGCGTGTAGCAACTTCCCTTTCTCTCTCTCTTGCTCCTGCTCCCTCCATGTGAGATGCATTACTCCCGTTTTGTGTTTTGCCTTCTGCTATGATTGTGAGTTTCCTGAGGCCTCCCCAGAAGCTGAGCAGAATGGCAGAATCATGCTTCTTATATAGCCTGTGGAACCGTGAGCCAATTAAACTTTTTTTTTTTTTTGGAGTCACACTCTGTTGCCCATGTTGGAGTGCAGTGGCACGATCTCAGCTCACTGCAACCTCCACCTCCCCTCCTGGGTTCAAGCAATTCTTCTGCCTCAGCCGCCCAAGTAGCTGGGATTGCAGGCATGCACCACCATGCCCGGCTGATTTTTGTATTTTTAGTAGAGACGGGGTTTCACCATGTTGGCCAGGCTGGTCTCAAGCTTCTGACCTCAAGTGATCCGTCCGTCTTGGCCTCCCAAAGTGTTAGGATTACAGGCATGAGCCACCACTCCAGGCCATTAAACTTTTTTCCTTTATAAATTACCCAGTCTCAGGTATTTCTTTACAGAGTGTGAGAGCTCATATACCCCTAAATCTATAAAAATAAAAAAAATACATTAAAACAAAAACAAAAATGAGCTCTGGCACCTATTGGCCTTGTGGCCTTGGGAAATTTATTTGATCTCTTTGAGCCTCAGTTTCTTCATCTGTAGATGGCAGAGAATAATACCTTCCCTATGTGATCAAGTTGAAATGATAGGATAAATATTTTACCTTGAGTGTGGGCCAGACTTAGGGACTCATTTCTCTTAAATATATAAGATGGTAGTAATATTTGGTAATTTCTGAGGCCTGATCACAAAAAGAGAATAGCTTCTCTCTGTCTCTCACTGGGATTACTTGTTCTTGGGAAAACCATCTACCAAGTCATTGAAGATACTCCAACAGCCCCCAGAGAGGCTCATATGGGAGGAATCTGAGGTCTCCCACAGCCTATCAGCACTGCCTTCCCAGCCTTGTGACTGTACCATTTTGGAAGCAGATTTTCCAGCTCTAATCAATTCAGATCACTGCAGCCCTGGTTGACATCTTGACTGTAACCTCATGAGATGCCCTGTGCCAGAACCACCCAGCTCAGCCGTTCCTGAATTTGTGATCCACACATAAACTGTGAGTTTGATAAATGTTTATTGTTTTATTTTACAGTTTTTTGAGATACAATTCACCATTTTAAAGTGTATAGTTCAGTGGTTTTTAGTATAATCACAGTGTTATGGAACAATTGCCACTGTCTCATTCCAGAACATTTCCATTATCCCAGAAATGACAACTCATATGTATTAGCAGTCACTCTCAATGCCCCCTACTTCCCATTACCTCACAACCACTAATCTTCTATCTGACTCTATGGATTTGCCTATTGTGGATATTTCCTATACATGGAATCATGCAATATGTCACCTTTTGTGAATAGTTTTTTTTTTCATGTAGCGTAGTTATTTTCTAGGTTCATCTATGTTGCAGTGTGTGTCAATCTTTCATTCCTTTTTATGGGTGAATAATATTTCATTGTATAAACATTTTCTCTATACATTTATCAGTTGATAGACATTAGTTTGTTTCCATTTTTGGCTATTGTGGATAATGCTGCTATGAACATTTGAGAATAAATTTTTCTATGAACATATGTTCAATTCTATTGTGTATTTACCTATGACTGGAATTGTGGGGTATGGTAACTCTGTGACTTTGCGAAGACCTGCCAAAGTGTTTTCCACAGTGGCTGCACTATTGCATGTCAGCAATGTATGAAGCTTTCAATTTCTACAAATCCTTGCCAACATTTGTTATTGTCCCTGTTTTTTTGATTATAGCTATTCTAGTAGGTGTGAAGTGGTATCTACTGTGATTTTGATTTATATTTCCCCAATGATAAATGATGTTGAACATCTTTTCATTTGCTTTTTAGAACTTTGTATATCCTTTTGGGAGAAATGTGTATTCATATGCTTACCCATTTTAAAATTGTGTTGTCTTTTATTGCAGAGTTTTTAAGAGTATTTTGTTTATTCTGGTTACTACAACCATATCACATATATAATTTGCAATTATTTTATCCGATTTCATGGATTGTCTTTTAACTTTCTGGATAATGTCCTTTGGCACAAAAGATTTTAATTATGATGATTTCGAATTCACATATTTTTTATGGTTTCTCATGCTTCCGGTGTTTTACTTATGAAACTCTTATGTAACACACTATTGCAGATATTTACAAATATTTTTCCGTCTAAGAGGTTTATGATTGGTAAATAGGAGAAGTGAAAAGGGAGATTATGAAAAGCAAGAGAGGAGAAACTGGTTGAGGCTCAGGTTCTTTATAGGTGGATATTATTTAGGAACACATACATATAGAAGATAAGAATGACAAAATGGATTCTTTTAGAATCTCTGTACCCAGGTACTCCTAAGAAGCCTCCCGTAGCATTGGGGACCTAACCTGAGTCAGAGAACCACTGCATTCTTTATAAATACCACTAGTGGAATGAGTGACAATGGGAAAGATGTGGGGAAAGTAGACAACGAGGGGAAAACTGAGGAAGGAGCAGAGAAAAGAGGACACATGAGAGAATACTGGGAAATTGAGGTTGAGTAAACTGGGGTAAAACCTGTGTTTCTTTATCACATCCTTGTAGGAGTAGTCAGAGATCAAGCAGACCCTCCACATATGTGACTACGTTTAACTCTCTCTGGGCCTGAGTTCTCTTGTTTATTCTAGAGAGAATTTATATATTGGATTATCTCCAGTGTGATTATGTCCCCATGTATTTTTTTTGAGACAGAGTCTCAACTCTGTTGCCCAGGCTGCAGTGCAATGGCGTGATCTCTGCTCACTATAACCTCTACCTCCTGGGTTCACGCGTTTCTCGTGCCTCAGTCTCCTGAGTAACTGGGATTACAGGTGCGTGCCACGATGCCTGGCTAATTTTTTTTTTTTTTTTTTGTATATTTTTAGTAGAGACGGGGGTTTCATTCTGTTGACCAGGCCAGTCTTGAACTCCTGACGTCCAGTGATCCACCTGCCTTGGCCTCCCAAAGTGCTGGGATTACCCGTGTGAGTCACTGCGCCTGGCTGTCCCCATGCTTTTAAGCCTAGTTCAGACACTAGTTACTGTCGCCCTCAACCTTCATGGGCATCAGTCAACTTTTCTGAATCTCTTTGTCCATGGTTTGCATCAAGTGGGAAGCAATCATTGTTCCTCTCTCATGAATGTGGAGAAAATGTGATGTTTGGACTTGAGGGTTTTGGGAGGCAGCCTGTTTTGTATATTTAAATGTCTCTTTAAAATATTCAGTATTTGTTGGCTATTGATTTCACTGAAGTTTCAGGCATCCAGTCAAACTGGGCTGGCTACTGTGAAGGAGCCCTTCATTTTATAAATACCAGTTTCTGCATTTTTACTCCATTTTCCTGTTGTAATGTGACACGTCAGGATTCTAGGTAATTTCTTTTGTAATTTTAAAGGTCCCTTAGAAGATAATATAAAAATATATTTGTGGATGGTTGAAAGGTCACAGTGTGTCATTATCTCTGGCATTGTGTTATCAAATAGTGACAATGTAGATGACTCTCCTGCAGTCCTTATTATGACTTCTAGGTTGTCATATAACTTTGGAGCATAGTCAAATTGGACTTTGATCACTGTTTCTTCATTCAAGTCCTGTTGAACTGATGTGAAAGAAGTCTAATAAAAAGAAAGCAACTTCATTCTTTTTCCTATGAAAACTATGTTGCTGACCTCTCCTTCCCATGTCTGGGAAAAAAGCCCAGGATGTTCTTATAGCTTTTCTGGTTACTCTCATAAAGCCAAACGTCCTGTGGCTACTTCCATCTTGTAAGAAGCTTATTCTAGTGTAATAATCAATACATCATTTCCTGAATCTTGGGAAAGATCTTCTACTCCCAGCTGAGGCTTACTTGAGTATTGGAATCCTGCGAGCGACGTGCATGTATGGATTGGGAGTGGAAATGGCAGTCATTTTTTGGCCTTTATTTTCTCCATCTATACTCCAGTTGGGTATTTGCTTATTTTTATCCCCCTGATGGGACCTTGAGAGAGCAAGAGAAGGGCTCATGGAGAACACTCTTGCATGATTGGCTTTGTAATGTGGGTATGGGGTTCTGAGATAAGAAATCCTGAGTGGAAAATCTCATGGGGACTTCAGACATCATGCCCCTGCCCCATGCGGGGCCTTTCTTCTGATTGGTCGCTTAAACTGCACACCCTCCCACCCCAGTAGTTCCTTGGCATTTTGTGGTATCTACCAGTATTGAGCACTTTTTGTACCTCCATGTGGTTCTCTTGGCTGACATTCCTTTAAAGTTATTCTCAGGCTCTTTTTTTACCCCCAGGTCCGCAAATGGATTCTGGAAATCAAGTATTTTTCTTTTGTAAATGGTAGAATTGCTGTTCACTTACCAGATGAACTTTTACTGTGCTCCAGGAGCACCCCCAGTCTCAGCTTTTTGTTTTTCCTTGTACAAGTCAGATGCTAGTTCCTGTGTCCCTCAACCTTTATGGGCATCAGTCAACTTGTCTGAATCTCCTTGTCAGTGGTTTACATCAAGTGAGAAGCAATCATTGTTCCTCTCTTATGAATGTGGAGAAAATGCCCACCATACCAACAACTCTCTCTAAGAATTCTTTTCTCTCTCCCCCTCAAATCTTCTGTGTGTGTGTTGATTAGAAGTTGAAATTCAAGGTATTGGCTGGGTTTATTTTTTCTGAGGGCTGTGAGGGAACAATCTATGTCCAGCCATCTCATTTTTGCTTGTAGATGGCTATCTTCATGTTCAAATGGCATTCTCCTGTATTTGTGTCTGTGTCTAAATTTCCTCTTATAAGGACACTATTCATATTAGAATAGGACCACTATAATTACTTTATCTTGATTACTATTGTAACCCCCCAGTTTCCAAATAAATGTGTGCTTTGAAATACTAGATGTTAGGTATTCAATATCTGAATTTTTGAAATACATGATTCAATCAATAACAGAGCATCTGAAAAATCTCTTAAATGAGAGGGCTTGTGTTCAACCTCCTATTTAAGGTAGGCTTTCAGGAATGTTTTTTCTTTGCCTGGCCACTAGATGTGCCCTAGCCCCTAGGAATTTTTGGCCCACTTTTCGGTAGGGCTTCCTCTTTTATTTCCAAGGGCTCCTCTTAGGTACTTTAATTTTAATACTGTTTGAAGCCATTCGATATTGTAGCCTCCACATGTGACACTGGAAATTACAGCCTTTTCTTCTGCATGTGGCAAAAGTGCAGTTTGCTCTCAAGCCAGCTTCTTATTGCATCTTCTGGCAGGGAAGCTTAAACTCCAGGTTCTTTGACTTCACTTATATGAACTTATTACTAACCCTTGTGTTTCAACACTCCAGGGGTGTAAGACAAGGCTTCAGATGCTCTTTGCCATTTGTTTGAATCAAGGAGGAAGTTCTTTTCATCCTTTCCTCTTGATAGTAGAGAAAATCCCATTACACTCCCTTTCTTATCATCCATATTTCCACATGAAGAACATAAACTTTTCTTCTACTGGAGACAGAAGTCACTACCCAACGAGCCCCCTTTTGTAAATTCTGGAAAGGATAGATCCAGCCTCAGATTTTTTTTTCTAATGAGCCAGACACTAATCTCATATTTCTGTAACTTAGGGCTGTGAGTGAAGCTTACTGATGCTGTTTCACTAGTGTCATTCAAACCATCCCTCTTCCCCTCATTCATCGTGGTGGGTCTCCAGTTATACAACTTAAAGTTCTATAGAAGTAACACATGGTGGGGAATGGACAGCACCAGCTTCCACCATGAATGGGAAGATATTTTGACTTACAGATGTTCCAGGAGGAGGAACTCCCAGCTGTTATCCATGTATAGGGCGCTGCATGTACATTTTGTCCTGGTCACCCTACACATATCCATATAGGCCACATAGGGCAGAGCTTGAGCGTGATTTATCTAAATGTGGCAGAATGCCTTGCAATCTTCTCGGAATACAAGAGGATAGGAAGCTTGTGAGGAATTGCTCTGAGGCCATCTTCCACTCACCTACGTATCTCCCTTGAAAAGTTTTTATGAGGCAGTTTTTCGTCTTCTCTGTGGTCTTTTGGGATGGGGACTTTTTGCTGCCCATCCACCACCAGAATAGTGCTGCAGAATAGAAAACAGCTTAATGTTCACAACACTGGTACTCATAAACAGACCACATAGATAAATTCTTTGATGATAAGGGCTGTGTGATCTTTCATCTTTGTCTCTGAGACACCTGCTGTCTTGAGTTGATAGTTCATATTAGACATAAATCTAAGAAGTGCAATTCCTGTTTGTTGAGTATCCATATGTGTTACTGGGAAATTGAAACAGCTTTCCTCTGGCCGTTACCTATGACCACAAGTAAAATAGTAGCTGCTGGTAGAGTGCAGTCACTTATATAGAGATGTTCTGAGGTCTAATTCTACAATGAACAGAATGGAAGGAACATGAAGGATAGGTTTGAGTAAAAGCCCAGTGAGTCTATAGAGGTTTCCTCCTCAGCAAACAGATGAGGGAGCACTGGCAGTCGTGTTGGAGGGAATGAGTGGAGATCATTGTTTTGCCTAATCACCTATCCAGTGTTGTAAGGAGATCACCATTTTGCCTAACAACCTATCTGATGTTTTAAGCCTACCTGGCCATGACTACATTGCTGATGATATGAGGGAGACCACGAAGACCTAGAAAACCTTGCTAATGTCTGTACTGTTTGGAATGTTGTTGATCTAACACCTTCAACACCACATTTCTACCCAGACTTTTCCTCTTTCAAGAACAAATAGCTGGGTGCGGTGGCTCACGCTTGTAATCCGAGCGCTTTGGGAGGCCGAGGCGGTTGAATCGCTTGAGGCCAGGAGTTCGAGACTAGCCTGGCCAACATGGTGAAATCCCATCTCTACTAAAAATACAGAAATTAGCCGAGTGTGGTGGTATATGCCTGTAATCCCAGCTACTCGCAAGGCTGAGGCAGGAGGATTGCTGGAACCTGGGAGGTGGAGGTTGCAGTGAATTGAGATTGCACCATTACACTCCAGCCTGGGAGACAAGAGTGAGACTTCACCATAAAAAAAAAAAAAAAAAAACAAAAAAAAAAAAAAAACACAAAAACCAAATACGTCTAGGTTAAAGATGAGGTCCATTCTTCTCTAATAGCAACTAGAGACTTTATCCACTTGTTAAAGTGTGTTGGTGGCTTGACAACATTTTCCAAACTTTTTCAGTCCTTATGGATGCTGAGGCACAAGTCCCCGTAATGTCTTGAAGCCTCCATGGGCATGATGTGATTTTTACTTTGGATGTGGAAATAAGTCTCAAATTAGACAGATGTAAGTTTATGTGTGGGCTCTTATGGAACAGTATACACAAGATATTGTAACTGATACTATTGAGTGTATTGTGGGAAGAGCTGTGTTAAGTATTTGTGATTCTTCTCTTGATTATAAATGATGTTTCCAATGGGGAAATGCCATGATTGAAACAGTGGTGTTATAGAACCAAATTGGGATCTGCTTGCCCAATGTAGTAAAACCATATATCCACACTGAGGTTTTTGCAGCAAAAGAAGAGAAGGTGTTTATTTGCAGAATGTCAAGCAAGGAGAACTAGGCAGCTATTGTTCAAATCCTGACCTCTTTGATGGCTTGCAGGTAAGGGTTTTTAAAGGCAGGGTTAGATTTCAAAGAAAGCAGAAGCTATAGGCAAAAATCATAAATCAATGCATCGAGGTTACACATTGGGTTTGGCCTAAAAGGGTAGGATATGTTGAAGCAGGGCTTACAAGTTGTAAGTAGATTCAAAGGTTTTCTGATTTGCAATTGGTTAAGGAAGGTAAGCTTTGTTTAAAAATTTTGGGTCAGCAGAAAAAAATGTTAATTGGCTTTGGAATGTGACTCCAAGGCCCTCAGGAAGAAATTTAGAACAGAGAACAGTGGTCACAGTTCACCACTGGACAGTCTTCAATTCCACTTTATTTGAAGTCTATGTGCCAATGGATCCATTCGGTGGGTGTCCTCAGTATGTGTGTGTGTGGGGGGGGTCCAAGTTTCTGAAAGACAACTGAGGGACATACGTTAAGACATTATTTTATTTTATTTTTGAGATGGAGTCTCTCACTGTCACCCAGGTTGGAGTGCCGTGGCATGATCTTGGCTGACTGCAACCTCCACCTCCCAAGCTCAAGTGACCCTCCCATCTCAACCTCCCAAGTAGCTGGGAGTACAGACAAGCGCCATCATGCTCAGCTAATTTTTTGTATTTTTGATAGAGATGTGGTTTTGCCATGTTGCCCAGGCTGTCTCGAGCTCCTGAGCTCAAGCAATCCTCCCACGTTGGCCTCCCAAAGTACTGGGATTACAGGCATGAGCCACCATGCCTGGCCAAGACATTATCTTTAATTTCTATAGGGGAACCAGCATCTCTGGACTCTAACTTCCTTGGCTATTGTTTTAGGCTACTATTACCCTTTTCCTTAACAAGTTGCTTATTTACTTCTCAGGGCTAGCGGGGTGCCTGGAATTTCCGTTGAGGGAACTCAGGATTTTCCCTTATTTCTGTGCTCAGGGAAATGGTCCCTAAAAACAGAGTCACTACTGCATCTCAGTGGTAGTGAGTTGAGTGGACAACTGGGAGCCCACCAGGCTTCCACAGGTCAGCCACGGGGTATAAATAAAGCAGTGTAAGATGCTACGTTGTGGCGAGGGACAATGAGGGGAGGAGGGTGAAAGGAGGAGGTTCCTACACTGATCAAGGATGTAATAGAGGCAGAGGTGCTTAATGAGACTATATGACTTTAGAATTGCCCTGTATGTCCCTGAAAAAGCCAAGGATTCTTCACACCTCACTGTGCTGTATCATCAGCTTAATTTGACAGTATTTGACAGTAGTCTTTTTTACACTTGCAGTTCCTGATATCAAGATGCTCTCTCATCCATTGCAAAGACTGAGATCCCTGGTTAATGGTGGTGGACATGTTAATGCTTTATTCGAATAACCACTGCATCCATGGGATCGGAGTCCATTTGCCTTCATGGGCCTTCAATATGAGCGGGTGCCATTGAAACATGGCTTGGATTCTTAGAGATGAGACTGAATAAGACAAGTGGAAAGAGAAACTCAGTTCCCAGAGGAGCACATACTTGTGAAAGCAAGTTTGGGTTCTAAATGTGGCGTTACATATATGTTTACCATGCTGCCACAGAGAATCTATACTCTCCCAAGATTTTTCACAAGTGGATATAGTCAAGACGTGGAAAAGATTGAAACCTTACCAGCGCTGTCTTGGTACTATTACATGGATGACACGATTCTAAATGGAAGGTGTAAGGATAGAGTACAATTTGCTGAAGGTAGATGGTCAGATATATGAGTGACTAGGGCTGGAAGATTAAACCCTGAAAAGAATAGGGAACTAGACACTGACATAAAGTTTTGTGAACCTCGTGGGCTGATGCTCAGAGTGCAATCCTTGAGTCTTTAAAGAGAATCCGATGGACTAAAAAAACTCCAGCTAATCTAGTTTTGAACAGCATATGATAAAAAAGCCCACCTTATGATAGGCTTGTTAAGTGTTGGATATACTTCATTTCTCACATAGGAACTTGCTTAACTAATGACATAAAATTACTAGAATGGCATTCAGTTTTACCAAAAACATGCCTTAGAAACTCTCCTGAAGGCTGTACAGAACACGTTTCCACATGAACCAAGTTTTGAGGGAAAGTGGCACTGATTGGCATTTATCCAGACAGGAACTTGTAGCAAAAAGATGTGGCCATTCGGCGAAGGCAGTCTTTGAGATTTGTTTGTGGCACTTCCCTGAAACTGCTACCCAATATACCCCATTTGAGAGGCTATTTCTGGCTTGTTAGCTGTTGCTGGTGAACATCGTGAGAGTAACAAAGCAAGAACAGGTGCTGTTATGTCCTGACTTTCTCTATCATGAATTTGGTCTCGAATGAGAATACCATCAAAGTGAGTATTCCCCAAGAAGCATCAATTTTTAAGTAAAAGTGGGATATCCAGGGAAGATGTGAAATTAATAGGGTCTCAGAGGTACAGGAAAAAGTGTCCAGTCACCCTCTAGATGTGGCTGTCTCAGATGCAGGGACTATGCCAGCATCTCAGGTTTCTGGTGGCTTTGGACACTCAGGTTCCTAGGATGCCTGGGTCTGGTTTATGGACACATCCATAAGTTAAAGGCAGACAGTTTCTACTCGCAACAGAAGCTGTGCAACCCCCAAGAAATCTGCTTGGACCTGTGCATGGAAAAGGGAATTCTGCTTAATGGGTGGCGATATAGGCTGTAGTGCTTGTGCTGGAAAGCCTCCCTGTAAATGCACTTTATGACATTTTGGCTCACATCTGGCCAGGTGCCCATAGGCTGACAGGATAGATGATTGGTGCCTGGTAGCGTGACAAATGGTTGGTCAAGTTTCAGCCTTATGTATACAAAAAATATCAGCAGATTTCTCAAGTAACATTTCTCCTGTTCATGCCAGCGTGGATGCCTATGGATAATGACCCTTTGAGGATGGGAACTAATGAAGTTAATAAGTTAAACAGACCTGTGCTGCCCAAGTTAGGACAATTGCACAGGGCATGATAATCCATCTTCAGTTCAGGACCTGGCTCAAAAACAGCCAAGTGATTGCAATTCCAGCACATGAAGACAAGAAATCCTGGGAAATGTTCCCAGAGTGGCAGCTAAACATGAATATAAAAGGGATCTTTGTGTGCCCTAGTGAGAAGTACTAGACCTGGTGCCCTAACTTGCTCTCCAAGGTACTGCTGCTCAGGGACAGTAGTGAATAGCTCCCCAAAGAATGGCACTGCCATCCCTGCCCACATGGCACACGTAGGCAAATATGCAAGGACTCTTAGTGGGACTGTGTTTTACGTTATTTGGAATCAACAACCACATCCGGAAACATACCCAGCAGTGTGCAGCTTCATGGGATATTCAATGGACCATTCATGCTCCATATGACTCCCCAGTAGCAGGTGCCATTGAAACATGGCTTAGATTCTTAGAGATGAGACTGAGTAAGACAAATGGAAAAGAGAAACTCAGGTCCCAGAGGAGCACACACTTATGAACACAAGTTCGGGTTCTAAATGTGGCATTTTCCCAACTGGCACCTCCCATTTGAATAGTATGTTTAGTTAAGAGTTTCGGGAGTGGGTGGGTGATGTCCCAAGTCAGGATAGGAAAGAAAATGCCTACCAAGCTAACAACACTCTCCAAAATCAATCCTCCTTCTTTTCATATCCTTAAGGTAGGTGGTAGAATTTTTCATATTCTTAAGGCAGCTCAACTTTTCACATCCTTAAGGTAGGTGGTGGAATAATGTCAGCAGGGCCAGTATTAGAAAAGATGTTGCCAAAATAAATAACTCAGAATCTCATTTTAGAATATGGAGTCTTTAGGCTGGTCTGAAGGTAGTGAGTTATCTCAATTGATTGTTCACAGTCAGTTACAGATCAAACTCCTTGTTCTACTCTCTGCCTTTCTCACTACTGCACTTGACTAGTCTAAAAAAAAAAAGGAATATGGAGTCTTTGTAATTTACTGTTTTGGCTTTTGGACCCTCTGCCAAATTCTTACATTCAAGGATGTGTTGCTTTCAAAATCCTTTTCAAGAGTGGATTTCAGAGACATGTCTGACCTAGGGAACCTTCGCTCACTGCACCCATAGTTGTAGGTACTGTGGGCACATTTCCTCATCTGCTTTACATGTTTTTAAAGTAGGCCAGGTGTGGTGGCTCACACCTGTAATCCCAGCACTTTGGGAGGCAAAGGTGGGTGGATCACTTGAGATCAGGAGATCAAGAGCAGCCTGGCCAACGTTGTGAAACCCCATCTCTACTAAAAATACAACAATTAGCTGGGTGTGGTGGTGTGCGCCTGTAATCCCAGCTACTCTGGAGGCGGAGGCAGGAGAATTGCTTGAAGCCAGGAGGCGGAGGTTGCAGTGAGCTGAGATCATGCCACTGCACTCCAGCCTGGGTGACAGAGTGAGACTCGGTCTCCAAAAATAAAATAAAATAAATAAATAAATAAAATGAAGGGAAAGGCAGTATCTCCTTATTTTATCATTCTATGAGTTGTCAAGATGCATGCATGCCCTGGCCAATATGACTACCTTTAGCACCCTCTAGAGTTACTGCCTTTTTCTTGTACTCAGAGATAATATTTATATTAGTTTACCTTTAGTGCAAATGTATTTGCTGTCTTCTAAGCTAACATATTTAGACTAGTGAGAATTCTGTAGAATCCTTTTGAATATTTTCAAAGGCCCCTTTAAGAGATCTGGGTTTTGTTGGTTGTTGACTTCACTCCAGCTTCTGGTGTCTGTTCAATCATTATGCGTGATTAGTGAATATAGCCCTTCAATTTAGCAAATTCCAACTTCACATATATTTGTAATTTTTCTGTCTTTTAGATTGGGACATGTCAGGGCTCCAGATGCCAAGATAAGAAGCCTGATCCCAACTTTGCATGTGAGCTGATGGTGGTATCTCAGGAGGTCCTGTCTCCATGTTGGACATGGTCAGAGCTCCTGCATGGAGTTGGGGGTCAGAAACCTAGCAACTTTTGGTAGATATACTCCGTGGAATTTTTAACAACCTAATCCGGGAGGCTGCTCAGGTCACATGGTCTTTTGGAAAAATGTTAATTTATTCATCAAGTTAAACATGTTGAATGTGAAAAAGGAAGGAGGAGAACTTGGATGGGATCCATTGTCATTGGAGGGAAGATCTAGTTTAGGAAACCATACATATGGAAGATGAGCTTGTGGAAATGGATTCCATTAGGATTCTTCGTGCCTGGCCCTTCCTAGGAAAGTCTCCTTGAATGACTGGGGTTCTGCCTTCAGTCAGAAAATCACTCCGTTCTTTGTAGCTTGAGATCCTGCCTTCAGTCAGAAAATCACTCTGCTCTTTGTAGCTATCAGTCAGCATAATAAGAGAGGTGTGGGAATAAGTAGAGGAAAATGGGAAAGGAGAAAGAAGAGAGAAAAGAGAGGTGAACTAGGAGAAATCCAGGAGACAAGACAGTATAAAATGTGGGGAGAAGCTAATATTCCTTCACCTCCTGCCACCTTTTCTGAGTTGCCAGGGTTCGTGTAGACCCTGCTACATGAGTGACTGCCTTTAGTTCTCTCTGGTTTGGTAGCCTCCTTATTGTTCTTAGAGGACCATCTCCAGTGCAAACCTGTTGCCCATCCTTCAAGCAGGGGATTTCTCTGCCACTACACTGTGGGTTTTCTCAAGGGACCTTTTTTCCCTTCATATTTTTGAAGGTCAATTAAAAAAATAAAAAACCTTAGGTTTGTGCATAGGTGAGAATTCATTATACGTCATAATCCCTTGCCTTGGGCTATCAGATAGTCCATAGTGGAGTACTTTTCTGCAGTCCTCACTATGACTGCTTGGCTGGCTTCTTTGTTTGGAGCATATTTAGATATGAATTTGTTCATTGTGTCCGTAATTGTGTTATTGTTGAGTTCACATTCATGGGTGTAAAGAGAAAGTAACTTTCTTCTTGTTATATATTAAAGTGGCTTTGGGATCTGTTCTGTCCTTGTCTAGGAAGAAATACCAGGACTTTCCCATAGTTATCTAGCTACACTTAAATAACCAAACATCCTGTGGTCACTTAAAGGCAGTTAGAGGTCCAATCTAAATTAAGCACAGCATTCAATTCCTGGAATTGAAAAATTCTTCCCACTCCTATTGGCATCTGGCACTTAATGACCCTGTATCATTGGGACAAGTATTTAATCTTTCTGATCCTAAGTTTCTCTATGTGTAGATGGGAGATATTTCTTGACCCTTTCTATGTAGTGATGCTGAAGTGAGGCGTTAAATATAAAGCCTTAGCACAGCTTTTTATACTTTAATATTGTAAAACTTCTCCTGCAATGTATCAATCAAGTATCAGATTCTGGCCGGGTGCAGTGGCTCATGCCTGTAATCCCAGCACTTTGGGAGGCCAAGGTGGGTGGATCATGAGGTCAAGAGATGGAGACCATCCTGGCCAATATGGTGAAACCCCGTCTCTACTAAAAATACAAAAATTAGCTGGGCATGGTGGTGCAGGCCTTTAGTCCCAGCTACATGGGAGGCTGAGGCAAGAGAATTGCTTGAACCTGGGAGGTGGAGGTTGCAGTGAGCTGAGATTGCACTACTGCACTCTGGCTTGGTGACAGAGTGAGACTCTGTCTAAAATGAATGAATGAATGAATGAATGAATGAATGAATGAATGAATAAATAAACAAAATATCAGATTCAGTATAAAATGTACAAGTTCAAAGGAGTGTGAGCTAAGGTTCCTAAAGCTGAAAGTCACAAACGGTTGTTCTATACCTTGGTATTAGGACATTTGAACTTTGAATGTAGCCCCTAGACAAATATGAGTAAGTTAATAGTTCACCATTTGTATGTATAGTCAAGGTTGTGTAACAGGAAGAACAGATTTCAAACATGATTTCAGTTTTAATTTACATTTTGGAGAATGAGCAAGAGAGAAAGTTCTCATTCCTGGAACACCTCTCTGAGTATTCCTCACGGCTTGGTAATTGTGTTTTTCTTTCATTGTCTTCAAAAAATTAAGGTGGCACTGGCTGGTATTGGCTTGCAGAGCAGGCCTTATCCATATGTAGAAAGTCACTCACTGAATGTGATTCCATGATCCCCTGAAAAGCACGTGCATCTCCAAATGTCTCTCTCAGCTGTGCCACTGACTGAAATCTTCTCGTTGAATCATTTATGTTTTGTATTGAGGAAAGTCTCCTTCTTGCTGAGTCCTGATAATGGTTATAGAGGGAAAGCTGCAAAAAATATATCTTCATGACATAATTTCAGGAATACTTTTGAGCACCTCCAGTGGCATTCACAGACTGTAAAGCAATGTTGTATAAATGTTTAGATGTAAAGCAATAACTGCTACAAAGATAACATACTTTTCTTTATACTGCCTTCATCTTTCTTTGGTGACCTACAGGATAGGATGCAGATGTTAGCTTGCACAGCTGTAACATAGTGCCATACAGAGAGTGAGTGGTCAGAGATGGTTTTTATGAGGAAGTGATATTTGGACACCTGAGGACAAAGAAGGTGTAACTAGATGAAGAAATGGCCTGGGTAGAGGAGGGTGGTTTAAGAAAGGGAGATGAGCATCCCAGAAAGCAATATGGAAGTCTTGACACTGGAAGGCATAAAGTGACTCCAGGAACTGCATGAAATGCAGGGACTGTGTAACATAAAGCACTCAGCTTAATTGAGAGAGGAGGAAAGTGAGCCTAGGAAAGGACACCAAGCTAGAAATTGACAGAGACTGGCTTTGAGTTCAGACCTTTGGCATCCACATCCTTTGGTGCTCCCAGGGGTTTACATTTTGAGAAATGCACCTTTTAAGAACTAGGTGGGTGAGCCTTTTTACATTGCTTTCCTAAAATGGGAGAAATTGATTGTGAAAAGGAAGAGAGGAAACCTTATGGAGGCTGATATGGTTTGGCTGTGTTCCCACCCAAATCTCATCTTGAATTCCCATGTGTTGTGGGAGGGACCCGGTATGAGGTAATTGAATCATAGGGGCAAGTCTTTCCTGTGCTGTTCTCGTGATAGTGAATAAGTCTCATGAGATCTGATGGTTTTAGAAAGAGGAGTTCCCTTGCACAAACTCTCTCTGTCTGCTGCCATCCATGTAAGACGTGACTTGCTCTTCCTTGCCTTCTGCCATGATTGTGAGGCTTCCCCAGCCACGTGAAACTGTAAGCCAATCAAACCTCTTTCTTTTGTAAATTGCCCAGTCTTGGGTATGTCTTTATCAGAAGTGTGAAAACAGACTAATACAGAGGCCCAGGATGTTTTGTAGGCAGATATACTTTAAGAAAACCTACATATGGAAGATGAGAAGGGAAATGTGTTTCATTAGGACTCTGTGCCCATGTAGCTTTAGGAAAGTGTCCTTGCAGGACTGGGGTCCTGACCTAAGTCAGAGAACCACTGTACTCTTTACAGATATCTTTTGGCATAGTGTGGGAGAATAGGAGAGACTAGGAGAAATCAGAGAAATAGGGGAATGTAGGAGAGAAGGGGGGGAAGAGTAGACAAAGGTGAATACTGAAAAGTGGAGATGGATAAAGTGAGGGAAAGCCACTGTTCCTTTACCTCCCATTGTAGGAATTGCCAGTGTGCATGCAAACCCTTCCACATATATGACTGCTTTCAGATCACTCTGAGCCTGAATGCTCCTGGTTATTGTCAGAGAGAAATGTTATTGGGTCACCTCCAGTGTGAAGTTGTTCCTGATTTTTCAAGCCTGGGTTACTTTTTGTTGTGAATTTTCTCAAGGAGTCTGTTTTGTATATTTAAAGTTCCCTTAAGAAGACTTGGTGTTTATATATCTTTGATTTCACCACAGCTTCTGGCATCATGTCAATTGGAACTCACTATAGTGGGGAGCCCTGCAGATTGATGGACACCAGTTTTTGCATTTGTATTCGATTTTTCCATCGTAATGTGACATGGTAGGATTTAGATGTTTTCTTTCATAATTTTGAAGGTCTTATAAAATACTAGAAATATGTGTTTGTGGATAGCTGAGAAGTCACAATGTTTCATAATTTCTTGCCTCATGGTATCCTTAGTACACACCTATATGACTCTCCTGCGGTCCTCACTATGACTTCTGGGTTATCATACAACCTTGGAGCATAGTCAGATTGGAATTTTATCACTGTTTGTTCATTAGAATTCCTGTTGACATATGTCAACGGGGCCAAAAGAAAGTAGTTTATTATTTTTCTTTTTCCCTGTGAAAACTTGCTTAGGGACCTGTTCTTCCCATGTTTGGGAAGAAAGCTGAGGTGGGTCCCATAGTTTTTCTGGTTATTCTTACATAGTGCAGTGTCCTGAGCCACTTTCTACTGTAAGAAACCTGCCTATTTCAGTACAATAATCAAAACTTCAATTCATGAATCTTGGGGACTGATCTTTCAACCTCAGGTGCATATATTAGGGCCTGTTTAAATATTTGAATCCTGAAAATGATAAGTGCATAGGTGTGTGGGTAGAAGTAGGCACCTAATTCTTTCTGCATCTGCACCCAAGTTGACTGCTCATTCTCTTTCCCCTGGTGAGATCCCCACAGTGGGAAAGACTTAGGGAGAAGAACACACACTGACATATTTGGCAAAAACATAGTATGATCTGGGGCTCTGGGATATGGAGGAAATCATGAACTGATGATGTTAGGAAGCACTTTTCCTTTCTTCAGATACCTCAGATTTTATATTCCTGCCACATGCAATGACTTCCCTGTGACTTATCACTTAGAGTCCTTCTCAATCCCTAGGCCTTTGTGAGCTTTACTTCTGTTGGGGTCTTTCTTCTTCTGCAAGCAGTTCTCTTGAGTGGCTTCCTTATGAAATAATTATCAGGTCTCTCTTTTTCCCAGGATGATATACTGACCCTGGAAATCAAGATCCTTCTTTTGTAATTGGTGGAATTGCTTGTTCTCTCACAAGTCATACTCTTAGTGTCCCCTTCCCAGGAACATCTCCAGCCACAGCCTCTTGATTTTCACTGTGTGAGTCAGACACTAGTTCCTGTGTCTCTCAACCTTCATGGGCATCAGTCAGCCTTTCTGAAGCTCTTTGTCAATGGTTTGTGGCAAAGGGGCACAAACCATTGACCTTCCCTCATGAGTATAGACAGAATGTCCAGCACACTGACAAAACTCTAAAAATTATTTTTCTCTCTCTTCTACCCCAACTATTTTATATCTCTGAGGTGGCTTAATGGGCTAATGCTGGCAGCAACTGGTTCTATTTATTTGCTAGGTGGTTGGCAGCTCACTTTAGAATACAGCAGTTTTTTTTGTTTGTTTGTTTGTTTTTTTTTTTTTTTGAGACAGAGTCTCACTCTGTTACCCAGGCTGGAGTGCAGTGGCAAGAATATGGGAATATTTGATATGTCTTGGCCTTTGGAGACTGTATTGATTTTCTAGAGTTTCCATAAGAAAGTACCAAAATGTGGAGGCTTAAACAACAGAAATTTATTGTTTCACACATCTAGGCCTAGAAGTCCTCTGAAATTCAATGAAAATGTTGGCAATATTGGTTGTAAGGGAATTCAGGGAAGGTTGTGAGGGAATAATCTGTTCCAGGCCTCTTTCCTTGGCTTGTAGTTGACTGTCTACATGTTCACATGTGTTTTCCATGTATATGTGACTGTGTCCAGATTTATTCTTCTTATAAGGACACTGGTCGTGTTGGATTAGGGCTACTTTAGTGACTTCATTTTAACTTGATTACATCTTTAAAATCCTTTCTCCAAATAAGGATACATTCTGAGGAATTGGTTACTAAGGATGAACATATGAGCTTCTTCTTTTTGGTAGGGGGTACATAATTCAGTCCATAACAGAGCTTCTGCCGAGTTTCTTTCATGAAAGGGTATTCGACATCTTATTTAGTGCAGGCTTTCAGGAACGTGCCTTTACTCAGCCTGGCCACAAGAAGGATCCTAGCCCCTAGGATTTTGTAATGTATCCCTCCGTTGTGTGCTCCCTTTTCTTAAAAGAGCCCCTCTTAAAAAAAAATACAACTTTATTTATTTTATTGTTTAAATATAATTTCAACTTTTATTTTAGATTTAGGGGGTACATGTGCAGGTTTCTTACATGGATATATTACATGATGCCGGGGTTTGGAGCATGATTGATCCTGTCACCAAGGTAGTGAGCATGGTACCCAATAATTAGTTTTTAAACCCTTGCCCTGCTTCCATACTTCTAGTAGTCACCAGTGTCTATTGTCATCTTTATGTCCATGTGTACCCAATGTTTAGCTCCCATTTATAAGTGAGAACATGTGGTATTTGGTTTTCCATTTCTGCATTAATTCACTTAGGATAATGGCCTCCAGCTGCATGTTGTTGCAAAAGACATGATTTTATTATTTTTTATGGCTGCATAGTATTCCATGTGTATATGTACCACATTTTCTTTTTCCAGTATACTGTTGATGGGTACAGAGGTTGGTTCCATGTTTTTGCTATTGTGAATAGTGCTGTGATGAACATGCAAGTGCACGTGTCTTTTTAGTAGAATGATTTATTTTCCGTTGGATATATACCCAGTAATTGGATTGTTGGGTCAAATGGTAGCCCTGTTCTTAGTTCTTTGAGAACTCTTCAAGCCTCTTTTCATTGGATTGTTTGTAACTCAAAGAATAAATGCTTGAGGGGGTGAAGAACAAAGAATACTCTTAGACTTTGCTTCATGTTTGGATTCACTGACAGTGATACCAGGTTTACAGGAAAAACTACTCATCTTGAGAAGCTACCTGGGATGTTTACTGGACCATTTATGCCCTGTATAATAGGTAGCAGGTACCATTGAAAGATGGCTTGGGTTCTTAAAGAATGTATTGAAAAAGAGGTATAACTACTAATGTTCAGCTCCCAGTGGAACACATGGTTAAGAAAGTCAGATTGGGCTTAAGTTCCTCCTGGTAATTTCCTAGAAGGTTACCTTCCATTTGAATGGAATGTTTGATTATGTATTTTTGGAAGAAGAGAGAACCAGACTCATAATGAGAACCAGATTCATGATGGTGGAGAATATTCATACCACATTGACAATTATCACTTGAACATTTTATATTCTTTCCAATGAAACTTTTTTTTTTTTTTTTTTTTTTAACCTTTGGACTGGCCATAAGATAATGCCAGCAGAACCAGTTATGGTCTTTTTCTTTGCAAGACGACCTGTCCCCTCAATTTACAATATGGTTATACTGGGCATTTAATGATTTGCCCTTTGGATCTTTGCTATATCTCTTGCATGAGAGGATATGTTGCTTTCAACATCCTGTTCAATGCAGATGTTTAAGAACGTGTCTGACTAACTGAATATTCAGTCACTACTCTTTTTAAATTTGTGCAAATTTATGGGATACATGAGAAATTTAGCAATTATATATTATGCATACTAATAAAGTCAGGGTATTTAAGGTGTCCATCACTCAAGTACAATACATTTTCTAAAGTATAGTTATCCTACTTTGCTATCAAGCACTGAATTTATTCCTTCTATCCTTTTTTTTTTTTTTTTTTTTTTTTGAGATGGAGTCTCACTCTGTAGCCCAGGCTGGAGTTCAATGGCAACTTGGCTCACTGCATCCTCTGCCTCCTGGGTTCAAACGATTCTCCTGCCTCAGCCTCCTGAGCCTCCCGAGTAGTTGAGATTACAGGCATGTGCCACCATGCCTGGCCAATTTTGTATTTTTAGTAGAGACGGGGTTTCACCATATTTGTCAGGCTGGTCTTAAACTCCTGATCTCATTATCTGCCCACCGCGGCCTCCCAAGATGCTGGGATTACAGATATGAGCCACCGCGCCTGGCCTCCTTCTATCTTATTGTATGTTTGTGCCCTTTAACCCAATTCTCTTCATCCTCCTTCCTCCCCTCCATTCATCCTTCTTAGTCTCTGTTATCTATTTTTCCACTCGGTACCTCCATGTATTCAAACTTTTTAGCTCCCACATATAAGTGAGAACATGTGATATTTGGCTTTTCCCCCCTGGCTTATTTCACTTAAGATAATGACCTCTAGTTCCATCCATGTTGCTGCAAATGACATGATTTAATTTTTTAATGACTGAATAATATTCCATGTGTATATATAAAACATTTTCTTTATCAATTTATCCACCAGTAGACATTTAAGTTGATTCTATATCTTTGCTATTGAATAGTGCTGCGATAAAAATGCGCATACAGGTATCCCTTTGATATATTGATTTCTTCTCCTTTGGGTAGATATGCGGTAGTGGGATTGTTGGATTAAATGGTAATTCTATCTTTAGTTTTTTTAGAAATATCTATATTGTTTTCCACAGTGGCTGTACAAGTTTACATTCCCACCAAAAGCATATAAGTGTTCCATTTTCTCTGCATCTTTGCCAACATGCGTTTTTGTGTGTGTGTCTTTTTATTAATGGCCACTCTGACTGGGGTAAGATGATATCTCATTGTAGTTTTGTGATACAGTTTGGCTGTGTACTCCACCTAAATCTCATCTTGAATTCCCACATGTTGTGGGACAGACCTGGTGGGAGGTAATTGAATCATGGGGGCAGATCTTTCCTGTGCTGTTCTCATGATAGTGTATAAGTCTCACGAGATCTGATGGTTTTGAAAAACGGGAGTCTCCCTGCACAAGCTCTCTCTTTGCCTGCTGCCACCTATATAAGACGTGACTTGCTCCTCCTTGCCTTCCACCATGATTATGAGGCTTCCCAGCCACAAGGAACTGCCCTAGCCACGTGGAACAAGTTACAAAATTTACGTGGCTTCCCCAGCCACATGGAACTTCCCCAGCCACGTGGGACAATTTACAAAATTTACATGACTTCCCCAGCCATGTGGAACAATTTACAAAAGAAGTTTAAGTCCAAGTAAACCTCTTTTGTAAATTGCCCGGTCTTGGGTATATCTTTTTATTTTTTAAATTTTTTTTAGACCGAGTCTCATTGTATCACCTAGGCTGAAGTGCAATGGCCCAGTCTCAGCTCACTGTAACCTCTGTCTCCCAGGTTCAAACAATTCTCCTGCCTCAGCCTCCCAAGTAGCAGGGATTACAGGCACGCGCCACCACGCCTGACCAATTTTTGTATTTTTAGTAGAGACAGGGTTTCGCCATGTTGGCCAGGCTGGTCTTAAACTCCTGACCTCAGGTGATCCGCCTTCCCAAAGTGTTGGGATTACAGGCATGAGTCACTGCCCCTGGCTGGGTATGTTTTTATCAGCAGTATGAAAACAGACTAATATGTTTTGATTTGCATTTATCTGATGATTAGTGATGTTGAGCATTTTTTCATATGCCTGTTGGCTATTGGTACGTCATCTTTTGAGAAATGTCTATTCATGTCCTTTGCCACTTTTTAAGATTATTTGTTCTTTTTCCTGTTGAGTTGTTAGAGTTTCTTATATATTCTGGATATTAGTCCCACATCAGATGAATAGTTTGGAAATATTTCCTCCCATTCAACAGGTTATCTCTTCTCTCTGTTGTTATTTCTTTTCTGTCTAAGACCTTTTTAATGTAATTAAGTCCCACTTATCTATTTTTGTTTTTGTTGCATTTGCTTTTGAGGTCTTAGTCATAAATTCTTTGCCTACATCAATGTACAGGAGAGTTTTTCTTATTTTTCCTTATATACTTTATACATTTCAAATATTCTTCTGTCCTAGGACACAGCTTTATGGTCCTATCAAGTGATAGTGATTGTATACTCCTGTGGCTTTAGAGTTACCCTAAAAGAGGAGGTTTGCCTGCCCAGAAGGACATGGGGTAGTATACCCATCTGGTGTGGGACTTCCTCATTCTCTTGCCTAAACACATAGGATTTGAGCCAGTCATTTTTTGGTTACAATCTGAGCTCTACCACTTATTGGCCTTGTGGTATTGGGAGAGGCATTTTATATCTCTGAGCCTTATTATCTTCACCTTTCCATAGGAGATATGTCATGACTCTCCTTATGTATTAAATATGATATTCGATGCTAAGTATAAAACTTTAGTACAGGTCCTGATACTCAGTGTTGTAGCTCCTCTTATTAATCATTGATATGAAATGTTAGATTCAGTGAAAAATGTAGGACAAGACAAGGACAGTAAACTAAGGCTTGTCAATTGAGAGTCACAAATGATTGTCTTAGACTTGCGTGTTAGACCATTTCAACTTTGAGGGTAGCCTCTAGTCGAATATTGTCAGGTTTTAATTGTCTGACATGTGTACCAGTAGTCAAAGTTAGGTAGGATGGAAGGACATGTGAATGGAGGATTTCAAAATGTTTTTCATTTACGTTTTGGAGGAAGAGAAAAAGAGGGCACACTAATTCCTGGAAATCCCCTCTTATATTCCCCACTGGCCAGGCACATGCATCTTTCTATACTATTCTTAAAATATCAAGTTTGTGGGAGTTGATATTTGGCTCATGGAGCAGATTGTATCCAGATGTAGACAGTCACTTAGGTGATGTGATTCCAGGA
This sequence comes from Piliocolobus tephrosceles, assembly GCF_002776525.5. Classification (NCBI taxonomy): domain Eukaryota; kingdom Metazoa; phylum Chordata; class Mammalia; order Primates; family Cercopithecidae; genus Piliocolobus; species Piliocolobus tephrosceles. The sequence continues at coordinate 124,630,732 of NC_045445.1, forward strand.
ACCCCTAGAAGTTTATCCATCTCCAACTGTCTTCCTCCGTTATCTGTACCTTTGTGGACTATTCTGTCATTGACATTTATTCTTGCTCTGTCTTAGTTATACAAATTAATCTATTAAAACATGACCTTATATTAACTACTAATTTCTGGGATAATTTTGAATGCATATCACAGTATGGAACAGGTACTAACCAAAAGGACATGTTTCTGCCCTTAAAGTACTAAAAGACTAGGGGAGTTATCAGTAATTTAAGGTTTGGTTGTATAACTGTAAAACTGTAGTGTGATAAGTGCTCTGTTGATTCTCTTGGGAAGAAAAACAGGCTACCATGAGAGCCCATTGTATAGAATGCAGAATTTATTCTGGAGTGGGGTCAGAATGGGTGACTGAGTGATGAGGGCAAACTTTCCTCAGAATGTTACATTTGAGTATCTGAAGACGAGATGGTTGTAACTAAGTGTAGGAATCACCTGGGTAGAGTGGCAGGGTTAAGAATCAGGAATGAACATCCCAGGCATCCAGAAAACAACGATATGGAACTTTGACACTAGAAGGGATAATACAAAACCGAGGACCTGGGAAAAATCCAGAAAGTATGTAATGTGATTTACCCATCTTAATTTGGAGTTGTGAAAACTGAGCTTAGAGAAGGGGACTGAGTTAGAAATGTCAGAGACAGACTCTTGAGTATGGGTTTTCTGAATCCTGATCAAGTACTGTGTTCCCTATTTTGAACAACTCTCTTTAAAAATTTTTTCCTCCTTCGGCCGGGTGCGGTGGCTCAAGCCTGTAATCCCAGCACTTTGGGAGGCCGAGACGGGCGGATCACAAGGTCAGGAGATCGAGACCATCCTGGTGAACACGGTGAAATCCCGTCTCTACTAAAAAATACAAAAAAAAAAACTAGCTGGGCAAGGTGGCGGGCTCCTATAGTCCCAGCTACTTGGGAGGCTGAGGCAGGAGAATGGCGTGAACCCAAAAAGAAAGGCAGAGCTTGCAGTGAGCTGAGATCCGGCCACTGCACTCCAGTTTGGGTGACAGAGCGAGACTCTGTCTCAAAAAAAAAAAATTCTTTCCTCCTTCTTCCATCTCAACTCTTTTATATCTCTCTGGTGGATGATGGTCTAATACCAGCAGAACCTGTTTATGTCTGTTTGTTTTTAAGTTGACCTAGCAACTCACCTTAGAATATGGAAGTAGGCAGAGCACAGTGGCTCACGCCTGTAATCCTAGCACTTTGGGAGGCTGAGGCAGCCGGATCGCTTGAGGTCAGGAGTTTGAGACCAGTCTGGCCAACATGGTGAAACCCCATCTCTACTAAAAATATAAAAATTAGCTGGGCGTGGTGGCGGGCACCTGTAATCCCAGCTACTCAGGAGGCTGAGGCAGGATTGTCGCTTGAACCTGGGAGGCTGAGGTTGCAGTGAGCTGGAATTGTGCCACTGTATTCCAGCCGGGTGACAGATCTAGAATCTGTCTCAAAAAAAAAAAAAAAAAAAAAAAAAAAAAAAAGAGAATATGGAAGTATTTGACATTTATTGTCTTGGCCTTTGGAGCCTTTCGCAAGATTCTTTTCTGAGAGGGTGTGGGTTGACATCCCATTCAATGCAGGCTTTCAAGAATGTGCCTTTTTTAAACTTAAAGTATAATAAAAAATAAATAAATTAAAAAAAAAAAGAATGTGCTTTTCCTTTGATTGGTCATCAGATGCACCCTAGTGCTTGTGATTTTGTGACTCGTCCTTCAGCTGGAAAACTTCTTTTCTTCCCATGTGCTTTTATTTGATCCCTTCATTTTAATATGATCTCAGCCTATTCATTCTCCTAGTGTCCATATGTGGATATTAAAAAACACTGGTTTTTCTTCTGCATAAGACCCATGCCAGAATTCTAACCTTCAGAATTGTTAAGATAATAAAATTGTGTTGTTCTAAGCCAAACAGAAAGAAAGAAAGAAAGAGAGAGAAAGAAAAAAATGCTGCTGCTATCCATCACATCACATGTTTCTCCTTAGAACTCTAACCCATATGACTAGAGACACTCCTAAATACTGGGAAATATCTGTCTACTCCAAGCTGGTTTCTGATTGAGTTTTTAGTCTAGCAGGTGATGTGTGTATATGTATATATGGGATTGACAGATTTTACCTCTTTTTGCCTTTCTGGTTTTCATCTACTTTCCCCTCCTGGCCAACACCCTTGATGTGGTCTCCATGGAGAGAGATGGATGTGCATAAGAGCACACCCTTATATGGTTTCCAAAGTTATAATGAGGTTTTGGACTCTGTGATATAGAAGAAATCCTGAACTGACATTCTCATGGGTACATTTTGAGCTTCCAAAAGGAACTGGCTGACTCCTACCATATCCATTGCCTTTCATCTAGCTGGCCACTAGACTCCCCCTCAGTCTGTAATCTATTGTGAGCAACACTGCTGTTGGGGTCATCTGCCTCTCTGGACACTTCTTGATGCTTTCCTTTTAGGAGAATCTGAGTAAACTCACTTTCATTGTCATGTTGACCATGGAAAACACAGAACTTTCTTTTTTTTTTTCGAGACGGAGTCTTGCTCTGTCGCCCGGGCTGGAGTGCAGTGGCCGGATCTCAGCTCACTGCAAGCTCCGCCTCCCGGGCTTACACCATTCTCCTGCCTCAGCCTCCTGAGTAGCTGGGACTACAGGCGCCCGCCACCTCGCCCGGCTAGTTTTTTGTATTTTTTAGTAGAGACAGGGTTTCACCGTGTTCACCAGGATGGTCTCGATCTCCTGACCTCGTGATCCGCCCGTCTCGGCCTCCCAAAGTGCTGGGATTACAGGCTTGAGCCACCGCGCCCAGCCAGAACTTTCTTTTTTAGGTAGAAGAAGTACAGTTCACCTTCAAGTCAGCTCTCTCATTGTATATTCTGGTTGGCATTTTCAGCCCTAGGTTCTTGACTTCATTTGCATGAGTCAAACATTAGTTCCTATGTCTTGCTAACTGCAGAAGACACATGTCAAGCTCATGCCAACCTTGGAGAACACAGTCACTGTTTGTACAGGGCAGCTCTATCCCCGTCTTCTTTTCTCATGTGAGCCAGATACTAGTGCCTGTCTCCTTTTATTTTTATTTTTTTGTAGAGACAGGGGCTTGCCATGTTGCCCAGGCTGGTCTCAAACTACTGGGCTCAATCTGTCCTCCCACCTTGACCTCCGAAAGTGCTAGGATTACAGGTGTGAGCCTCCGCGGCCAGCCTCTGTCTCTCTTTAATTGAAGTGTCTGTGGGTTGAGCTTCTGACTAGACACTAGACTTCCCCGAAAACCCCAGAGTTATGTGGCCCTCACTTCAGTCGGAGTTTTCTGTCTTTCCAGGTTCTCCTTTTGGGAGCTTGCCTTTTAACACAATGTTTGTTCACTAACTTTTGCAGGGGCTATATATTGACCATAAAAGCACTGTTCTTTCTTCTGCAAGTGTTAGAAGTGTCATAAGCCAGTCCTCCATTATACCTTTTGATCTGGGCAGATCCTGACCCAAGTTCTTAACTTCATTTGCATGAGTCAGATAGTCATCCTAGTCCTAGTGTCCCTCTAACTCCAGGATACTTAAACTAAGTTTTCTGAAGCTGTTATTTGCTTAAGGCAAGGGGGAAGCAATCATTGTCCATCCCTCATGATGGTGGAGAAAATCCCCACCACCATTCTCTTTCTCAGAGTGCACATGTCCACCTTCGAAAAACCAGTCTTTTCTTTTGCAGCTGCTGGAAGTTCAGTTATTTCTCAGGCCAGCCCTCTTTTGTTTTTTCTGGCAGAGGCAGCCACAGCTCCATCTTTTCTAACCGTGTGAATTAGACACCACGCCTGTGTCACTCTAACTCCAGGGAACATGAGTGAAGTTTTCTGAAGTGTTGAGCTTGGGTCATCCATTCCAACCCTCATCGTCATGAGACAGTTTTCTCATTCTCTCTGGGGTCTGTTGAAATATGGGGATTTTGGCCCTGCCCTTAATTGAGAATAGAACTTCAGAATAGAAAACCACTTAGCTGCACTCTAGGTGTGGCTCTTCCACAAGGAAGTATCCTACAATTTGCATTGACATTATTTGTCCTCTTTTGTTATCCTGTTGTTATTTTTGGTGTGAGGTACAAGAGCTAACACTTTTACTTCATTTTTCTTTTTGCTGTCTTTTAAAGTATTAAAGTGTCTCAATGTAGAAGTGTTTTTAAAAAATTTTTTTACTGAAACAAAAGTGGCTTTTTGTATTTTTGCTGTTCTTGGCTTGCATGTCTCTGTACATGAGATGGCAAATTTGGCCTCAAATGTATGATCAATAAAGTTATGATGCCCTTTTATTAGACAAGAGACCACACTGGTCAGATTAGTGCCCAAAGTATATTCCCCAACATCTAGTAGTACATGCTCGCACCTAAGCGCTGAGTAGTCCTAGTAGTCCTAGTCCTAGTGTCCCTCTAACTCCAGGGTACATAAACTAATTTTTCTGAAGCTGTTATTTGCTTGAGGCAAGGGGGAAGCAATCATTGTCCTTCCCTCATGATGATGGAGAAAATGCTCACCAACATTCTCTGAGAGGGAGTGATAGCGTCCCCTGTAAGCAATTGCATGTTTCATGTTTGGATGGACAAGTCATTAGGATGGGTGACACCTGGGATTGTTTAGGATGGTCACTGGAAGATGAGATGCCTCAATCTGGTCAAACAGCAAGGGCACACTAGGAGAGATCAAGAATCCTCTGGACCTGGTAGAGCAGTGGGGTCCAGATTATGAGAGGTATGGCTCCCTAGGGTCTGATAGCCCACCCTTGTCTACATGGACATGAGAGTCCTTCCACTGTTTAGTCTTCCAGGATGTGTGGGCCAGGTTAGGAGTAAGACAGATTCTCTGGGATCTGATCATGTATGCTACCTATTGAAGAAAGTTTGGGGGGTTAGGCAGCAATAGGTGGGACTGGAATCACCGTCTCATTTGTGCCTAATTGTTGTTAAAAGCACATTTTTCCTGGCCTTAGAATGGTTGAAAGTATGTGAAAATCTTTGCTTACTGGGGCCAATTGCTCTACCTGTATGTTCCCCTTTTTATTTTTCAAGCTTTCATCCCAGGAGAATAGAAACTTTCACCCAAGTCTCCTGGAAACTCACATTATAAAAATATCCATGGTCTGTGTTCCTGTAAAAAGTGTCTGAATGCAACTGTAGAACTTGTGGTGAAAAGATAAATAATTAAAAGTGATTTTGTCATTTGAAGACCTGCAAGCCAATTCATTGTATGCACTACATAATAATGTGTAATTGGTGTTTAAATATGTTACATGTTTGAATCATGAATGTTCATATGGTTTCCGAGAAAAATTCCTCTGATGTTCACTTCTTTCGCTTTATAATGGTGTTTTGTTAATTGGTAAGTTGAAGGTGTCATTCATTCTCTATGGCTTTTGATGCCCTCCAGCAAGGGAGACTTGTGATCCCCAGCAAGATTTAGGGCATATTTGCCAGTTCCAATACTTTTTTTGTAAGCAAAAATGAAATTCACGTTGGATGTGTACATGCCTCTCAGATTGGACTATGAACTAATGCGAGTTTATGGGTGGGCTCCCGTGGGCAAATAGACAGGCAAGTTGTTGTAATTGATACTGCTGAATGTGCTGTGGGAAGAGCTGTGTTAAGTATTTGTAACTATTTTCTTGTTTGTAAGGGATGTTCTCAATGGGGAAATGCCACAATAGAATAGTGGTAGTGGGACGTTAGTACAGCTGGGAACCCACCAGGCTTCCCAACCTAGAGGCATTGTTAAAGCAGTTTAAGATACTGTATTAGTCTGTTTTCACACTGCTGATAAAGACACACCTGAGACTGGAAAGAGAAAGAGGTTTAAATTGGACTTACAGTTCCATATGGCTGGGGAGGCCTCAGAATCACGGCGGGAGGCAAAAGGCACCTCTTATATGCTGGCAGCAAGATGAAAATGAAGAAGCAAAACTGGAAACCCTTGATAAACCCATCAGATCTCATGAGACTTATCCACTATCATGAGAATAGCACGGGAAAGACCAGCCCCCATGATTCAATTACCTCCCCTGGGTCCCTCCCACAAAATGTGGGAATTCTGGGAGATACAATTCAAGTTGAGATTTGGGTGGGGACACAGCCAAACCATATCAGATACTGAGTTGGGTTTGGGGGGTGGGACATGTGAAAGAAGGACCCTTAACTAATCAAAAAACCAGTATAATAACTGAAACCTCACTGTCTTTTACCATGAGCTCAATGTAGCAGTAGTCCTCCTTGTTCCTGTATTTCCAGATATTGTAATGGTCATGGTCATGTGCAGAATGAATGGCTTGGTCTGCAATAGTGGACATACCAATGCTTTTTTCAGATCCCATTGTGGGTTGAAAGTCTAATTCGCTTTGTGGGGATCTGTTTACAACATGTATTCATCTTGCTGCCCCAGTGTAACCTAAACTTTCCCATGATTTCTCACTGGTGGATAGGCCGAGACCTAGGAAAGACTGAATTCTCACCAGAGGTGTTCTGGTCCCATTATATGACTGACATCATTCTGATTGGAAGCACTAAGGACAGCATATTGGCTGAGGTAGATAGACAGTCCAATATCTGAGTAACCAGCACTGGAAGATTAATAACCCTGACAAGAACCAGTAGCCAGAACCCAGATAAAGTTCTGATGAAACATGTGAGTTGATGCCCAGAGTATACTCCTTAGGTCTGCTCAAGAAAAACTGATGGCCTTGAAAACACCAGAAAAACAAATTTGAGAGAGCACATGATAAGCTTGAGCAGTATTGAGTTGACTTTATACCTTATGTGGGGATCCTGCTCAACTCATTATATAAGATTACTCAAAAGTCATTTGAGTTAACCAACAACCTGCCTTTGATATTATCTGTCAAGCTATACAGACCATTGTTTCACTCAGGCCAGTCACTCACGTTTTGAAAGAAAGTTTTAGCAATGGACATTAATGCTCACGGGAACTGTGGTAAAATGTTGTGGCCACTAGGCAGTAGAATTCTTTAGGATTTGTACGTGGTCCTTGCCTAAAACTGCCACCTGGTATACCACCATTGAGAAATGACTGCTAGTTAGTGACACTGAGAGAATAACAAAGCAAGAGGTTGAGGAGAGGATGGAGGAGGCCCAGATTCAGGATGGAGAAGAAAATGTCTACCACAGAGAAAATTCCTTTCAAAATTCTTTTCCTTCTCTCTCAACACAACTTTTTATATTACAGAGGTGTGTGATGGGCTAATCTAGTAGAACCAGTTTAGGTCAAGCTTTTGGCGAGATGTCTCAGAACCTTGTTTTAGAGTACAGAGTACCTGACATTTATTATTCTGTTCTTTGGAGCCTCTGGCAAGGCTCTTTTTTAATTTGTAATTTTTATGGATACATAATAGTTGTATGTACGTATTTTCACCCTTATTTTAGATACTCAGGTACATTAGCTTATTCGCTTTACTTACCTCAAATGTGAGGGTGAGCCAGCATCACCCCTCATTCTTTGTGTTGTCAGCATGCTTGCAAACCCTGCCATATGTTTGACTTCCTTCAGCTCTTTCTGTACTCAGTGCCTCTGTTGATCTCAGAATTTTTATGTTGGATTACATCCAGTGCAAAATTATCTGCCAAATTTTTAAGCATAGATATCTCGGCTAGTGGATATTTTTCTGAGAGCCTTCTTTGTTTTTCAAAGTCCCCTTAAAAAACCTTGGTATTTATTTACACCAGCTTCAGGTATGAATTTGATTCTGGTGATCAGTGCATGTAGTGTTCAATTTAGCAAAACCTAGTTCTCGGCATTTGTATTATTTCTGGCATTTGGATTGCTACATATTGGAGTTCTACACACTAAAGTAGGAAGTGAGATTGCCACTTTGTGTTGGTGGTGGCACCTTTAGGGTGGCGAGTGAACCTGGTCCTGAGCAACCATGTGAGTGGGGAGGTCAGTTCTCATATATTTTTTGATGATTTATGCTGGGGCTCCAGGCACACACGTATTTAAAGACCTCTTGAAAAGACTTTATGTCCATTGGATTCAGCCATCTGTTCATTCTGGGCCAACCAGTGTGTAACCCTTTCTTTTGCACACATTTTTTTCCCTCACATTTGTACTCAATATTTTGGTTGCATTATTATATGTCAGGGCTTCAGGCACACAGTGATGAGTTCTAGGCTTGGCAGGAGCCCAAGTTTACATGTGTTGTGGTGGCCGCATATTTCTACTATGGCCCCACCATCATGTTGGAACTGCAGTTCATGTTCCAAGTCATCCTTCTTGTTGTGCCTTTTATTAGGGTTGTTCCATCCCCAGATTCTTGTCATCACTTGGATGAATGAGACACTGGTTCATGTGTTTCAGGGAACATAAGAGGAGTTTTCTGAACCTCTGTTATTTGCTTGAAGCAAGAATCAAGTGATCTTTGTCCCTCCCTCATGAGTGTGGAGAAAATAACCACGAGCTCTTTTTCTTAGGTTCCACATATCTCCCATGGAGAATATATTCCTTTTTCCTGTATATGGTGAAAGTGTAGTTCTCTCCTAAACCAGTCCTCTTATTGTGCCTTTGACAGGGGCAGCTCTAAGTCTAACTTCTCTTCCTCAGTGATTTAGCCCCTCTAGCTTCTGGGGGCTTAAAATTTCACTGGCATTTTCCAGCCTTTTTCTTCATCACATGCTCCCCGGATACTGTAAGTGTTCAACTAGTTTGCAGAGCTATACATTTAATGCTCCAGACAGATTTTGCCATCTCAGTAGTTGTTTTGGTGGACAGATTGATGCCTAGGGTCTCCTACTCTGCCATCTGATGTGAGTTCTTTTGATACCTGGAGTCCAGATCATTTGGAGCTCCCAGATGTGTACATTCTGGGCAGTGTACCCTTTCAAAATGGGAGTTAGTGAGATTTTCTCCTTGTTTTTGTAAATTGGCAGACTTTGTGAAAGGGGATGGAGGAAGGCCTGCCTTAGCCCAGGATCCTTCATACATTGATGTTCTTTAGGAAAACATACATTTAAAAGATGAGAATGGGGAAATGGATTCCATTAAGACTCTCTGTGCTCAGGTATCTCTAAGAAATTTCCCTTGTAGGATAGGAGTCCTGATTGGAGCCAGAGAACCACTGCATTCTCTTCTTACATTCATCAGAAGATTGATTGAGAATAACAGAAAAGTTGAGTAATAAGAGAATCTGGAAGAGAAAGGATGAAAGGAGATGTAGGAGACTACCAGGAAGTCATGGTAGGATAAAGTGAGGGAAAGCCAATTGTCCCTGTACTTTTCAAGCCTGAGTATTTAGTCTTGCGGGTTTGCTCATAGAGCCTGTTTTTTATATTTCAAGGTTCCTTAAAAAACTTGGCATTTGTTGGTTATTGATTTCACTGCAGCTTCAGGCACCTAGTCCAATCAAACTGGCCAGATGGGTAAACCTTCATTTTGGATAACACCAGATTCTGCATTTTTACTCTATCTTCCTACTGTAATGTGACATGTTCATGTTCCAGGTCTTGTCTTTTTTTTTTTTTTCGTGAAACGGAGTCTTGCTCTGTCATCCAGGCAAGAGTGCAGTGGCATGATCTTGGCTCACTGCCACCTCTGCCTCCCAGGTTCAAGCGATTCTTGTGCCTCAGCCTCCTGAGTAGCTGGGACTACAGGCACGTGCCACGGCGCCTGGCTAATTTTTGTATTTTTAGTGGAGATAGGGTTTTACCATGTTGGCCATGCTGGTCTTGAGCTCCTGACCTCAAGTGATCTGCCCTCCTTGGCCTCCCAAAGTGCTGGGATTACAGGCGTGAGCCACCACGCCCGGCTTTCAGGTCTTTTCTTCTGTCATTTTGAAGGCCCCTTACATTATTAGAAAAACATATTTGTGGATAGCTGAGAAGTCAAAATGTGCCACTATTTCCTGCTTTGTGATATCAGGTAGTGCATATGATGATTGCTCTCCTGCAGCACTCACTATGAATTCCAGTTTGTCAAATAAATTTGGAGCATATTCACATTGGAAATTCACCACTGTTTCTTCCTTCAAATTCCTTTTGATGAGTTCCAAGAGAAAGTAACTGTATTCATTTTCTTTTTCACTATGCAAACTGGCTTAGATCTGTTGTTCCCATGTCTGTGATGAAAGTCCAGGTAGGTCCCACGGACTTTGTTTCCTCTTATGAAGCCAAATGTCCTGTAGCCATTTGCAATCTGTATGAAGCTGATTACAGTATATAATCAAAATCCTAACTTCTGAATCTTGGGAATTATCGTCCACTCCCTGCTGAGGCCTGCTTAAAGATTGGAATTCTGCATGTGATATTTGTACATGGGTGTTGGGTGGAAATAGGCAAACAGGTTTTGCCTTTTTTCCATCTTCTCTCCAACTGTGCAACTGTTCAATTTCATTGATGCCAGACTCAGAAAGAGGAAGACTCCAGAAGAGCACATCCTTGCATAGCTGGCTAAATTGTATTGTGGACATTGGGCTTTGAGATATGGAGGAAATACTGAGCAGAGCCTCTTGTGGGGACATTTTCATTTTTCTACAGGGACCTCAGACTTCATGTTCCTGTCACATAGAGTGCCTTTTATCTGACTGATCACTAGGTTCTCACTCAGTTTTGAGGCCTTTTATGGCCTTCACCTCTTTTGGGGTCATTTGCTTCTCCAGCAGGTTTTTTTCATTGACATATCTTTTAAGCTACTCTCAGGCCACTCTTTTTCCCAAGGTCCATATATCAACCCTGGAAATCAAAGATCTTGCTTCTGTAAAGGTTGAGTTTGCTTTTCAATCAAAGGCACACTGTTACTCTTTCTTCTTTAGGGGTACTTCTACCCCCAGCATGTTAATTTTACTGATGTGAGTCAGACATTAGTTCTGTGTTTCTCAACCAGCCTGCCAGGGCATCAGTCAGGTTTTCTGAAGCTCTTGATTTGCAGTCAGTGAGTGATTTGTAGTGAGGAAGAAACAGTCCCTATCCCTGGGGATAAAATGCCCAATACACTGACAACTTTCTCCCTAAATTATTTTTGCTTCTTCCATGTCAATTCTTTTATTTATTTATTTATTTTGAGACAGAGTCTTGCTCTGTTGCCCAGGCTGGGGTGCAGTGGCATGATTATAGCTCACTGCAACCTTGAATTCTTGGGCTCCAGTGATTCTCCTGCCTCAGCCTCCTGAGTAGCTAGGGCTACAGGTGTGTGCCACCACACCCGGCTAATTAAAAGAAATTTTTTTTTTAGAGACAGGGTCTTGCTGTGTTGCCCAGGCTGGTCACGAGCTCCTGGGCTCAGGCAATCCTTCTGCCTTGCTTCCCAAAGTGTTGGGATTATAAGCGTGAGCCACTGTGCCCAGCCTCAATTATTTCATATCTCTGTCATGGGTGGTGGTCTGATAATATCTGTTTGATTCCACTTAAATATTATTTTAGTTTTAATTGACACAATAATTGTATATATTTATGGGGCACAATGTGATGTTTTGATACATGTATACATCATGTAATGATCAAATCTGGGTAATTAGTGAATCCTTAACATCTTACTTTAGAATATGGGAGTATTTGTCATTTATTGTTCTGGTGTTTGTAGCCTCTGACAGGTCTCTTCCCTGAGAAGGTATTCAATATCCTGCTCACTACAGGCTTGCAGGATCATGCCTTCCCTTGACTGCCCACTAGAAATGTTCTACCTTCTTGGATTTTGTGAGCCATCTCTGTTGTGCCCTCTCCTTTCTTTCCAAGGGCTCTTTGTGGTGTTTTCATTTAATACAGTATCAGGCCACTCACCCTCATAGTGCCTGTATGTGGACATTGGAAAGCACAGGCTTTATTTCGTATGTGGTACATTTGTAGTTCACTTCCAGGCTAACCTTCTTATTGTACTTTCTGGCAGAGGCAACTCCAGCCCAAGACTTTGACTTCACTTGTGAGAGTTAGACATTATCCCTGTGTTTTCATAAGTTCCAGGGAGATATAAAGCAAACTTTCTTAAGTTCCTTGTCATTTGCTTGAAGTAAAAGGGGAAGTAAAATTTGTCCATTCCTCTTCAGGGTAGAGAAAAGCCCACCATAATACCTTTCTCAGAGTCAACATTATCTACATGGAGAGCACAAATGTTTCTTCTACAGGAGGCAGAATTAATTGTAGTTAACTCGCAAGGAAGCCCACTTCTTCTCTTGTAAAAGGAGCAACTCCTGCCCCAGATTCTTTTCCTATATGAATCAATTGGTATCTGTGTCCCAATAAGTCAGGATCATGAGTGCAGCTCTGGGAAGCTGTTGCTCTTGTGTCAGCCATCCCATCACTCATTTCATAATCCATCGTGGGTCTCCAGTCATGCAACTGAGTACAGAGAAACAGGTGGTAGGTAATGGACAGTGTCAGCTTCTTCCATGGATGGATTATGTGACTTATGAGTGTCTGAGGAAGAGGAATGTCCTGGTGTTACCCACATGTAGGGCATTGCTCTGCATTTTTGCCCTGGTGACCTTGAACATATCCATATAAGCCACAGAGGGATAAGCTTCAGCAAAGTTCTTCTGAGTGCGACAGAACACTTTGTGATCCCTCTAAAATGCAGTACAATGGGAGGCATGTGAAGAATTGCTCCCAATGCTGTCTCCCACGTGCCTCTTTATCTCTTATGAAAGGTTGTTATGGGGCAGTTTCTCTTCCCCTCTGTGGTCTTTTGAGATATAAGGCTTTTTCCTGTCTGTTTACCTCCAGAAGAGAGCTGCAGAATAGAAAACATGTTAGTGTTCACAGCTCTGGCACACTGTAAGACCATGCTGCCCAAATCTTTGGTGACATGGGGCCAAGTGATCTTTCACCATTGTCCTGAGTTCCCTGCTGAGTTGCAAAGGTGGTTCAAGCTGGACATAAAGTGGATAGGACCACATAAATCTAATAAAAGCATTACATAGTTATTGTACACCCATCTGTGTCATTGAGAAATTAAAACTCCTTTCCTCTGACTACTAGCCCTGAGCATAGATGAATTCCTCCCTGCCGATCAGTGGTGGTCATTTACAGAAATGTATTGAGGCCTGTTTTTCCAATGAGCAGAAATGGAGGGACATTAAGGATAAGTTTGGTCAAAACTTTAGTGAGCTATAGGATTCCTCCTTGACAAGCAAATGTGGGAGCTCTATCAGTTGTGCTGGAGGGGAAGGAGTAAAAATTACCCAGTGGCCTATTGACCATTCCAGTATTCCAGCCACTCAGCCCATAAGCACCTGGGTAATGTTTAGAGGGGGAACTTGAACACCTAGAAAATCTTTCTGAGATCTGTTTTCTTCTGACTAATGTTTATCTAACACATTCAACACCACTGTTTCTTGGTCTTAAAAGGAGTTCTAAAGTAGAGTTTAAGACCCTGAACCTTTTCTAACTGGACCAGAAGGCTTTACCCACTGGTCAAAGGATGTTGGGGGGACTTGACAGTAGACATGTTTTAAACTTTTTCGGTCATTTTGGACATGAGGCAGAAGTCACTCTGCTGAGTGGAAGTATCCACAGGCATGGTCAAAAATTTACTCTGAATGTTGAGATATCTCTCAGATTGGACTATGAACTGATAGGAGTTTATGACTCTGTCTTTATGGTCCAATACACATGCAAGTTGTTGTAATTGACATATCTGAGTATTTGGGGGAATAATTTTGTTAAGTGTGTGTAATTCTTCTCTTGATTGTAAGGGATGTTCCCAATGGGGAAATGCTATGATTAGAACAGTGGTAGTTGATACAAATGAAAAACCTTAAGCCCCACAGACATCTTCACTAAGCTATAATGACCAATAAAGCAGTGTAGGATTCTATGTTAGGGACCAAGTGATAAGAGATCCCTACACTTATCAAGGAACTTACAGATGCAGAGTTGCTTAAAGAGACTGTAGCACACTACAGTAGCCTCCTGTGACTAGTGAGAACAACAGTGCTGCTTGACCCCTTACTGTGGATTACTGCAAGTTTTTTGTGGCAGCCAATCGTCCTTGCCCCTGCTATTTTAGATATCATAGTGGTCACAGAATCCATTGTACAGATTGAAGGGCCTGGTATGTAATGCTGGATATGTTAGTGTTTTCTTCATATCCCACTATAATCAGAGGATCAGAGCCTTTATGGGGCTTAGCATGCAAAATAAGCTCTATTCTGCCACATAGAGACGTAACCCTTTACACAATTTCTCACCAATGGATTGGTCAAGACCTGAAAAAGACTGAGTTCTCACCAGAGTCCTGGTACCAGTAAATGACGACTGTATTCTGATTGGAAGCAGTAAAGACAGCATATTTTCTGTCTTAGATATACAGTTGAAATTTGAGTAGCCAGCACTGAAAGTTTAATTCTGACAAGAGTTAGTGGCCTGCCACCCAGATATAGTTCTGGTGAATCATGTAGGCTGCTGCCCAGATAACAATCCCAGAGCCTGTTCAAGAAAAATTAATGGCCTTAACCCTTCTGAAAACCAAGTGTGGCATAGCATATGATATATTTGACCAGTATCACATGAATTTCTTATCTCAAGAGGACTCTGTTCATCCCATGACATAAGATTATTGGAAAGGCACCACTTTGACCAACAACATGTCTTAGAAACCATGCAACAAGCTGCACAGACCACCTTTCTACTTGGGCCAGTCATCTGTGCCCACCATTTTGACGGAATGTATCAGTAATCGACATTTATTCAGAATATAATGACTGGCAAAGGTGTAGCCACAAGGCAGTGGCGCTCTTTTTTCATGACCTTTGCCTGACATCACCACTCAATGTATGCCGTTCGATAGACGATTGCTGCCTGTTATCAGGTGCTGGTGGGCATAGAAAAAGTCACAAGCAAGAGCAAGGGTTGTAATAGCCTAACTTCCCTATCATGGGACAGGTCTCAAATGAGAACTCAAATAATATAGGAATTGCCCAAGTAATATCCATTTTTTTTTTTTTTTTTTAGACAATGTCTTTCTCTGTGTCCCAGGTTGAAGTGCAGGAGCATGATCAGGGCTCACTGCAGCCTTGACCTCCCAGGCTTAAGCGATCCTTTCACCTCAGCCTCCTGAATAGTTGGGACTACAAACATGCACCACCATGCCCAGCTAATTTTTAATTTTTTTGTAGAGATAGGGTCTCATCATGTTGCCCAGGTTAGCCTCCAATTCCTGGGCTCAAACAATTCTCCTGCCTCAGCTTCTCAAAGTGTTGAGATTACAGATGTGAGCCACCATGCCCAGCCATAATATCTATTTTTTAAGTGGAAGTGATATATAACTTGAAGAAGTAAACTGGGCATTAATGGTGTCTTAGAGGTGCTGGAAAAAATGTCCAGTCACTCTCCACATGCAGTTGACTGACATGCAGGGCCCATGCTAGCACTCTGTCTTCTGCTGGCTTGGGACACCCAGGTTCCTCAGGATACCTGGGTTTAGTACATGGATACATCTGCTGAGCTAAAGACAGACCAGTTATAGTAGCTGTGGAAGGTACACAACACGAAAGAAAACTGCTTGTGTCTATGCATGGAAAAGGGAGTTCTGCTTAATGATTGGGATGGAGATATGGGCTGTGCATTTTACCTTGAAAATATCCCTTAAATACACCTTTTAACATTTAGATGGACTCCTGGAAAGTCTGGCAGTGTGATGACTAGTTTATCCAGTCTCAGCCTCTGAGGTGGAAGATATTATTAGTCGATTTCAGAAGATGCATACCTGTTCATGGCTCATGCGACTATGCATGGATTAGGACCCTTTGAGATTAAAATTCTAGGAGTCAATAAGCTGATAAGGCATGTCCTGCCCAACTTAGGGCCATAGCCACCTGGATAGACTCTGCAACAAGGCATTGTGATTCATCTATAATTCAGGACCTGGCCCAAGCACAAGACCTGGTATTTCCAGCACATGAGGCCAAGGAAGCCTGGAAATGTGTCCAGAGCATCAGCTACATGGTTGAGTAGAGTGGGGATCTCCACTTTCCAAATGCAGAGGTGTTCAATCTATCCCATTCCCTCTATTCAAGGTTGCTGGGCTGGGTATGGACTATGGACTAAACTGCCAACCCTCTATGCCCAGCAGATGGAAGAATTGTATACAAGTTTTTTCAGTCAGATATTTAAAATAATTTTACTATTTTTATATATTTAGTGGGCACAAGTACAGGTTTCTTACATGCATGTACTGCATAGTGGTGAAGTTTGGGCCAGAGTTTTAAGAAATTATTCTGTTTCAGGGGGTACATGTGCAGGCTTGTTACATGGGTGTATTGAATAACGTTGAGGTTAGTTTTTTTTTTTTTTTAAGACAGGGTCTCTGTTGCCCAGCCTGGAATTCAGTGGCATGATCATGGCTCACTGCAGCCTCAACCTCCCAGACTCAAGCTGTCCTCCCAGCTCAGCCTCCCAAGTAACTGGGAAAAATGACTAGAATTCTTAAAGAAAAAATTTAAATAGAAATGGATGACTGGTGCTCAACTCTCAGTGGAGCACACACTTAAGAAAGTCAGTTTGGGTCTACATGTGGCATTTCCCTGGCAGGAATGTTTAATAATTTTGTTGGGGAGAGGAGGAGGAGAGGAGCGGAGGCCTGGATTCAGTCTGAGGAATAAAATGCTTACCACAGTGATAACTTCTTCCAAAGTTTCTTTCCTGTTTTTCTACCTCAACTTTTCATATCCATGAGTTCAAAAGGAATTAGATGTCTACTGACTGAGCTTTGATCAGGTTTTTGTCGATTAGTATTTTATTATCCTAGACATTTATTGTTTTGGCATTTAGTGCTTTTGCTAAATCTCTTTGTTTGGCAAACCTGAAAACATATTGCATTAAACATCCAGTTCAAGATAGGCTTTCAGCAGAGTGGGAGAGGGTCAAGATGGCTTACTAGATGTGGCTGGAAAATGACTCTTCCGCCAAGAGAAACCACTATTTCAAGTAAACTATCACATTTTGAAAAGATCTTTTGAGAGAAATCACTGAAAATCGATAGAGAGGTGACACAGACACCATAGCTGAAGAGGGAGGAAGCTGGGAAGCCTGCTTGGAGACACTGGGCATGAGGACAGGTCCCTGGCCATGAATGAGATCTAAGGAAAGTGTGAGTGAAGGAACTCCCGGGCACCAGACTCCCACTGCTAACTTCTGATATCCCAACCATAGGAGTTTTCATGACCTCCATAGAGATTTGAACTGGCAAGGGAGCCACCCAGAGATCAGACAGTGGCAGAATTTGAACCTGTACAGAGCACAGAAGGTTGCTGAGTGGTGTAGCTGCAGGAAAGCATGACCATAGCTGCCTATCCTCCAAGGCTTTCCATTCTGCAGTCAGTGGCTACAGTTCCTGCTGTCTGCCGAGCTGGCAGAGAGCAGGGCTGCTACTGCTGTGGAATTGGGGCACACTGGATTCATATGCCCCCTTGCCTGCTGGCCCCTCCCGAGACTGCCTATGTGGATGCTCCTGCAGGAGGGTGACCACAGCACAGCCCCTGCTGCCCTGCTTGAGTACCCTGCACGGAAGCCTGGGAGCAGGTTGACCCTGCCAGCATAGCTAGTTAATATAGTTTTGTTGTGTGTCTCTGCCTAAATCTCATGTTGAATTGTAATCCCGAATGTTGGATGTGGGACCTGGTGAGAGGTGACTGGATCATGGGGGTGGATTTCTCATGAATGGCTTAGCACCATCCCCTTGGTGCTGTCCTTGCTGCAGATCTCTCATGAGATCTGGTGGTTTAAAAGAGTGTGGCATCTTGCTCTCTCCCTCTTACTCCTGCTTTTGCTCTGTTTCCCTTTTAAAACTGAATACTTTTAACAGCACCCAAGTCACCTCTTGAATGCTTTGCTGCTTAGGAATTTCTTCCACCAGATACCCTAAATCATCTCTCTCAAGTTCAAAGTTCCACAAATCCCTAGGGCAGGGGCAAAATGCCACCAGTCTCTTTTTTTATGCTAAAACATAACATCACCTTTATTCCAGTTCTCAACAAGTTTGTCATGTCCATCTAAGACCACTTCAGCCTGGATTTCATTGTCCATATCATTATCAGCATTTTGGTCAAAGCCATTCAACAAGTCCCTAGGAAGTTCCAAACTTTCCCACATTTTCCTGTCTTCTTCTGAGCCCTCCAAACTGTTCCAACCTCTGTCTGTTACCCAGTTCCAAAGTTGCTTCCACATTTTTGGGTATCTTTTCAGCAGTGCCCCACTCTACACCAGTACACCAATTTACTGTATTAGTCCATTTTCACACTCCTGATAAAGACATACCCAAGACTGGGTAATTTATAAGGAAAAAGAGGTTTAATGGGTTCACAGTTCCACGTGGCTGGGGAGGCCTCACAATCACGACAGAAGGCAAAAGGCATGTTTCACATGGCGGCAGACAAGAGAAGAGAACCTGTGCAGGGAGACTCCCCTTTATCAAACCATCAGATCTCGTGGGACTTATTCACTATCACAAGAACAGCATGGGAAATACCTGCCTCCATGATTCAATTACCTCCCACTGGGTCCCTCCCACAATATGTGGGAATTGCGGGAGCTACAATTCAAGATGAGGTTAGGGTGGGGACACAGCCAAACCATATCAGCTGCTTTGATGCATCCAAAGCACAATCAAAATTTTACTTTGACTTGATTGAAAATAGTCCTCATATTGGATAATGGACTTATGTATGTTTATAGTTGAGCTGTTTCATGTCACTACATATGAAAGGTGTTATAAACTGGTACTGGTGAGTGTATTGTGGTAAGAGTTGTGTTAAGATTTGTAATTATTTTCTTGATTATAAAGGATGTTTCCAATAGGGAAATGCCAATATAGAACAGTGGCAGTGGGAAAAGTGAGCGATCAGAGCCCACCAGGCTTCTTCAGACCAGCCATGAGGTAACAACCAAGTGTGGTAGTATGCTGTGATTTGGGGTTTGGTGTGAAAGGAGGACTCTACACTGACCAACAAAGTAATGGAAGCAGAGATGTTTCACAAGACTATACTACTCTACAACAGCCCTGTTTTACCAGTGAAATAATCCAATGGTTCTTTATTTTTGTTTCTTTTGTTTGTTTGTTTGTTTGTTTTTGCTCTTTTGAGACAGAGTCTCACTCTGTCACCTAGGCTGGAGTGCAGTGGCACAATCTTGGCTCAGTGCAACCTTTGCCTCCCAGGTTCAAGCAATTCTCGTGTCTCAGCCTCCCAAGTAGCTGGGATTACAGGCACGAGCCACTGTGCCCGGCTAATTTTTTTTCTTTTGTATTTTTAGTAGAGACTGGGTTTCACCGTGTTGGCCAGGCTGGTCTCGAACTCCTGACCTCATTTGATCCGCCCACCTCGGCTCCCCAAAGTGCTGGGATTACAGGTGTGAATCCAATGGTTCTTGACACCTCACTGTGTTAACCCATAAGATCAATATGACAGCAGTTTTCCTTATACTTGCCCTGCTTTTCCAGACATCATAATAGTTGTGGAGTCTATTGCACAAAATGAGGAACCTGGAATCCTGTGGTAGACATATTAATGTGAAGCTTTCTTCAGATACCACTGCAACCCTATGATCAAAGCATATTTGCCTCATAAAGCTCATATGACAATGTATGTCTACTGTGCTGCTCCACATTGACCTACACTTTCAAGCAATTTTTCATCAGTGGGTATTCCATAACCAAAATAAGACTGAAACCTCACCAGAGGGGTCCTGGTAACCTTTCATGATGACATTATTCAGATTGGCAGGCTATGGGCAGCATACCATATAACTGAGAAAGATGGTCTGAAAACCGAGAGACCAGGGCTGGAAGATTAACCCAGACTCATATTAGCAGCCAGCCACTAATGGGAAGAATGTGGCTGATGCCCAAAAAACAATCCTGGAGCTTTTTAAAGAAAAACTTATGGCCTCAAAATCTATAGCAACCCACATGAAGCATAAAATATGATAACTTCATTCAGTACTGGATGCATTTCATATCTACCATGGGGATCCTACTCAGCACATTACCTAAGATTACTTGAAAAGCTTACTCTTTGGACAACAACATGACTTACAACCTCTTCAACAAGCTGTACAGACCAGATTTTCTCTCAGCCTGGTACCCTTGCATTATGTTTTGAGAGAAAGTTAGTAACTAACATTTTTGTAGGACCCCAGTGGCAATATGATGTTCTTACCCTTTGGGATTTGCTCGTAGTGCTTGCTTGACATTGCCACCTGATGTACTTCATTTGAGGGACTATTGTTGGCTTGTTGCTGGTTGCCAGTGGACCCTAAGAAAGTAACAAAGCAAGACAGATGATGGTATGCCCTGACTTCCATACCATGGGATTTGTCCTAAATGAAAATACCAATAAAGCGGGTCTTGCCCAAGTAACATCCTTTTTTGTTTTTGAGATGGAGTCTCACTCTGTCGCCTAGGCTGGAGTGCAGTGACACGATCTCGGCTCCCTGCAACCTCTGCCTCCTGGGTTGAAGCAATTCTTCTGCCTCAGTCTCACAAGTAGCTGGGACTGTGGGCGCATGCCACCAAGCCTGGCTAATTTTTTGTATTTTAGTAGAGACAGGGTTTCACTGTGTTGCTCAGGCTGGTCTAAAACTTGGTCTAAAACTTCTGAGCTCAGGCAATCTGCCTGCCTTGGCCTCCCAAAGTGCTAGGATTACAGGCATGAGCCACCACGCCCAGCGTAACATCCATTTTTAAGTATAACGTATATATCTAAGAAAGACAGAAACCAGGCATTAATGATATCTCAGAGCTATAGGAAAGTGTGTTCAGTTACTCTCCAGATAAGGCTGTCATAGTTGTAGCAACTGTGACATTACTTTGGACTTCTTGGTGGCCTTAATACAACAAGTTTCTGGTGGATATCTACATCTTTTTCAGGGATTTATCATCTAAGATAAAGGAAAGGAGATATGTGGGCCAGTACATCTGTGCAGCCCCCTGAAAACTGTTAATAATTACACAGAAATGAAAATTTTCAGAGTGAATTTCTGGGCTGTGTTGCTTGCCCTGGAGATCAAGTTCCCAAATATACCTTGTTACATTTTGAGTGACTCTAGAGTAGCTGCCAATAGCCTGGCAGTGTGGGCTGGTGGCTGATGGATGAAGGACTAGATGACCCATAGTCTCTGTGGGGATGAATGTTAAAAGTTTTTTTTTTTTCAATAGCTTTTAGGGTACAAGTGATTTTTTGTTATATGAATGAAATATGTAGTGGTAAATTCTGAGATTTTAGTGCACCCCTTACCCAAGTAGTGTACATTGTATCTAATGTGTAGTTTCTTAATCTCTAGCCCCTTCTTACCTCCCGCCTTCTGAGTCTCTAAAGTCCATGATGTCATTCTGTATGCCTTTGCATACTCATAGCTTAGCTCCCACTTATAAATAAGAACATATGGCTTTTGGTTTTCCTCTCCAGTGTTACTTCACTTAGAGAATAATGGCCTCCAGCTCCATCCAAGTTGCTGGAAAGGACATTATTTCATTCCTTTTAATGGATGAGTAGTATTCCATGGTGTATATATACCACATTTTCTTTATCCACTCATTTGTTGACAGGCATGTAGGTTGGTTCCACATCTTTGCAATTGTGAATTTCACCACTATAAACATATGCGTGCAAGTGTATTTTTTAATATAATGACTTATTTTCTTTTGGGTAGATACCCAGTAGTGGGATTGCTGGATTGAATGGTAGATCTACTTTTAGCTCTTCAGGGAATCTTGTGGGGATGAATCTTAGCAGCAGAATTCCCAACACACATACTTCCTTTTCGTGCTTTATGTGGATAACTGTGAATAAGGATTGTTTCAGTATCAAAATCAGAGGAACAAAGAAGCTC
This sequence comes from Piliocolobus tephrosceles, assembly GCF_002776525.5. Classification (NCBI taxonomy): domain Eukaryota; kingdom Metazoa; phylum Chordata; class Mammalia; order Primates; family Cercopithecidae; genus Piliocolobus; species Piliocolobus tephrosceles. The sequence goes on from NC_045445.1 coordinate 124,652,552, forward strand.
ATCAGACATGTCCTGCTCAGGTTAGGACCATGGTGAGGTGGACTGACTATGTAACAAGACATGATAATGTATCTACAATTTGAGACCTGGCCTCAAAATATGATCTAGTGTTTCCAACACACGAGGCCAAAGAATTCTAGAAAAGGTACAGAGTGTGTCTGCTGCACAGTCAAGTGGAGAGAGGATCTCCAGGTCCCATAGCCAGAAGTACGATAACTGACCTCTTTTCAAGGGTACTGATGATCATGGATTGCATTAGATTACTGTTTTTAGTATCACACAGCCAACCCATTTCCACAGCAGACAGGATAATTCTATGCAGGTACTCTTAGACTTTTCTACATGGCTGGATTCATTGACTGCATATAATCAGATAATGATGCCAGGTTTATAGGACGTACCCATTAGTGGGCAGCTATCTGACTTGTTTGCTTCATGCTCTGAATAATAGCCAGGTAGCATGTTATGTTGGAGAATGGCATGGATTCTTAAGGAATAGCCTAAAAATGAGAACTAGATGACTTATTCTCAGCTCCCAGTGGAGCGCATGTTTAAGAAAGTCGGTTTGGGTACTAAATGTGATAATTCCTCAGAAGGATACCTCCCACTTAAATAGAATGTTTAATTAATTAATTATTTTTGAGATGGAGTCTTGCTCTGTCGCCCAGGCTGGAGTACAGTCTCATGATCTTGGCTCACTGCAACCTCCGCCTCCTGGGTTCAAGTGATCCTCTTGCCTCAGCCTCCCGAGTAGTTGGGACTACAGGCACGTGCCACCATGCCCGGCTAATTTTTAGTAGAGATAGGGTTTCACCATATTGGCCAGGCTGGTCTTGAACTCCTGACCTCAAGTGATCCACCCACCTCAGCCTCCTGAAGTGCTGGGATTACAGGCGTGAGCCAGCGCACCCAGCCTAATTATTTACTTAAGGAGTAGGGATAGTTGGCCCAGACTCATGATGATGAAGAATGTGTCTCTTACATTGACAACTCTCACAAAATGCTGTATTTCTTCTATTTAATAACTAAACTACTTAATATATTAGGGCTGGGCCATGTGACAATGCAGTGGAACCAGTTATGGTCTATTTCTTTGCAAGACTGTGCAGCACTTCACTTTAAAATATTGAGTCCTGGCTGGGCGCGGTGGCTCAAGCCTGTAATCCCAGCACTTTGGGAGGCCGAGACGGGTGGATCATGAGGTCAGGAGATCGAGACCATCCTGGCTGACACAGTGAAACCCTGTCTCTACTAAAAAAATACAAAAAAACTAGCCAGGTGAGGTGGCGGGCGCCTGTAGTCCCAGCTACTTGGGAGGCTGAGGCAGGAGAACGACGTAAACCCGGGAGGCGGAGCTTGCAGTGAGCTGAGATTCGGCCACTGCACTCCAGCCTGGGCGACAGAGTGAGACTCCATCTCAACAA
>NC_045445.1:124654075-124690113 GCF_002776525.5 Piliocolobus tephrosceles
AATTTGTCATGTTTTTGAGTTTTGAATGTTTATATTGTGTGATAAAAAAATTTCTGATTTCCAAAGTTTTCACTCTACAATGATGTCTTGTTGATTGGCAAGTTGAAGGTGGCATTTTTTATGTCCTTGGGTGCCCCAGGCAAAGGAGAATTAAGATCCCTAGCAAAATCAGGGCCTGCCTGCCAGTTATTATACTCAAAATAACTTAAGTGAGCTCACACACTCAGTACTGCTGTCTTTGTTTTTCCTTAGACATTTTTTTTTCTTTTTTTGGAGATGAAGTGTCGCTCTGTCGCCCAGGCTGGAGTACAGTGGCACAATCTCGGCTCAGATCAGATCCTGATAGTTGAAATAGGACAAATGGATTGTGTCCTATTAGAAAAAAATGTCCAAGAATTCTATGTTCCGAGAGAAAACTTGTTGCTCCTACAAAACTGTTGTAAATACTGGTTCACTTCTCCTATAGTAAAAGAGGCAATACCACACAGGCCTTTGACCAACCTCTTTTTGAGGAACTTACTACGTGATTTTTAACCCCTTTTCTTGGCGGCTGATAAGGCCACAATGCCCTTTTTGGGGAATGAGGTGAGAATCTGCAGGTTGATTATCCAAGTATGGTATGGTATCTGCAAGGCAGTGGTGGACCTTTTTGAAAAAGTGTCTGGTGTAAAGGGGCAGTTGGTTATTTAAAAATGTGAAGTCTATTCCTACATTTAGTGGGAAATAAGTTATTATTATTATTATTTTTGAGACAGAGTCTTGCTCTGTCACCCAGGCTGGAGTGCAGTAGCAGGATCATAGCTCTCTGCAGCCTCGATCTCCTGGGATCAAGTGATCTTCCCGCCTCAGCCTCCTGAGTAGCTGGGACCACAGGCACACGCTACCATGTCCTGCTAATTTCTAAACATTTTTTTTTAGTAGAGACGCAGTCTCACTATGTTGCCTAGGTCTTGAACTCCTCGGCTCAAGCTATCCTCCTGCCTCAGGCTCCCAAAGTGTTGGATTTACAAGCATGAGCCACCATGCTTGGCCAAGAAGTAATATTGAAAAATTTTGGACAAACACCCATTGAGCCTGTATATACTTGACTCCTTGTCTAGTAGATGAGGGAGCCCTCCACATCGTGCTGGAGAAGAAAGAATGGAGGTCACCCAGTCGTCTATGACTGATCTCATTTTTTAAGTTAGTCTGGCTATGAGATTCTCACTAATGACAAAGGAGGACCAAGAAGACCTAGAAAACTTTGCTGAGTTTGATGCTGTTCATAAGGTGGTTTATCTAACACCATCCACTCCACCTGTCTACTTAGACCTTACTTCTTAGAAGTAAAAAAGAGTCTAGGATAGATGTCAAGGACCTTTCATTTATAATAATAAATGGAGACTTTATGCACTGGTTTGAGTGTATGGAGGAATTGACTGTTCCCAGGTTGAACAATCTTTTCTGCAATTTTGGACACTGGGGAACAAATCTCTGTGCTGCGTAGTGACCCCTGATATTCTTATGAAGATTTACACTGACTCTCAGACTGAAGAATGTATTTAAAATGAGTTTTTAGGTGAGTCCTTTCTGGCCAATACACATCCAAAGTGTTGTAGGCGAGACTGGAGTGTATTGGCCAGAAAGGATTCTCCTAAACACTCGTTTAGTCTGAGAGTAAAGATCCTTCAGTCTGAGAGTCAGTAGTTCTTCTTGTGATGGTAAGGGATGTTCCCAGTGGGGAAATGCCACAATTAGGATATGGTAGTGGGATGAGTTGACAACCAAGATCTCACTAGGCTTCCATGGTACAAGCTGTGATATATCAGTCAAGCCATGTAAGATACCAGGTTGAGGGCAGAGGATGAAAGAAGGTCCATACACTGATCAAGGAACTAATGGAGAAAGAGGTGATTAAGGAAAGTATACTACCCTGTATTAGCCCAGTATACTTGGTGATAAAATACAATGAGTACTTGATGCCTCACTGTGTCATACAGCAAGCTGAATGCAGAGTAGTCCTTGTACCTGCACTTCAAGGGTTAATGATCACGGGATCCATTGCGTAGACCATGGGGTCTTGTTCTTGGTGGTGGACACGATAATGCTTTCTTTCAATCCCACTGCATCCATGGGATTGGAGCCTATTTGACTTCATGGGGCTGAGATTACAACACATGTTCAATGTGCTGCCTCAAGATGACCTAACACCTCCCTTGTTTTTTTCAACATTACATAGGCCCAGAAATACAGGAGATTGAAAGAGCAGCCAACCTGTCTTGGTAACATTACATGGATGACATTATTCAAATTAGATAGACTAAGGAATACATACTGTCTGTCTTAGGTAGATTGATATCTGAGTAACCAGAACTTGAAGACTAACTCTATAAGAAGTGGGGGCCAGTCACTGAAGTACAGTTTTTGGAAACCATGCTGGTTGATGTCCAAAAACAATCCATGAATTTGTTCAAGAAAAACTGATAGTCTAAAATCCTCCAGGAAATCATATCTTGCACCACTTATGACAAACTTGTTCAGTATTGTACTTTATACCTCACATAGGGATCTTGCTCAGACCATTGCACAACTTATCTTTAAGTACATCTAATTTGACTGTCAACTTATCTTAGAAACTCTCTAGGCAGCTATGTAAGTCCAGCTTTCTATTCAGATCATTCTCTATGCAGTATTTTTGAGAAAGTTGTCAGTGAATGATAGTGATATAGACTGTAGCCTAAAGCAAAAAGATGTGGCCATTAGAAAGTAGAACCTTTTGGGTTTTTTTTTTGTTTTGTTTTTTTGAGACAGAGTCTCTCTCTGTTGCCCAGGCTGGAGTGCAGTGGTGTGATCTCAGCTCATTGCAAGCTCTGCCTCCCAGGTTCACACCATTCTCTTGCCTCAGCCTCCCGAGTAGCTGGGACTACAGGTGCCTGCCACCACACCCAGCTAATTTTTTGTATTTTCAGTAGAGACGGAGTTTCACTGTGTTAGCCAGGTTTGTCTCAAACTCCTGACCTCAGGTGATACACCTGCCTCAACCTCCCAAAGTGCTGGGATTACAGGCATGAGCCACCATGCCCAGCCGGGTTTTGTTCTTAATGTATGACTGAAACCACCACCTCATGTACCCCATTTGAGAGATTTGTTAGTGGGTGTTATTGTACATTGAGCAAGTAATGAAGCAAGATCAGGTGTAATACGGCTTGAGTTTTCTATCACACAAGGGTAGCATATGTGAACACCAACAAAGTAGATATTACCCAAGGAATATCCATTTATAAGTGAAAGTAGTATGTCAAAGGAATGCATAAACCACGCATTAATGGTTTCTCAGAGGTATAAGAAAAAGCGTCCAGTTGCTCTCCAGATGTGGCTGTCTCAGGTACAGGAACTGTGCCCAGCACCTTGGCCTTCTTGGTGGCTTTGGTACACCCAGGGTCCCAAGGATGCCTGGGTGTGATTTATGGACTTAACAGCTAAGTTTAGGACAGAAGGACTTGTGAGGTGTGGAAACTGTACAACCCCCAAGAAAACTGCTTGCATCTATGTGTGAAAAGGGACATTATTCTCAGTAGTTGGAGTTATAGGCTGTGGTGCTTGCCCTGGAAATCACTTCCCAAAATGCACCTTCTTACCTTTTGATTAATTCCTAGGCATGTGTCCATATGGTGAAAGTGTAGACTGTTGCTTGGTTGCAGGAAGCCTGCTCAAGACTCAGGCTTAGAAAATACTATCAACCAATATCATAAGACGCACAACTCCTACTCATTCACCATGTGATGCCCATGGATAAGGAGCTTTTGAGAATGAAATTCAATGGAATCAACAAGCTGATCAGACATGTTCTGGCCAGGTTAGTACCAAACAATCTGGATAAAGTATGCAACAAAGCATGAGAATCCAACTTCGATTCATGATCTGGCACCAAAACAACACCTACTGATTCCAACCTATGAGGCCAAGGAAACCTGGAGAATGTGCCTAAGATGTTGGCTATACAATCTAGTGGAAGGGGGAATCTCCTCTTCAGGTAGGCAGAAATACCAGACTTGGTACCCTAACCTTCTTTCAAGGATACTGCTGGCCAAGGATGCAGTAGGTACCTTTATGAAGAATGGCATTGACATCCTCATTTCCATAGCAAGGGTAAGCAACATGCCAGAATTCTTATTTGGACTGTGTCTTATATTTGTATCCAGCAACCACATTCAATGAGACAATGCTGACACTTTCGGAGGAAAAGTTACCCAGAAGTGAGAGGCTTCATAGGACTTCTGGTGGATGCAACCATGTGCCATATCAGTCGCCAACATCAGGAACCATTGAGAAATGGCCTGGATTTTTACAGAAGAGACTGAATAAAATAGGAGTACAAACCAGACTAAGGTCCCAGTGGAGCATAGGCTAAGAAGGCAAATTTGGGCTCTAAATGTGACATTTCCCCAGCCAGTACTTCCCATTTAAATAGAATGTTTAATTATGAGGTGGAGGAGGGGTTGAGGATGCCTGGAGTCAGGATGGGATAGAAATGCATATCTCATTGTCCACACCCTCCAAAATCTCCCTCTTCCTTCTTCTACCCAAATGTTTTATATCCCAGAGGTAGGTGATGGACTAATGTCTGCTTAACCATTTTTGGTCAAGGTTTTGTGAAGATAGCTGAGAACCATGGTTTAAAATTTAGGGTACTGGGAATGTATTATTTTGTCTTTTGTACCCTCTGGCCAAACTCTTATATTCTAACATATATTGCTTTCAGTATCCTGTTTAAGGAAGGCTTTCAGGGATGTGTCTGATCCACAGCATCTTTACTCTTTACCCTTTTTTTTTCTTTTTCTTTTTTTTTTCTTTTTAGATGGAGTCTTGCTGTGTTGCTCATGCTGAAGTGCAGTGGCACGAGCTTGGCTCATTATGACCTCCACCTCCCAGGTTTAAGTGATTCTCCTGCCTCAGCCTCCTGAGTAGCTGGGACTACAGCACTAACATATCCACCTGTAGTGGTATGCTAGTCCTGGCTAAGTTTTCTATTTTTAGTAGAGACGGAGTTTCACCACCTTGGCCAGGCTGGTCTTGAACTCCTGACCTCAGGTGATTTGCCTGCCTTGGTCTCCCAAAGTGCTGGGATTACAGGCGTGATCCACAGTGCCTGGCCTACTCTCTACGTTCTTATTAGGTAATTGGGTGGATTAATTTATTCAGTTTACTTATTTAAAAGTGAGGGAAGCCTGTGTTCCTTCATACCATCATTCTAATTGGTGGGGGTGCCTGCAGATCCTGCCATATATATACAATATAATGGCCTTCTATTCTCTCTGGGGCAAAGCCTTCTTTTTGTTCTCAGAGGGAATTGTTAATGTTGTATTATTTCCACTAAAAATTATCCTTCAACTTTCAATCTGGAGAATTTACATTTAGTGGGTATTCTCTGGAGGCCTCTTTTCTCTTATCATTGGACCCTTAAAAAGACTTGGAAGGTTTTGTCTGTTGCCTTTTTCCAACTTCAGGTGCCGATTCAGTTGCTATACCCAGTGTGCATAACCCTTCATTTTAGCAAAAATGAGCTCCCTACATATGTACTCTTTCTTCCATTTGGATTACAACATCAGAGCTGCAGACAAGGTATGAAGCATAAGCCCAAAGTTCCCTGAGGTGCTGGTGGAAGCTCTGGAGGCCCCATGTCCATGTTGACCCCATTCCAAGCTGCTGTGTAGACTAGGAGGTCAGGGTGCCATATGTTTTTGACAGATCTACTCCTTGGATTTTTAACCTTCTTTTTCTGGAGCCTGGTAATGTAACAGTGCTTTTTGGGAAAAAGAGATCAGATCCTGATGGTTGAAATAGGACAAATGGACTGTGAAAGGATGGGAGAACATTCTAGATCTGCTCTATGTTCATTTTGGATACATCTAATTCAGGAAACCATACATATGGATGATGAGTATGTTGAAATGCATTCCATTAGGATTACCTTGTCCAGCCACCCATAGGAATGTGTACTTGAATTATTGGGTACCTATCTTCAGTTAGAGAATCTCTGCATTGTTTGTAGCTATCACTCAGCATGATGAATGGGATCTTGGAAGGGTTGGGAAAAAAGAGGGAAAGTAGAAGGCAAAGGGGAAAGAAGAGATAAAAGTAGTGTGACTGGGAGAAATCCAGGAATACCAATGGGTTATACTGTGCATGTAACCCAGTATCCCTTCATCTCATCCTTTTCTGAGTTGTCAGGGTACATGCAGATCCTGCCATGTATGTGACTAATTTCAGGTATGCCTTTTTAGTAGCCTTCTTGCTGTACTTGGAGGATCATCTTCATTGTGTACTTTTCCACCCTTCACCCAACGTGGGTGATGTGCTAATGGCAGCAGATCCCGTTTGGGTCCATTACTTTTCAAGCTGGCTTAGCACCTCACTTTAGAATATGGAAATATTTGACTTTTTTCGTCTTTGCCTCTGGATCCTGTAATTGTTCACTAGGATTGCCATAGGTAAGTACCACAGACTTGGTGGTTAAGAAACTGAAATTTGTTGTCTTACAGTTTTGGAGGCTCAGAGTGAGAAGTCATGGTGTTTGCATGGATTGTTTCTTCTGGGGTATGTGAGGAAAGGGTCTTTTCCAGGACTCTCTTCTTTGCTTGTAGGTGGCCACCTTTGTCTTCATGTGACATTCTCCCTGCAGATGTATCTGTGTCCAAATTTCCTCTTCTTATTCCAGTCATATTGGATTAGGACCATGATAATGACTTCATTTTAATTTGGTTATTTCATAAAGACCCTCTCTCCAAATGATAGCCTCTGCCAAATTACTTATTTGATATTGTGCGTGTTGGACATCTCATTCAATACAAGATTTCAGGAATGTGCCTTTTCTTTCACTGGTCACTAAATGTAACCTATGCCCTAGAATTTTGTGATCCTCCTTTTGGGGCTCCTTCTTTTCATTCCAAGGACTCCTTGAATGGTTTAATTTTAATACAATCTCAGGCCACTCATCATGGTAGCAAGCACATAATGACTTTGGAAAACACAGTAATCTGCATATGGTAGAAATGCAGCTCACTCTAAAACCAGATATTTTATTGTACCTTCTGAAAGGGGCAGCTTCAGTCCCAGATTTTTAAGTTCATTGCGTGAACCAGATACTAATCCTTGTGTTTACAAACTGCAGGAGACGTAAAACAAGCTTTTTTGGAGGTCTTTGTCATTTGCTTGAAGCAAGGTAGAATTAAACTTTACCCTTCCCCTTTTAGAGTAAAGAAAAAGCTTGAAACATTTCCTTTCTCAGGGTCTATGTGTCAACATGAAGAACATTAACCTTACCTCTGTAGGATAGTAGGGGAGCAGTTCACTTGCTAGCCAGCCCCCAAAATACAGAGGACCAATACAGATACATAAATATAACTGATACTGCTGAGTGTATTGTGGGAAGTTTTGTTAAGTGCATGTAAATATTCTATTGATTGTAATGGATATACCCACAAGGGAAATGTAACCATTAGAACAGTGTTAGTAGGATGAGTGGACAACCTATGTCTTACTAGGTTACCCAAGGTCAGCATGGCAGTGTCAGCAAAGAAGTGAGGGACTAATAGAAGCAATATGCACTTAAAGAAGATACACCATCCTACAATAGCCACAGTTGGCCTGTGAAAATAGTCAGGGTCAATTGACACTTCAGTGTGGATCATAACTAGTTTAATGTGGCAACTGTCTTCTTACTCAATAATTTTCCAGGTATCTTAACAAACTAGGAGTCTATTGTGCATCCTAAAGGACCTTGTATGCAGTAGTGGATATGCTAGTGCTTCCTTCAAATCCTGCTGAATTAATATGATTAGAGTCTATTTTCCTTTAATGGTTGGATTACATTATATGTTAAAATGACAAGGCAATGAGACCCGCACTTTATCACCAGTGGATAGGCTGAGACTTAGAAAAGACTGAAACCTCACTGGAAGTATTCTGGTACCATTATACAGATGACATTATTTGGATTGGAAGTGCCAAGGACAGCATATTGTTGTCCTTAGAGAGAGGGTAAAATCTTGAGTAATAGGCTCTGAAAGATTAAACCTGTCAAATATCAAGGAACAATCATCCAAATAAGGAAATGACATCCACTGAGGTATTTTTCCCCATTCACCCTTCATGTTTAAATTCATACGTTTATGAAACAGGCTTATAGTCTGTTAATGCCACTGGAGGTACTAAGAGTATTCCTTAAACTATGTCATTAGTGTAACATCCAATAAAGGTTTGTGGTTTTGTTCATGGTGCTTCTCTGACCTTGCTACTGCCTATACCTTATTTCAGGGATGAATATTGGCTTGATCCTGGTGTTGGTGGATGTCTGTAGAGCAGCAAACCAAGGGTAGGGGTTGTTCCATCCTGGCATCCCTTTCAATGAAAAGTCAAATGAAAATCCCATGAATTCATTCTTGCCTATGAGCATCCTTGTTTAAATGGAAGTGGTATATTAAGGAAATAATAAACTGGGCATTGTTGGTGTCTCAGAACTACAGAAAATGTTTCCAGTCTTTTCTCAGCTATGGATGCCTTAGATGTAGGGTTTGGGACGTTTACTTGGGCTACTTGTTGGCTTCAGTACCTCAAGTTTTTTTTGTGTATGCCTAGGTCTGTTTCATTGACTTATCAATTATGTTAAAGGCTATTGGGATATGTGGGCCAATGCAGCTGTACAGCTCCAAAAAATGTGCTCACAGTGTGTCTAGATGTACAGGGGGACTAGATGAAGGACTCATTCTGCTCAACGAGTGTTATTCTGGGCTGTGGTGCTTGCCCTGGGGAACAAACCCTCAAATGGCCTTGAGAGGTTGTGTTGCTTTCAACATCCTGTTCAATACAAACTTTTTGAGATGTGTCCGATTCAAAGCATCTTCACTCACTGCACCCTTAAACATACCATCATGTATGTTTATTTAGTCATTTAGACATTTCAAACAGTCCTGTATCCTAAGGTTCAGGGCTATGGCCCTTTCAAGAAGTAGTGCCTGAGTACCACTGTTTCCTCAGCATAGTTTTTGCTTATGCTGCTTCCCTGACACCACCACTGCCTGGATCCCATTTCAGGGACTAATATTGGCTTGTTCCTGGTGCTGGTGGATATCAGTAGAGTAACAAACCAAGAGTAGCAGTTGTGACCTCCTGGCATCCCTTTCAAGGAATGGTCAAAGAAAAATCTCATAAATTAGGTCTTGCCCAATGAGCATCCTTGTTAAGTATAAGCATTATACCAAGGTGACAAGCAATCTGGGCATTAATGGTGTCTTAGACCTGCAAAAAATGTGTCCAGTCACTCCATGTGTGGCTGTCTTAGATGGATTGGGACTTCTTGATCTTGATGGCTTCAGTACGCCATGTTTCTTATAGGTGCCTGAGCCTGGTTCATAGACTTATCAACTAATTTAAACACCCATGGGTTACGTGGTCAGTGCTGCTGTGTAACCCCAAAGAAAGGGATTTACAATAATTGTACATGGAAAGGCAATTCTGCTCAATGAGTGAAGTTCTGGCTTGTGGTGCTTGCCATGGAAAACAAGCCTGAAAATGCTCCTTTTTACATTTTTTACTGACTCATTGGCAGCAGCCAATGTCCTGGCAGTGTGGACTGGTGGCTGCTGGCCAAAAACTAGATGATTAATTCTTAGACTCTTTTGGGATAAGCATTATCAGCAGAATGCCAAAGACACACACTTTGTGTTCTTGCACTATGTAAATGGCCATGGATAAAGACCCTTTGGGGGAAAATTAGTGGAATCAACAAGCTCATCAGACGTGTCTGCCCAGTTTAGGGCCAGTGCCATCCACAATTTGGGATATGGACCCAAAACAAGACCTAGCAATTTGAATATACAACGCCAAGGAGCCTGGAAATGTGTGCAGATTGTTAACTGCACTGTCAAGTATGGTGGGATCCCCAGGTCCTATAGCCAGAATTACTTGATGATACATACCCCTGGTTCCTTTTAAGTGTACCCCTGGTTATGGCTGTATACCTTTTTCTGAGTATGATACTGCCAAACTTATTCTCACAGAAGACATGGAAATTTCCTGCCAGGACTCTTAGACTTTGTTTCATGTTTGGATTCCTTGACTGTAACCAGTCTGACTGAACATTACCGTGTTTACATGAAGCTATACCCAGCATTTTCAGCTACCTGTGATGTTTGCTGAACTGTTTATTTAACCAGTCTGACTGAACATTACCGTGTTTACATGAAGCTATACCCAGCATTTTCAGCTACCTGTGATGTTTGCTGAACTGTTTATGCGCTCTGTAAAATTTCAGTAGCAGGTGTCATTGAAGGATGACCTGGATACTGAAAAAGAAATTTAAAAAGAGAACCAGATGACCAATGCCCAGCTCCAGCAGAATACATGGTTGAGAAAGTCAGTTTGGGTTTAAATGTGGCAATTCTGCAAGAGATTTGAATAGAAATTTCTCAAACATACCATGGCAAACAGGCATATGAAAAGGTGCTCAACATCATTGATCACCAGAGAAATGCAAATCAAAACTACAAGGGAATATCGTCTCACCTTGTTAAAATGACTTTTATCCAAAAGACAGGCAATAACAAATGCTGGAGAGAATGTGGTGAAAAGGGAACCCTCATATGTTCTTGGTGGGAACGTAAATTAGTAAAAACACTATGGAGAACAGTTTGGAGATTCCTCAAATAGAGCTACCATATCATCCAGCAATCCCACTGCAACGTATTTACCCCAAAGAAATGTAATCAGTATATCAAAGAGATATCTGCACTCCCATGTTTGTTGCAGAACTATTCATAATAACCAAGATTTGGAAACAACCTAAGTGTCCATCAGCAGATAAATGGATAAAGAAAATGTGGTACATATACATAATGGAGTACTGTTCAGCTGTAAAAAGAATGAGATGTCATTTGCAACAACATGGATGGAACTGGAGGTTATTATGTTAAGTGAAAAAAGTCAGGCACAGAAGACAGACTTCACATGTTCTCACTTACTTGTGGGATCTAAAAAAATCAAAACAATTAAACTCATGGAGATAGAGAGTAGATGAATGGCTACTAGAGGCTGGGAAGGTAGTAGGAGGGGGAGTAGGGATGGTTAATTGATACACAAAATAGAAACAATAAATAAGACCTACTATTTGATAGCACAACAGGTGTATATAGTGAATAATAATTTAATTGTACATTTAAACATAACTAAAAGAGTGTAATTGTATTGTTTGTAACACCTACTATGTACCCACAAAAATTAAAAATTAAAAAAGAGTGATGATACCCCAGAAGTGTACCTCCAAATTAAATAGATTGTTTAATTATGTCTTTTGGGAGTGAGGGGGGTGTGGCCCAGACTTATGATGGTGAAGAACAGGAGAACATATCTACCACGTTGACAACTCTCACAAAAAATTCTTCCCTGAACTATTTTATATTTTTGAGCTGGGCTATGGGACAATGCCAGCAGAACCATTTTTGGTTTATTGTTAGCAAGATACCTATACCTTACTTTAGAATATGGTTCTACTGAGCATTTATTATTTTACCCTTTGGAGTTTCTGCCATAGTTCTTACATGAGGCACATGTAACTTTCAATACCATGTTCAGTGCAGACTTTTAGGGATGTGGCTGATTCACAGACTCATCACTAGCTACACCCTTAATAGTAGGTATTATGGGTTCATTTCCTTGTGCACATTATGTATTTTTAACAAGCCAACAAGATTTTGGCTGCTCTGCTACCTCTAGTAGATTCTACATGAATGATTGAGGTGTGGTCCTCATCCTTATAGCCACTGCATTCTTTGTATATTATCATTCAGTGTAATGAATGAGAACACAGTAGACATGGGGAAAAGTAGAGAAAAAGGAAAAATGGGGACAAGAGAGAAAAGGAGAGCAAACTTTGATAAATTCAGGAAAAACTATAGGGGTGCATAATGTGTGGGAAATCAATATCCTTTCATCCCATCATTCTATGAGATGCTGGGGTACATGCAGGCCCCACCACATATGTGTTTCCCTTCCGATCTCTCTGGCTCATAGCCTTCTTATTTTGAAGATGTTTTCAATATTTCATCATTTCTAGTGGGAAATTCTCTCTACCTTTCAAATAGGGATATTTGAACTAGTAGGTTTCCTCAGAGAACTTTTTTTCCTTCATATTTTTGAAGGCCGTAGTAGAATACTAGGCTTTCACCAAACAAAGTCTTCATGAGGCATCATTTCCTGCCTTAGCCTCTCTAATAGTCCAGGGTGGCGTGCTCTACTATTGTACTCACCATGACTGCCTGGCTGCCCAATTCCTTTGGAGCGTATTCAGATGGGAATTTCTTCACTGTATCAGACTTTCTTTACTTTCCCCCATGTCTACTGTGTTCTCATCTATTATAACAAATTTCTGTGGCTTGTCCTCATGAGATGGAAATAAGTGAGTTTCTTATTTTTCTACTTACCTATGAAAACTGGTGTGGGAATTTTTTCTTCCCTTATCTGCCCATAGTTATCTGATCCCTCTTAAGTAATTGAAGATCCTCTGGTTGCTTCCTAGCAGTTAGAAGCTCGTCTTGTATAATAATCTAAAAACCAAACCCCTGAATGTTGAGGATTTCTGCCTATTCCACGCTGGCACTTCAATGAGGTTTGCATTTCTACAAATGTACTGTGTATATGTGCATGTGGCGTAGACCCAGTCTACCTCCTTTTTCCTCTCTTATATCTTCTCCTCATGATTTGTCTTCTCTCTCTAGACATGGGCCCAGGGAGACAGGATAATGGGAGAAGGTCACATCCTTGCATGGTGGGGAAGGTAGTAATGTGAATTGGGGCCCTGTCTTGTGGAGGAAATACTGAGCTGTTGCTCTTTTGAGAGCATATTCAGTTTCCTCAGGAACTTCAGAATTCCTTTCCCTGCCACATCCAGTGTCTTTGCTCTGACCACTCAATAGATTCTCTTTTAGTCCCTATAGCTTTTATGACCTCCTTTATGTTCATCTCTTCCTGTTCTACCGTGCATTCCTCTTGGGTGCTTTTATTTTATTCTATTCTTTTGCAAATATCTTTTTTAAAAATCTCAACAGTTATTGGAGAATGGGTGGTGTTTGGTTGCATGGAAAAATTCTTTAGTGGTGATTTCTGAGATTTTGGTGCATCAGTCACCTGAGCAGTGTACACCGTACCCAATGTGTAGTCTTTTATCCCTCACCCCCCCCACCCTTCCCCCGCTGAGTCCCCAAAGTCAATTATATCATTCTTATGCCTTTGTGTCTTCATAGCTTAGGCTCCTACTTATAAATGAGAACATACGACGTTTGGTTTTCCATTCCTGAGTGACTTCACTTAGAATAATGGTCTTTAACTCCCTCCAGGTTGTTGTGAATGCCATTATTTCATTCCTTTTTATGGCTGAGTTGTATTCCGTGGTATATACATATACCACATTTTCTTTATCCACTCTTTGGTTGATGGGCATTGAGACTGGTTCCATATTTTTGCAATTATGAATTGTGTTGCCATAAATATATGTGCAAATGTCTTTTTCATATAATGACTTATTTTCCTCTGGGTAGATACCCAGTAGTGGGATTGCTGGATCAAATGCTAGTTCTACTTTTAGTTCTTTAAAGACTCTTCACAATGTTTTCCATAGTGGTTGTACTAGTTTACATTCCCACCAGCAGTGTAAAAGTGTTCCCTTTTCACCACATCCATACCAACACCTGTTGTTTTTTGATTTTTTAATTATGGCCATTCTTGTAGGAGTAAGGTGGTATCGCGTTGTGGTTTTGATTTTCATTTCCCTGATCATTTGTGATGTTGAGCGTTTTTTCATATGTTTGTTGGTCATTTGCATATCTTTTGAGAATTGCCTATTCATGTCCTTAGCCCACTTTTTGATGAGATTTTTTTTTTTTCTTGCTGATTTGAGTTCCTTGTAGATTCTGGATATTAGTCCTTTGTCAGATGCATAGTTTGCACATATTTTCTCCCACTCTGTGGGTTGTCTGTTTACTCTGCTGATTATTTCTTTTGCTGTGCAGAAGCTTTTTAGTTTAATTAAGTCCCATCTATTTATCTTTGTTTTTGTTGCATTTGCTTTTGGGTTCTTGGTCATGAAGTCTTTGCCTAAGCCAATGTCTAGAAGGGGTTTTCCAATGTTATCTTCTATTACAAGTCTTTATGGTTTCAGGTCTTAGATTTAAGTCTTTGATCCATCTTGAGTTGATTTTTGTTTAAGGTGCGAGATGAGGATCCAGTTTCATTCTCCTATACGTGGCTAGCTGATTATCCCAGGACCATGTGTTGAAAAGCGTGTCCTTTCCCTTTTATGTTTATATTTTTGTTTGCTTTGTTGAAGATCAGTTGGCTATAAGTATTTGGGTTTATTTCTGGGTTCTCTATTCTGTTCCATTGGTCTGTGTGCCTATTTTTATACCAGTACCATGCTGTTTTGGTGACTATGGCCTTATAGTATAGTTTGAAATCAGGTAGTGTGATGCCTCCAGATTTGTTCTTTTTGCTTAGTCTTGCTTTGGCTATGTGGGCTCTTTTTTGGTTCCATATGAATTTTAGAATTGTTTTTTCTAATTCTCTGAAGAATAATGGTGGTATTTTGATGGGAATTGCATTGAATTTGTAGATTGCTCTTGGCAGCACGGTCATTTTCACAATATTGATTCTACCCATCCATGAGCATGGGATGTGTTTCCATTTGTTTGTGTCATCTATGATTTCTTTCAGCAGTGTTTTGTAGTTTTTGTTGTAGAGGTCTTTCACCTCCCTGGTTAGGTACATTCCTAAGTATTTTATTCTATTTTATTTTTTGGCAACTATTGTAAAAGGAGTTGAGTTCTTGATTTGATTCTCTGTGTGGTGGCTGTTGGTGTATGGAAGATTGTGTACGTTAATCTTGCATCCGGAGACTTTGCTGAATTCTTTTTATCAGTTCTAGGAGCTTTCGGGAGGAGTCTTTAGGGTTTTTGAGATAAACGATCATATCATAAGCGAACAGTGACAGTTTGACTTCCTCTTTACCGATTTGGATGTCCTTTATTTCTTTCTCTTGTCTGATTGCTCTGGCTAGGACTTCCAGTACTGTTGAAGAGGAGTGGTAAGAGTGGGCATCCTTGTCTTATTCTAGTTCTCAGAGGGAATGCTTTCAGCTTTTCCCCATTCACTATAATGTTGGCTGTGGGTTTGTCATAGATGGCTTTTATTACATTGAGGTATGTTCCTTGTATGTTGATTTTGCTGAGAGTTTTAATCATAAAGCGATGCTGGATTTTGTCGAATGGTTTTTCTGCATCTGTTGAGATGATCATGTGATTTTTGTTTTTAATTCTGTTTATGTGGTGTATCACATTTATTGACTTGCATATGTTAAACCATCCCTGCATCCCTGGTATGAAACCCACTTGATTATGGTGGATTATCTTTTTGATATGTTGTTGGATTCAATTAGCTAGTATTTTGTTAAGGATTTTAGCGTCTATGTTCATCAGGGATATCGGTCTGTAGTTTTCTTTTTTGGTTATTTCCTTTCCTGGTTTTGGTATTAGAGTTATACTGACTTCATAGAATGATTTAGGGAGGGTTCCCTCTTTCTCTATCTTGTGGAATAATGTCAATAGGATTGGTACCAATTCTTCTTTGAACGTCTGGTAGAATTCTGCTGTGAATCTGTCTGGTCCTGGACTTTTTTGTTGGTAATTTTTAAATTACCATTTCAATCTCGCTGCTTGTTATTGGTCTTTTCAGGGTATCTAATCCTTCCTGATTTAGGCTAGGAGGGTTGTATCTTTCCAGGAATCTTGGCATCTCACAAATTATCTTCATTATGTATTTTAATTTTAATAATAAAATAGCGTATGATTTATGATGAAATGTACAGATCTTAAGTGTACAGTTTGGTGAGTGTACAGTCAAATACATACACATGTATGACCAAAATCCCAATCAGATATAGAATATTTCTGTCACTCTAGGGGGTCCTTTTTTGCCCCATCATTGAATATAATTCACTAATATCCTGGCTATTCTCCCTTGTTGAGAATTCAGTGGTGAAACCGAGATTTCATAATTGTAGCAGAAGGAACAATCATCTCTGAGTAGTGAGACATGGGTTCAAATCTAAGTTTAGTCAAAAATTAGCTAGGTATCGCACCACTGCACTCTAGCCTGGGTGACAGAGCAAGACTGTCGCAAAAAAAAAAAAAAAAAAAAAAAAAAAAAAAAAAAATTAGCTAGGTGATGTTGCGAGAGTCATCAAAATGCTTTGAATTTCTTTTATTGTATGTCAAATGCAAGGGTCCGATTGAATAACTCTTATTGGTCCTTTAATTTAAACATTCTAAGCCTCAACTGTTCTTTAGGACTCTTTTCTCCTTTCCTCTTGAGCAAAGTAGTTGAGTGTTTCTTTAAGCAATACCTTTGCTCCAGGGATCACTATCAAGAGCCAAGCCAGTTACCTTGTCTGGAAATAGAAACTCTATGTTTTGTGTTCTACTCAGAGCTTAGGTCGTGGGTAGTGTGACCTTTTTCAGGATGTTAGGGGGATTTCCTTCATACATCAGCCCTCCTGATTTCTCAATTAAATGAGAGCAGCACATTGTATAATCAATAAAAGTCATCCTTGGGCCACAGCAAGGTGAAGTGCCACTTTGGCTCTTCTCAGATTTCTCTTTAAGGTTGTGACCACTGAGGTAAGTGTCCACTTGGGAATGAAATAAGTGTTGAATAACTATATTTCTCTTTGATGAATAAGATGGAGTTTGTCCAAGACTCTAGGGCCATTACATAAGAGATATGTGCTTGTGTACTGCACAAAAGTGTTCAGAGCAAGAAGACTTACCATAAGGCCTAGTGGTGACCCTGGTCTATTGGAACTCCATTTCTCAAGTACATTCATACATTCTTTGATGAAATCTCACACACATACACACACATACACACTTCATTTATAGCTAAGTTATTTTAAAAACGGTGTAGTTTTCCATTCAATATTTTTTTTGTAAAGTTGCTAAGATGGAACACTTGGGACTTGGCAGTAGTTTCGTATTTGCTTGGCCTGTCTCATGAAAATTGATTGGAGTCTTGTTCATGTTCTTTCAAAGAATAAATTATTAGTTAGCCATTTAAGTGCATAATTTAGGATTTAATATGGATAGGACATTTCTAGTGTAATTTGGTTTGGAATGATTCATATTAGTTGAAAAATTTAAAATAAGTTCACTTATGAATAACTCATTTTTCATTTTTTAAGGGTTCTCAGGGAGTCATAGGCATTCATAGGACTTACTATTAGTTGTTTCTTACCTTCATGACTGGGTTTCTGAACGATTTTTGAATTAAAGAAGAAACACTGGAATGCATAATCTCTGATAATTTGATCTTAAGGAAATGATTATAACATTTACTTATGTAAACTTCCACAGGAGAACAGAATAGAAAATGAGTCCCTTCAAGATATACCTTAAAAATCCACTTTCTCTTTAAGTTTCATAGGTGCTATTTATACTTGGTTTATAAAAATTCATTAGTGCCCTTAGGAAAAAGACCTATGTTAACCCCTTTTGGGGTAGTTTGTGCAGTTTACTTGATTTCTTGGTGATTATCATTGTCTTCCTTATATATCTCTAGGTATTTTTTTAGTACATGGATCGATTTGCTCTGTTCTAGTTATGCTTTAAAGACCTCAGTCAATTTGCAAGATAATGGCTCAAATTAAGTATTTGACCAGAACTCAGAGGAAACTAACCAGGCCACAACTCATATTAGCCATTACCTTGGCCTCTTTCCTACCCTGACATGTTCCCTTTTCCTTTGTCACACATGGGGATTAGAAGCAAAAAGGAGAGAAGTACATTGTTGTGGAGGATTGTATTATTGTTCCCAAATACTAGCTCCCTTAGTGGTGAGAAATTTATATGTCCTTGCTTGTTGCCATGTGAGTTGTTGTGCCTCCTTGAGTTTACAATACCACTACATTGACTTTTGGGCTTTATGTGTAATATAATTTAGCCAATGGAATGTGAGTGGGTGTGATGTATGCCACCTTTGAACATCACAGACTTCCACCATTTCTCTTTCTTGTCTTGTCTGCCATTAAAATGTCATGTTCCAAATAGGAGCTTCTCCCTCAATCTAGATCCCAGAATGAAAATACATATGGAACTACAACGGCAGACCTGCAGGTGTCAACACATGATATGAGCAAGAAATAATGTTTGTTGCAATTTGCTGACATTTCTGAGATTGTTTCGCAGCAAAGCTGACTAGTACACTTGCTCTCTCAAGGTATGAAGAGGGACCTTGGAATATTCTAGGATAGGAAGTAGAAATTCTACTTGCACATTTTGCTATGCCTGTGGCTTTCAATCTTTTTGACCACAACCCACAATAAGAAATGAATTTTACATTATTACTCAGTATACTCAAACATATGTGTGTATATACACAGTATATACAGAAGCAAATATACATATTATATCTGTAAATAGCCATATATATGAAAACAAGTTTCAGGAAACAATTCTTACTCTTATATGCACTTGAATATTTGTTCTTTTTCTATTTTGATTTATTTCCCTAAAAATGCTACTTTTGACAAGGTGAATTAATTTTATAATTCACTAATGGGTCTTAATCTGCAGCTGAAAAAACACTAATTTAGAGAAAACCATTCTTTATAAAATGAAGCTGAGAGAGACTATACTCACTCACAGTTACACTGTCATTATTTGGAATTTGGCAGAATTTAGATATTATCTGTTTGTAAGAGAAGAATGGAGGCCACTCAGATGTGACAGAAAGAGAATTAGAGCTTGTCACTGTTTTGCTCATCGCAACTGATACCTGAATGTTAAAATGAGCACCTAACAAAATCAATGCCAAAAGATATATGTGTAAAAAAAACCCTGCAGAATTGCAGAGATCGGCAAGAACAAACCAAGGATGAAATCTTATAAAATATTAGTATTAGGACATATCCATAAAAAGTAACAGTTTGTTCAAACTACCTAACATTGTGAACTTATGCTCTTTTAAACTTAAGTGTACAGAATAGAGATTTGAGTCAAGACGTTATGTTACAGATCATGAAAATATTAATCCTGGTAATACCCATTGCTCAATCATAGATGTTTAAAGTGACACATGGAATATTTCAGAGACTGAAAGAACTTTATAGACCATCAAATTTTATCTCTTCATTTTACATACAATGAATTTGAATTCCTAAAAATTTAAGAAAACTGAGAGCATGTGCTCCTTTAGACTTTAGGAGTCATCCTAGCATGCCTTATATTCTGTTTACCCCGGTCATTGCCTTTATAAACGCTAGTATGGTGTTCACAAGAGGAAACTCTTTTTTATTGTTATTTTCTTATACCTTTTATACGTCAGGTGAAGGAGAGGGATAGTAGTTTTATTACAGCTTCTAGACCACTTTTCCTCCTCCCTCTTGCAAACCTCCTGCTCTACTAAGGCTCACGGAAGTGGTATACTACTCTATCCTCTTTTGTAGTGCTGTCACTTACCAACCTTGCTGGGTCTTGTCCTCATTCATGCTACTTTCTCACACTCTTATTTACAATAATTTCATCATTCCTGATGAATTCAACTTCCCTCAATTTGGTCTCAATCCATTAACCTCTTCATTACCAGTGTCCTTTTACTACCACTCTGTATTAGCAACCCACTTCCACAGTCACACTTGGTAACATCTCACTAACCAAAACCACCCATCCCTGACATTTCAAATTCAAATAGTTCCGTTTCAGATACCTGTATCCTTTAGTTTCAGATTATTTGCTTAACTTCCGAAATTGTAGCTGATATTTGACCTCATCAAGGTCTCTCATCCACTGACCTCATCACTCTCTTTGGGGATTGGGGTGCTATTAATCTTGTCTTAATCTCAGCCCAATTCCATGGTTCTTCACTATGATCACATTCTTGCAAATAACCTTAATGCCCTTATCTTCTCTCCATTGTTATTATTTGGAAAATCCCAAACTTCAGTTTCTTCTGTATAGCTAAACTGTGATGAATTCAATCACATGCTTGGTGGACTCATCCCGTTTTCTGTTAATGAACACAAAACTCAAATTTGTACTTTATGTTTGTCTTAGTCAACTTGGGCTGCTATAACAAAATGTCATAGATGAGTGGCTTAGAAAAGCATTTATTTCTCACAGTTATGGAGGCTGAGAAGTCCAAGATCAAGGCTACCATATTTGGTGTCTGGCAAGCACTTTCTTCTTGGTTTGTAGACTGCAACCTTCTTGCTGTATCCTAACATGGTGGAGAGAGACAACATCTCTCTCCTGCCTCTTATAAGGACACGAATCCCATCATGACAGCTCCACCCTCATGACCTAATTGCCCCCCAAAAGCCCTCACTTCCAAATGCCATCACATTAGGGATTAGGACTTTGACATATAAATTTTGGGGGGAAGCACAAATATTCAGTCCATAGCAGTGTAGATGGAAAATGACATTATGTTTCAATAGAAAACTTGTTTTTTCATTCTTTGAGATGGCTATTTCATATCTCTCCTTTTTCTTCTTCTTCCTACTCTGAACTAATAACTTCACTTCAAACCACACTGAGAAAAGGAATCATACAGGAACTCCACCAGCCCCACCATCAAATCTGTAAACTGCCAATCTCTGATCCTTTTTTCTTTCCTTATTTCCTGTTATAACTAGAAACACTGGAGGTATCTTTAGTAATAGGAGTGAAGGCAGGGTCAAAACCGAAAGTACTGTTCAACAGTCTTTATATTAGGTGGTAAGGTTTTCAATTTCTGGCAATAGTGGGCAAGACTATCTGGACTAATTTCTATCTTAAAACAAATACAAATGGCGGTTCCAATTTTTTAGCATATTTGAGATTCTACAGTTTAAATCACGTTGGTTCTTAGCTTTGTTCCCTTCAGCTTCAGCTTTTCATATCCACTAAATCATTTACCTTAATTAATCTGCTTTCCAGCATCAAAAATTTTGTGTGATTATCTCCTGTCTTCTCCTATTGTCTTTGTCCTTATAGGGATATATATATATAAGTATATATATATGTGTATATATGTATATATACGTGTGTATATATGTATATATACATATATGTATATATACATATATGTGTATACATATACATATATGTATAAACAAAGGGATTTTATATATAAAATATATAAGGGAGGGATTTTATATATAAAGTATGTATGAGGGAGCAGAGGAGCAGAGTTAATACATACGTTCAATGTTTCATCTTCAACCAGAATTCTCCTCATTTGCTTTTCAACATAATCCATGATGGCTTTCATCATTCCACAACCCTCTGATTCAGCTGGGATAGGTTATCTGGTTTTAGGGGGTCATATGATTAGTTTGGGACCACCCAGATAATCCAGGGTAATCTCCTTGTCTCAGGTTCTTTGATTTAATCACATATGTAAAGCCTCTTTTGCTATATAAAGTAACACATGCATAGCTTCTTGAGATTAGAATGTGAATATCTTTGTAGGCTATTGTTATGCTTACCATACCTATAGTGGTGTGCTTAAAATGAAATGAAATTTTGATTCCTGAACATAATTGGATTAGGCCAATTCATGAATTCTCATATTTTTTTATTCCTGCTGTTCTCTCTTGGCCCACTTGATATATGGTAACTTTTTTCTAATGTCAACAAAATAATGAAGATGAGGAATACAGAGTTAGAAGGGATTTTGAGAGAGTGTTTAATTCATGTACCTCTGCCCCTTAGAATCTTATACAAAGCAACTTTTCCCTTACTCATTTATTTATTACATTATGTTAGTTGTACTAAGCAAAAGGTAGCAATAGTGAAAATTTAAAATGCTTTTGAGTTTTTATGGTGTTTCTCATTACAATGTTGGTTTTATCATGGAATATTTCTTCATTTCTTTGGGAAGCTTTCATGCTCATGCTTAAAGAATATCTGTAGGGTCTGATGATTCGACTTGTAGGTATAAATATTAATTATATTGAGGGTGGACCTTGCTCTCTCCTGCCTAAAGGACCCCTGGATAATTCTAATGCATTATGAAATCATAAATTGAAATTGGTTTAGTTATATCTATCAGGGTCTTGGCATATATTAGAATTCATCAACGTATTATTCCCATGTAAAGTTCATTTCTTTGATTACACATTAAATTTAGAATCATTAATAAAAATCACAATTTTATATTAGTAGGGAGTGACGTCATCTTCCTTTTTACCTTTCGGCTTTCAGATTTCTCATTCTAATGTTGGGAAATATTACATGTTGTAGCATTTGCCAGTTATTCCCAGCCTGACTTCTCCTCTTTTTAAATTC
This sequence comes from Piliocolobus tephrosceles, assembly GCF_002776525.5. Classification (NCBI taxonomy): domain Eukaryota; kingdom Metazoa; phylum Chordata; class Mammalia; order Primates; family Cercopithecidae; genus Piliocolobus; species Piliocolobus tephrosceles. The sequence continues at coordinate 124,676,422 of NC_045445.1, forward strand.
ATGATTCCTCTAGGTTCCTAATTAGGAGCTGTCTTCTACTCATTCTAGTTCATTATTTAGGACATCATAAGAACCCTGTTTCAGTCCTTTATAGGTGAAAAAAGACAAAAACTACGTAAGCGTCCATCATGTGCCAGGTACTGGACCATATCCATTAACGTGTCAGCATTTCCCAAGATGTGTTGGATAGAATTAATAATGTTCATTGATATTCTGTAAAAACATGATTTCATGGTCAGGTAAATTCAGGGAAGGCTGGAATAAAGGAAGTTAAACTGATTTATTTAAAGGAAAGCTTGGTACAGATACAGTCTTTAATATACAAATACACATTCTGTATTTTCCAAGGAAATATTTTATTAGAGCATCTTAAGTGATTAATATTCTTCAAAAGTTTGGAAAATACATGTGATGACATTAAACCTTCATGATCACCCTTTCAGGTAAGTATTAATCTTGTTTTTACAGATGAGAAAATTCAGGTTTAAAGAAGTTGGTAATTTTCTTCAGGTCAAAGAACTATGAAGTGGAGTCTGTATACAAAGATCTGATCTATATGAAAGCCCTTGTTTGTTCTTTCCTTCCCTTATTCCCTCCTTCCTTTCTGTCCTTCTAATTAAAATTACATGTATTTGTTTATCTAATTATAAAAGTAACATATTCACTAAAGACTCAAAAACAAACAAAAGCACAATTGATCAAGGAGTACGAAGTTTCAGTTATGCAAAACAAATAAGTTCTGGAAATCTAATATGCAGCAATGTGACTATGGTCAACAGCACTGTATGGTATACTTGAAACTTGCTAGGGTAGATCTCAGGTGTTCTCACCACATACACACACATAAGAAAGAAAATTTAGGTGATGGATTTATTAATTAGCTTGATTGTGGTGATTATTTCATGATGTATACGTATATCAAAATATCAAATTGTACATTTTAAGTATACACAATTTTTATTTGGCAATTATACCTCCATACATATGGGGAGAAGAAAATAAAAATTACTCACAACTCCTGCACCATGAGATAACATTAAAGCCTTGACATTTAAAATTTTTCAAACACAAATGGATATTGTATCTACACAGTGTGATTTTTTTTTCAAAATTGCGATTATAGTGCACATATTGTTAAACCTGCATTGTCAAAATTATCTAATTAAATAACCTTCAAAAATTCTATTTTGATGGCTGAAAATTATTCCATCACAGGAATTGGCCAAATTTATTTAGCTAAATCTTAGTTGTTGGACATGTAGGTTACATCCAATTTCTCACTATTATGAATAGCACCATGAGGAACAACTTAGCACTTTACATCTTTGTGTATTTGTCTGATTATTTCTTTGCAATAAACTACACTCACATTCTACTAATAGTGTACACAGAAGAATGTTTGTTAACTCTCCTATAGGCTCTTACATGTCTATTTTTATTTCTTGACAACTTTGTAAGCAAAACGTGCATTTTATTGGTTGGCTCATTATGCTCTTATTATGCCATTTTGGCTGTCATTAAGCTGCCTTCCCACTAGTAGGTCTGGTGCCCCAAGTGGCCCTTCTAAGCATGGCAATTGTTTTGTTTCTAGCCCTCTTTTTGGTTTTCTCTTATGATGTGAATTAGCCAAATTGATAACTGAGGTGAGGAATACAATCTGACTATAAAGACAAATAATACACATAGATATTAATGTGGTTTATATTATGATTTTCTTAGCCTCTTCTTCCAATCTAACAGTTTTGACCCATAGTACACATAACAGATAGCATTCACATATTGGACATATCCAGTGGGGCACCATGGAATTTGCACAATTCTTGACATGTTACATACAATGACACTCCTTTTCTCTTGCTCTATAAAACATTTTGGAATCCAAGTTAGTGCAAGTAATGTTATAATAAGATAACTTCTCTAATTTATACCAAAATAAATAACTCACAATCATACTTCCTTAAAATATTATTAGTAGCAAATTATCTGCCATACAACTGTAATAGTATAAAATTCAACTGTTCTAACAGAGATTAAAATCAACGATGCCTTGAAGAAGACAGAAGTTCATTTCTTTCTCAAAGTAAAATCTGAGCAATTATGGCAGCTCTCTACTGAAAAGTCACCAAGGGTCCAGGCACCCTCCATCTTATTACTCTGCTATCCTTAGAATATTGACCTTATCCCACATGGTCCAAGATTTCTCTCCTAATATCTGAATTTCAGCCAGCAAGAAAGGTATAAAATGGCAGTGGAGGCCATGTCCTTGACACTAAGGACATGACCCCAAAAATGTAAACTCTAGCTAATCTTTCCTTGACTACAACATAGACACATGGAACCACACTTACCTGCAGAGTAGCGTGGGCATGTCTTAAATTGAGGATGCCATAAATCCAGCTAAAAAGCAGAAGTTCTCTAACCATGAGTGAGAAGGGGGACAGTTAGAAACGTCTGTTGTAACATTTCCCATGAGCGTATTGCTCTTGGATACAACTATTTCCCCTTACCTGCAGATTTGCTTTCCACAGTTTCAGTTACCCATGGTCAACCATGGTCTGAAAATATTAAATGGAAAATTCCAGAAATAAACAATTTGTAAATTTTGAATTGCATGCCATTCTTGAGAAGCATGATGAAATTTCATGTTGTACCACTTCATCCCACCCAGGACATGAATCATCCCTTTGTCCAATGTTTTATATGCTACCTGCCCATTAGCCATATGGGTTATCAGATGGACTGTCAGGTATCACAGGTCTTACGTTCAAGTAACCTTTATTTTGCTTAATAATGGCCCCAAAGAGCTAAAGTAGTAATGTTGGCAATTTGAATATGCCAAAGAGAAGCCAAAAAGTAGTTCGTTTAAGTGAAAAGGTGAAAGCTTTCAACGTAATGAAGAAACAAAAAAAAAATGTATGCTGAGGTTGCTAAGATCCATGGTAAGAATGAATCGTCTATGAAATTGTGAAGAAAAAAGAAATTCGTGCATAGTATATACAGGGTTCATTCAGTACTATCCAAGACTTCAGGAATCCACTGGAGGTCTTGGACTGCTGTACTTGATAACAGTTGCCTTAACAAGTTCAGTCTCCTGGACCATAGTAGTATCGAATTGACTCCCCTCATCCCAAATGAGTAGACTGCATTTCCTTTGGTTCTGTGTCTGGATCATTAGACATATCAGTGGACTAAGCTGAAGATGGGAGACATGGTTTGAGACCTACCTTGTTCAATCTTTAAACTGTTCTTCTGTTCAGAGTTTGAGTTTTAATAAGAATCTAACTTATGCTGGGATCCTGGCCTTATTGTGAATAGACCAAAATGGTTAGCCTTACCATTTTCTACCTTGTTTACTCAGGAGAATGCACTCCAGCCTGGCAACAAAACGAGACTCCGTCTAAAAAAAAAAAAAAAAAGAAAGAAAAGAAAAAAAGCAGGAGCACTATTTCATTTACTATGGAAAGACAAGTTTCCCTCAACATCTCAGTAGCTCAGCCCACATCTTCTTACTTCAGTCCTTATAAACTACATGCATACCATCTGATTTCCCACTTCAAGAACCTATAGGCCATGCCTGAGGACTTTTTCAGGCCACCAAAACCCATCTTGCTGCTCACACTGCAGGCCAGACCTAGATTAACCCTGTCCTCAGAAGCCCCCAACCAAGACTAATGAGAGATGATGCATAAACATCCCAGCTTCCTTTCCCCTCAGGAGAGAGGCTCTATTTCCTAGAGACGATTCTTGCTCTGTCGCCAGGCTGGAGTGCAGTGGCATGATCTTGGCTCACTGCAACCTCTGCCTCCTGGGTTCAAGCGATTCTCCTGCCTCAGCCTCCCGAGTAACTGTGACTACAGGCACATGCCACCACGCCTGGCTAATTTTTGTGTTTTTAGTAGAGATGGGGTTTCACCATGTTGGCCAGGATGGTCTCAATCTCTTGATCTCATGATCGGCCTGCCTCAGCCTCCCAAAGTTCTGGGATTACAGGCGTGAGACACTGCACCCGGCCGCTCCTGCTATTTTAAAGCTAGAACTGTTGCATGGCAAAAACAAACTTAAATTATTCCAAGACTTTGTTAGATATGTAGTAAAGAAGAACGATACAACACAGTGGATTAACTTTAACACCAGAATTTTCTTATATGGCTTGGTAAAGATACACTTGATAGAAGATGGTACATTGCTGGGCAAACGCTAGATGGTGCTGTTCTTTAGGCAGAAGACAGTCTGCAACTAGATTTTGGTGCTGATCTATTATTACAGTTTAGCATACAACTTTAAAACAGTTGGGCTTCAATCGATCAAAAAGTATTTACTGAACACCCATTAAGTGTCAGAGTTGGGCCTGAAATAGAAAGGAAAATAGTATTAAGTCTAGAATGACAGCAAAGCACAAAACTGAAGCAGCACCTTTCCAATTTAAATAGCCTGGATTTTTCCTTTCTTTAGAGAACTTAGAGAATTTATGTAGCATAAGAATTTTTTTATCCCCAAAGAACTTTATATTAGTGAACAATATTTACCGTCAGTTTTGATAATATTATTTCATGAATATTATATATCCAGTTACTAATTAACTATATTTGCCATTTGACTTTATGATTAAATGTAAAAGCATGATGTTTTCTGTAAAATACTATTCTAATATACTTCTAAAATATATCACCTTCATGAACCTTCCCATGTTAAATCCCACTAGATTTAATTACTCCAAACTTTTAGTATTACCCTGAGTAAATCTAGGGAGTCTTTAGAGCAGTGCTTCTTAAACTTCAATGTGCATAATAGGCACCTGGGGATTTGATTAAAAATAAGATTCTGAGTCAGTGGGTCTGGGGTGGAGCCTGAGATTATGCATTTCTAAGAAGTTCCCAGATGATGCTGATGCTACTGATCCACAGACAGCCCTTTGGGTAGATTTTTACTTCTAGATATGGTAATTGAGTTTTGCCATGGTTAGAAACATGTTTTAATTTTAATTTCCTGTAGGAAATTTTTCTTTGTGACTCTCCCTCCCTCTATCTTCAACTTCCTTTACCTACGTCTTCACTGTGTTCTTATAATTTACTGTATATTGCATGCAGTAGTCACTAAATAGATGTAGATGATGGATGGGAGAAGAAACTTTCTCCATAAAACATGGAGGGTTGGATAGCTTTAATTTGTCCCTTCAGAGCCATTCTCCTCTTGTCTTCACCTTGTTCTCTGGCCTGGGATGCTAACCTGTATGAACCTCATCAAGGAGCTCTTCCTTTCTCTGGCTTCCAGGTTGGTTTTGCTCATGGGGGCCCTAGTGAAATGTGTGTGTGTGTGTGTGAGAGAGAGAGAGAGAGGAGTGAGATCAATTATTTATCCCTTGGCTTCCTCCCTGTAAAGTCACCTTGGGCTGTCTGAGAATGTTTACTGAAGTTCAGTAACCTTTTCAAGGTGTCCACTTGCATACAAGTCTCTCCTTTTGGGTTCTGGAAACTATTCTTTCCCTTTTCCCTTTGGGCCTAGGGGTTAGTAACTGCTCCTATATTATTAGCTCTGTGATCCTTATGGTTCCTTGGCATTTTGCCCATACTCCTTAAAATAGTTCCTTTTTAAAATAAATTCTCCTCAAGTTAGCCTAATTTGAGTATGCCAACCTGTTGGGATGCTGACTGAAACACTTGGTTACCAACGACTTCAGAATTATAAATAGGTAAAATTTGCTTGAGCTATAGGAAGACATAAAATAACAGAATGTGATATACTTATCACTTTAGTGGTGAGAACATCTAAAATCTATTAATTTTCAAGAAAATAATACATTATTATTAACCATAATTAACATATTGTACAAGTTCTCTTGAACTTATTCCTCCTGTAATACGTGTTAATTACATTGATCTAGCCATTTCACAGTGTATACATCCATATGTGTTACAAAACAACATACCATACATGAAAATTATGTACAATTTAGATTTGTCAAAAAAATAAATAAGCCAGGAAATTATGGAAACAATGTAAAAGATGACACAATTTGAGACATGTAGAAAAGTCTCAATTTTGACAAATATTTTATTGCTGTAAATTCCAAGAACATGTCAGCATTGCATGACATCAACTCTGTTGGGGCAATGACTGAAATTTCGCTTAGGTTTTTCATTATCTTTGTGGTGTTTGAAAATGTTCAGGCAAATTTTGTTTCTCTGGTCAGTGTGGGTCAGTGTCCAAGTTAGATATAGCCAAGCAGGGGCTTCTGGCTCATTAGAGAATATTTCCCAGACTGCTGGTCTATATCCTTATTGCAATTGATGATGACAGACAACAGAAATAATAAACTTAACTTACTTTGAAAAACAACAGTAGTTATTGTCTTTCTTTGACTCATTCTTTTATCTGAACAGATTAGCTTTGCTGTTCTCTCATCTGAGTCCATTTAATATTTGTGCATGTATATGGGAGTATAAAGGTTCTTAATCCAAGTTTTTACTAGAGAAAAAAAGTTTTATTGTGGTCTGATTACAGGAAATCTCGCTTTATATAAAATATGCCCATAACCCTACTTAATTTGCACCTATTAAAATGTCAAAAAATGGTACATCTTGAATTTGATCTGGAATATTCCAGAGTGATAAAGTTTTTAGTCCTCTTAAGTATGGCAGGGATTTTCTTCTTGGTTGCATTGATTCCTTCTCCATTTGATTCTAACACTTGAGGCTGCAAACTCATTTTCCTAAATAAATGGTCACGGTGTTTACCAGAATTTTATTACTATGGCAGAGAGCTCATCATTGGGATTTTTTTAAATGGGGAAAATTTCATGGCATGTTTTCAAGGTTATTACCCAAAGCAGCATATATATAACAAGGTTTTATTTTTCTTTTAAAGTTATTGTCAGAATAGATGCCAATATAGTGGTTTCAGTTGCTCAAATGATCGTGGCTAGCAAGAACTTTTTAATTTGAGACAATTAGGAAATCTAGTTGGAATGTTTAGAAAAATAAACTATCATACTGGCTCACTAATTGATTTCTTCTGTACTTTAATCATTCAGCCATTCATCCTCTGGGATTGAAACAAGTGCCAAGTGTATCAAGAGGAAAAATAATCTGTTTTCTCATGGAGCTCATCTCCTTAGATGAGTAGCATGTATACACAAATAAATTATAATTTATTTTAGCAATGATTAAAGTATTAGGTACAAGATATAGAGGAAGGAGGGCCTAACCTAATTTTGCGGGAGAGAGATTGGTTAGAAGACCTTCATAGAGAAGTTGACAACTGAGTGGGGTTTTGAAGTTTGAATAGAAGATGAGAGATGGTGGGTAGTTAGGAGCCAAATTATGAAAGGTCTTATACCTTCTGCTAAGGAAGTTGGTTTGGTTTTTATCCTGTAGGCAATCATAAACTTCTAGATAATTTTACCTAGGAAAGAGATATTATCAAATTTGCATTTTGGAAAGAACTTTTCAGGAATGATGTAAGAGATGCACTAGAAGAGAGGGTTGGAGTTGTGTTTATATGAGGCTGGAGGTAGGGAAAGCAACTAGGAGCTATGCAAAGAACCCACACAAGAGCTAAAAATTGCTTAAACTAAGTGAGAATGAAGAGAAAGCGGCAGATTCAAGAGATAATTAGGAAGCAGAATTGGCAAGACAATATCTGAGAAATTATTACTAAAATATAGAATATATAAAAGAGAATATGTTGGGAAGATGGATGGGAAGAGAGAATGATTTTATGTTTTTGATGTTTTGAGGTTGTAGCACCCCTAACAGATAACTAGACTGCTATATAACCTTAGATAACTGCTAAGTAAGTCTGGAGTAGAGACGTGTTTGGAAATCAGAGAATGGTGAAAACTAGAGGAGTAGATGGGATGTTTGAGGGGCTGAGTGCAGGGCAGGCTCTCCAATCTGTTTTTCTGTCTCCTTGCTTTTCTTTTGTGCAACACTCTGATCTCATGTTGCTAATTGCTGATGCTTTCCACCAGGATGAGGGAGGGGGGCGTGTCCTAAGCCCAGTTAAGAATCACTAGAAGCTTGACTAAGAAGTTCCTTATAAATGTAGTAAAAGAATGAGGAGAAAGTGAAGTCCCAGAATCCAAAGAAAGACGGTTTTAAGAAAGCAAAAAACCCAATTGCTCAATAAGGGGTTAGTTTACTGTAAAAGTAGAAGACAGAAGGGAAAAGCTTGGTATTGTTCTTGGTGATGATTGTTTGGATATGAAACCAAAAGCACAAGCAACAAGAACAAAAATAGACAAGTAGGACTATCTCAAACTAAAAAGCTTCTGTACAGCAACGGACACAATCAACAGAGTGAAAAGGCAGCCTGCTTAAAGGGAGAAAATATTTGTAAACTATTTATCTGATAGGAGGTTAACATCCAAAATATATAAACATTTCCTACAACGTAAGAGCAAAAACCCCCAAATCTTATTGAAAAGTGGGCATAGGACTTGAATAGACATTGCACCAAGAAAGTCGTACAAATGACCAACGGTTATATGAAAAGGTGCTCAACATCTTTAATCATCAGGGAAATGCAAATTAAAATCACAATGAAATATCATCATACACTTGTTAGGATGGCAATTATTTAAAAAAAGAAATATTTTCAAGGATGTGGAAAAATGGAAACCCTTATATACAGTTGGTGGGAATGTAGAATGGCGCAGTCACTATGGAGAAAAGTATGAAGGTTTCTCAAAAAATTAAAAATAGAACTACCAAATGATCCAGCAGTCTCACTACTAGATATATATCCAAAAGAATAGAAATCAGGATTTTTTTTTTTTTTTTTTTGAGATGGAGTCTCGCTCTGTTGCCCAGGCTGGAGTGGAATGGCACGATCTCAGCTCACTGCAACCTCTGCCTCCTGGGTTCAAGCAATTCTCCTGCCTCAGTGGCTGGGATTACAGGCATGCGCCATCATGCCTGGCTAATTTTTGTGTTCTCGTAGAGACAGGGTTTTACCACGTTGGCCAGGCTGGTCTCAAACTCCTGACCTCACGTGATCTGCTTGCCTCGGCCTCCCAAAGTACTGGGATTACAGGCATGAGCCACCACACCCGGCCTGAAATCGGGAACTTGAAGAGATATATGCGTTTCTATGTTCATTGCAGTATTATTCATGATAGGCAAGATTTGAAAACAACCTAAATGTCCATCAGTGGATGAATGGATAAAGAAAAAATGTGTTATATAATGGTATATAATAATGGAATATTATTCAGCCTTAAAAAGAAAGAAATTCTGCCACATGTGATAACATGGATGAATGTGGAAGACATTATGCTATGTGAAATAAACCAGTCACAGTAGGAAAAATACTGCATGATTCCACTTATATGAGGTATGTAAAGTAGTCAAACTCAAAGAACAGAAAGTAGAGTGGTAGTTTACAGGGGCTATTGAGAGGGGGAAACGGAGAGTTGATAAAAGTGTATGAAGTTTCAGTTATGAAAGATGATTAAGTTCTGGAGATCAGCTGTACAACATAGTTTCTGTGGATAACAATTCTGAGTTGTGCACTTAAAAATTGGTTAAGAAGGTAGATCTCACATTAAGTGTTCCTACAGAAAAAACAAAAACAAAACCACAAAGGGGCATGAAGAAACTTTTGGAGGTGATTGATATTTATTATCTTGATTGTGGTGGTCATTTCACTAGTGGGTGCCTATGTCCAAACTCATCAAGTTGTACACATAAAATATGTGCGATTTTTGTATATCAATGTTGCATCAATAAAGCTGTTAAAAGGAGAGAACATTTAAAAAATTTGAAACATGTATGGTGATAATTATGCTTAAGAGGTCTACCTCTAGCATTAAACATGGATGACTCTGAAGTCAGAAATTATTGAGGAAGACTCTCAAGCATTTGAAATGATTGTCATGGACTGCTTTGTTAAAACTTTATGTCTTTCATAAGCTTATTTCACTTCATTTTGAGCAAACTTTGCTATTTTCAATACCTGCAAGAAGTATTTTGAACATGTGTTTAAAATTATTTTCTTCAGAATCTGCCTAATCATTGTCTTTTATATTCTGAAAGTTATTCCTCTGGTAAAAACAAGGGTGCAAATTCTGTTTTTCTAGAAACAGAATGATATACTCAAACTGATATTAGAATTCAGGGTTCAAACATGGATATAATAGTAAAGTTCCTTCTGTCTATACTGTGGCTAACATTTGGTGGATTCAATTTGCAAAAACTGCTGCATGAGAGAATGCTACATACAGGCCCCCTGCTGCTTCTAGTTTTGCTGCTGTTAATCAGACTTAGTGCAATAATAAAAATGTCAAGCTCTGCTACACACAAGCCTACCTCAGAGACAGCACACGTTTGATTCCAGACCACCATAATAAAGTGAGTCATGCAAATAAAGTGAGTCATGCAAATTTTTGGTTTCCCAGTGCATATAAAAATTATGTTTACATTATACTGTAGTCTATTGAGTATGCAACAGCATTATGTCTAAAAAGAACAATGTACGTATCTTAATTGAAAAATACTTTATTGCTAAAAAATGCTAATCATGATCTGAGCCTTCAGTGAGTTGTAATCTTTTAACTGGTGGAGGGTCTTGTCTTAATGTGGATGGCTGCTGACCAGTCAGGGTGGTTGTTGAAGATTGGGATATCTGTGGCAATTTCTTAAAATAAGACAACAATGAAGTTTGATGCATTGATAGACTTCCTTTCATGAAAGATTTCTCTCTAGCGTGTGATGCTATTTGATAGCATTTTACCCATAGAGCTTCTTTGAAAATTGGAGTCAGTTCTCTCAAACCTTGTCACTGCTTTATCAACTAAGTTTATGTAATATTCTAAAGTATTTGTTGTCATTTCAACAATGTTCACAGCATCTTCAGCAGGAGTATATTTCATCTCAAGGAACCACTTTTGTTTTCATCCATGAGAAGTAGCACCTCACACATTCAAGGTTGATCATGAGATTGCAACAATTCAGTCACATCTTCAGGCTCCACTTCTAGTTCTTTTGCTAATTCTCTCACATCTGCAGTTACTTCTTCCACTGAAGTCTTGAATTCCTCTCAAAGTCATCCATGAGGATTGGAATTAACTTCTTTCAAACTCTTGTTGATATTTTGGCCTCCTCCCATGAATCACAAATGTTTTAATGGCCTCTAGAATGGTGAATTCTTTCTAGACTTTTTTTTATATCTAAGAGAAATCTGTACCCCTGTGTTTATTTAATTTTTTTAATGCTTTGTAATATCCTTTATTTAAAAAATTTTTGTGGGTACATAGTAGGTGTATATATTTATGCATTATATGAGATATATTGATACAGGCATGCAATGCATAATAATTGCACCAAGGTAAATGGGATATCCATCACCTCAGGCATTTATCCTTTGTGTTACAAACAATCCAATTACACTCTTTTAGTTATTTTTAAATGTACAATTAAATTATTTTTGACTATAGTTGTCTTGTTGTGCTAGCAAATACAAGGTCTTATGCATTATGCATTATTTCTATGTTTTTAAATATCCACTACCATTCCTACTTTACCCCCATACTCCTCTACTCCCCTTCCCACCCTTTGGTAACTATCCTACTCTCTATCTCCATGAGTTCAATTGTTTTAGATTTTAGCTTCCACAAATAAGTGAGAACATGTGAAGTTTGTCTTTCTGTGCCTGGCTTATTTCACTTAATATAATGATCTCCAGTTCCATCCATGTTGTTACAAATGACAGGATTTCATCTTTTTTATGGCTGAATAGTACTCCATTGTGTTTATGTACCCCATTTTCTTTATCCATTTATCTGTTGATGGACACTTAGGTTGCTTCCAAATTTTGACTATTGTGAATAGTGCTACAATAAACATGGGAGTTCAGATATCTCTTTGATACACTGATTTCCTTTCTTATGGGCATATATACCTAGGAGTGGGATTTCTGGATCATATGGTAGCTCTATTTTTAGTATCTAGTTCTTTTTATTTTTATTTTTATTTTTTAAAACAAGGTCTTGTTCTGTCACCCAGGCTAGAGTGAAGTGCCGTGATAATAGCTCACTGCAGCCTTGAACTCCTGGGCTCAAGCAATCCTCCTGCCTTAGCCTCCCAGTGTGCTGGGATTGTAGGCATAAGTCACCTTGGCTGACTTATTTTTAGTGTTTTGAGGAACCTCAAAACTGTTCTCCATAGTGGTTGCACTAATTTTCATTCCCCAAAACAGTGTATGTGGGTACTGTTTTCACCCCGTCCTCGCCAGCATTTGTTATTGCCTGACTTTTGGGTAAAAGCCATTTTAACTGGAGTGAGATGTATCTTATTGTATTTTTGCTTTGCATTTCTCCAGTGATCAATGATGTTGAGCACTTTTTCATATTCCTGTTTGCATTTGTATATTTTCTTTTGAGAAATCTCTATTTATATCTTTTGCCCATTTGTAATCAGATTATTAGATTTTCTCCTCTAGAATTGTTTGAACTTTTTATATATACTGGTTATTAATATCTTGTCAGATGGGTAGTTTGCAAATATTTTCTCCCATTTAGTGTCTTTTCACTTTGTTGGCTGTTTCCTTTGCTGTATAGAAGCTTTTTAACTTGATGTGATCCCATTTGTCCATTTTTGCTTTGGTTGCCTGTACTTGTGAGGTATTGCTCAAGAAATCTTTGACCAATGCAATGTCCTGGAGAGTTTCTCCAATTTTTTTTGTAGTGGTTTCATAGTTTGAGGTCTTAGATTTAAGTCTTTAATCCATTTTGATTTGATTTTTGTATATGGTGAGAGAGAGGTGTCTAGTTTCATTCATTTGCATATAGAGATGCAGTTTTCCCAGTACCATTTATTGAAGATACTGTCCTTTCTCTGATGCATGTTCTTGGCACCTTTCTCAAAAATGAGTTCACTGTAGATGTATGGCTTTATTTCTGGGTTCTCTATACTGTTCCACTGATCTATGTGTCTGTTTTTATGCCAGTACCGTGCTGTTTTGGTTACTATAGCTTTGTAGTATAATTTAAAACCAGGTAATACGATTCCTCCAGTTTTGTTATTTTTGCTCAGGATAGCTTTGGCTATTCTGATTCTTTTGTGGTTCCATATAAATTTTAGGATTGTTTTTCTATTTCTGTGAAGAATGTCATTGGTATTTTGATAGAGATTGCACTGAATCTGTAGATTGCTTTGGGTAGTATGCTTTGGGTCATTTTAACAATACTGATTCTTCTAATCCATGATAATGGAATATCTTTTTACATTTTTGTGTCATCTTTAACTTCTGGCATCAATGTTTTACAATTTTCACTGTAGAGGACTTTCACTTCTTTGCCTAAGCTAATCTCTAGGCATTTAATTTTATTTGTAACTATTGTAAATGGGATTACTTTCTTGATTTCACTTTTAGATTGTTTGCTATTGGCATACAGAAATGGTACTTTTTTTTTTTTTGAGGCGGACTCTTGCTCACAGGCGCTTGCCAGCACGCCCAGCTAATTTTTGTATTTTTAGTAGAGACAGGGTTTCACCATGTTGGCCAGGATGGTCTTGATCTCTTATTATTATTATTATTATTATTATTATTATTATTATTATTATACTTTAAGTTCTAGGGTACATGTGCACAATATGCAGGTTTGTTACATATGTATACATGTGCCATGTTGGTGTGCTGCACCCATTAACTCGTCATTTACATTAGGTATATCTCCTAATACTATCCGTCCCC
>NC_045445.1:124690213-124711252 GCF_002776525.5 Piliocolobus tephrosceles
ATTTACATTATGTATATCTCCTAATGCTATCCCTCCCCCCTTCCCCCTCCCCACATTAGGCCCCAGTGTGTGATGTTCCCCTTCCTGTGTCCAAGTGATTTCATTGTTCAATTCCCACCTATGGGTGAGAAGGTCTTGATCTCTTGACAGTGTGATCCACCTGCTCTGGCCTCCCAAAGTGCTGGGATTACAGGTGTAAGCCACTGTGCCCAGCCCGAAATGTTACTAATTTTTGTATGTTGATTTTGTATTCTGCAACTTTACTGAATTTATCAGTTCCAATAGTTTTCCAGTAGCATGTTTAATTTTTTCCAAATATGAGATCATATCATATGCAAACAAGGATAATTTGACTTCTTCTTTTCCAATTTAGGTGCTCTTTATTTCTTTCTCTTGTCTGATTGCTCTAGCTAGGACTTCCAGTACTATGTTGAATAACAGTGGTGAAAGTGGGCCTCCTTGTTGTGTTGCAGATCTTAGAGATAAGGCTTTCAGTTTTTCCCCATTCAATATGATACTAGTCATGGGTCTGTCATTCTGTCGTATAAGGCTTTTATTATGTTGAGATGTGTTCCTTCTATCCTCAGTTTTTTGAGGGTTTTTATGACGAAGGGATGTTGAATTTTATCAAATGCTTTTCAGCATCAATTGAAATGATCATATGTTTTTTATCCTTCATCCTTCATTCTGTTGATAAGATGTATCACATTGTTTGATTCTCATATGTTGAACCATCTTTGCATCCCAGGGATAAATCTCAATTGGTCATCGTGGATGATGTGTCTCATGTATTGTTGAATTCTGTTTGCTAGTATTTTGTTGAGGATTTTTGCATCAATATTCATCAGAGATATTGGCCTGTAGTTTTCTTTTTTTTGTTGTTGTTGTGTCTTTGTCTGGTTTTGGTACCAGGGTAATACTAGCATTGTAGAATGAGTTTGAGAGTATTCCCTCCTCCTCTATTTTTCAGAGTAGTTTGAGTAGGATTGATATTAGTTCTTCATTAAATGTTTGGTAGAATTCAGCAGTGAAGCCATTGGTTCCTGGGCTTTCTTTACTGGGAGACTTTTTATTATGGCTTTGATCTCATTACTTGTTACTGGTTTTGGATGTCTTCCTAGTTCAACCTTGGTAGGTTATATGTGTCTAGGAATTTGTCCATTTCTCCTAGATTTTCCAATTTGTTGGCATATAGTTGCTCATAGTAACCATTAATGATCCTTTGCATTTCCATGGTATCAGTTGTAATCCCTCCTTTTTCATCTCTGATTTTATTTATTTGAATCTTCTCTCTTTTTTTCTTAGTCTGGCTAAAGTTTTGTCTATTTTGTTTAACTTTTCAAATAAATACCCACTTTTTTGTTTGATTGATCTTTTGTATTATTTTTTTCATTTATTTCTGTTCTTACTTTTATTTTTTTTTTCTACTAATTTTGGGTGTGGTTCGCTCTTGCTTTTCTAGTTATTTAAGATGCATTATTCGGTTGTTTATTTGAAGTTTTTCTTTTTTGGATGTGAGCACTTATAGCTATAAACCTCCCTTTTGGTACTGCTTTTGCTGTATCCTATAGATTTTGGTATGTTGTGTTTCCATTATCATTTGTTTCAAGACATTTTTGAATTTTCTTCTTAATCTCTTCATTGACCCAGCAGTCCTTCAGGAGCCTAGTGATTAATTTCTATGTGTTTGTATGGTTTCCAACATTCTTCTTGTTATTGATTTCTAGTTTTATTCTATTGTGGTCAGAGAAAATGCTTGATATTCAAGTTTTTTGAGTGTTTTAAGACTTGTTTTGTGACCTAACATATGGTCTATCCTTGAGAATGACCCATATGCTGAGAAAAAGAATGTGTATTCTTCAGCCATTGGATGAAATGTTCTATAAATATCTATTCGATCCATTTGGTCTATAGTGGAAATTAAGTCCAATTTTTGTTGTTGTTGTTGTTGTTGATTTTCTGTCTGGAAGATCTGTCCAATGCTGAAAGTGGGGTGTTGAAGTCTCCAGCTATTATTGTATTGGGGGCCTCTCTCTCTCTTTAGCTTTAATAGTATTTGCTTTATATATCTGGGTTCTCCAGTGTTTAGGGCATATATATTTAAATTGTTATATCCTCTTGCTGAACTGGCCACTTTTTGATTATATAGTGACCTTCTTTGCCTCTTTTTATAGTTTTTATCTTGAATTCTATTTTATCTGATCTAAGTATAGCTACTCCTGCTCTCTTTTGGTTTCTATTGGCCATGGAATATCTTTTTCCATACCTTTATTTTCAGGCTATGCGTGTCTTTATAGGTGAAATGTGTTTCTTGTATTCAAAAGATAATTGGGTCTTTTTATTTTTTTTATTTATTTATTTTTTTATTTTTTTAATCAATTTAGCCAGTCTATGTCTTTAGATTGGAGAATTTAGTCCATTTACATTCAATGTTATTATTAATAAGTAAGGATTTACTCCTGCCACTTTGTTGTTTGTTTTCTGGTTGTTTTGTGGTCTTTCCCTTCCTTCTTTCCTACTTGTTTCCCTTTTTGAAGGTGATTTTCTTTGGTGGCATGTTTTTCTTTCCTTTCCTTTTCTTTTCTTTTTTTTCTTTGACAGAGTCTCACTCTGTCACCCAGGATGGAGTGCAGTGGCACCATCTTGGCTCACTGCAACCTCTGCCTCCCGCGTTCAAGTAATTCTCATGCCTCAGCCTTCCAAGCGGCTGGGAATACAGGCATACCACCATGCCCAGCTAATTTTTTTTTTCTTTTCTTTTTTTTTTTTTTTTTTGTATGTGTGTTTTTAGGGGGGGATGGGGTTTTACCATGTGGCCAGGCTGGTCTCGAACTCCTGACAAGTGATCCACGCACCTTGGTCTCCCAAAGTGCTGGGATTATAGGCATAAGCCACTGCACCTGGCCTCTGGTGGCATGTTTTAATTTATTGCTCTTTTTAAAACTCTGTTTTAGGCTTTTTGATATGAAGTTACCATATCAAAACCTCAGAAGTCTACCTGGTATTCTACTGTATTGCAGTTAAGCTGGCACTCAAACCACAAGACACAGTCCTTGCCACTCTTCAGTTCCCTTTCCAAAGGCAGAGGGGCCTCACCCCGTAGCCACCACTGCCCCTGGCCACCAGTAGTACTGCCAGACTACCAACCAATGTTCCCTTAAGGCCAAGGGCTCTTAAGTCAGCTTGTGGTAAATGTTGCCTGGTCTGCGACTTACCCTTTAGGGCAATGGGCTCCTCTCTGGCCCAGGGCAGGTCCAGAAATGCCATCCAGTAGTCAAGTCTTGGGATTGGGGATCCCAAGAGCCTGCTTGATGGTCTACCCACCCGTAGTGGTGGTGTTACCTAACGTGCAAGACAAAGTGTCCTTTACTTTTCCCTCTGCTTTTCTCAAGCAGGAGTTTTGCCCCATAGCCACTGTAGCTGGTAATGTGCTGAGTCGCACCTGAAGTCAGCCAGTGTCAGATGCTCACCAAGGCCTTCTATGTAGTACCTGGGTATCACTGCTGGTTATTAAAGGCCCGAGGGCTCTTCAGTTAGCAGGTGATTAATGCTGGCAGGACTGGGGTTTTTTTCCTTCAAGGCAGCGGGTTCCCTTCTGGTCCAGGGTGTGTCTAGAAATGTCTGGGAGCCAGGGCCTGGAATGGGGGCATCTCTTTTGGAGCCATGAGCTGTTCAGCCTGGGGTTAGGGGAGGCATGATGCCAGCACTCCCTTAGCTGCCCCAGCTGGTGTCTCAGTATGTCTCAGCACCCCCGCCTGCAGTCTACTGTCTCTGGGCCTAGTTAAGCCCAAGGACTTGCCTACAAATTGCAATCCTTATGGCCCAGACTGCCTTTCAAGTTTACTTAGAGATTGAGAGCAACTTGGCCCTCAGTGGTGAGGTTTGTGGGCACTCAAGTTTCGCCCACTTGTATTGGCAATACCCCTCTAGCTAGGGCTGGTTTAAATGCTCCCTCTGTGGGCGAGTGTCAGCTGAGTTAGTTCCAGTTTTTCCTTTTGCTCTGACAGGACAGCACTGAGTTCAATGCCTCACAATTGCTGTGTTCCCTCTCCCCCAGCACCAGAGACATTCTCTGCACCAAGCTGCTGCTGCCAGGGGTGGGGAAAGGGTGGCATTAGTGATTTAGGTCTGTTTTTTCTATCTCTAGAGTACCTCTTTCAGCAATATGAAGTTAAAACCAGGTACTATTACCACTCACCTGATTTTTGGTTCTTATGAGGGTGTTTTTTCCTCTATAGATAGTTGTTAACTTGGTGTCCTTGTTGAGGGGGGATGATCAGTGGAGCTTTCTATTCCACCATCTTGCTCCCAAGTTCCGTATATTCCTTTTTGTATCATACTTTTCAAAGCTATATTATAACATGATACACACACACACGTGTGTGCACAGTGTATTTATTCCCTAGAGCTACTATAACAAATTACCACAAACCGGGTGGCTTAAAGCAACACAAATTTATTTTCTGAAAGCTCTGGAGGCTACAAGTACAAAATCAATATGTGGGCAGGGCTGGTTCCTTCTGGAATCTCCGGAGAAACTGTTCCATGCCTCTCTCCTAGCTTCTAGTGCAATCCTTTGCACTCCTTGACTTGTAGACACATGACTCTAATCTGCCTCTGTCTCCGCATGACATCCTCCTTCTGTGTCTATTTCCAAATTCCCCTCTTATGAGGATACTGGTCACTGAATTAGGGCCTATCCTAATCCAGTATGATCTCATCTTAACTTCATTACAGCTGCAAAGATCGTACTTCCAAATCAGGTCTTATTCCCGCGTTCTGGGTTTACATCAAGTTTGAGGGGATGCTATGCAACTCTGTGTGTGTGTGTGTGTGTGTGTTTTCTGAAGCATGATTTTTAGTGGCTGCATATTTTTCATGTAGTTAACTGTAATTTTGCTCATCTAGGCTATTATTAGTAAGTTTCTATTTTAACTAACACAACAGTAAATGTTTTTGCATATAAATCGTTGTGTGCAACTCCAAAATATTTCTTGCAACAAACTTCTAGGTATGGAATTTGGCATTGATTCCATTACTTTTAACCCAAGTCCTCACAAGTTACTTGTCATAAAATCACTTTGGTAAGTAAATTCCTGACAACTTCCTGTCCCCATGCTGGACTTCTAGGTAGTGTTGTTCTTTGTCTTTTAATTAAAAAAATTTCAGAACCTTAATAAGAAATAGCTCTGCTGAAACACACACACACACACACACGCACAGATGCACAGATATCTTTAAAAATTTTTTTTTGACAAACACCTTCTAGCTGGCTCCCTATAAACCTCTTATGTGGTTATGTTTAAAACCTATGCAAGGAAAAGTAGTCAAAATCACCTTTCATTATATTTCCAAAAATACCAGTTAACCACAATTCAATGAGGTATGTGCTGTTTTCTGCTCTAATATGAATCTCTTGTAAATACAGAAAGAAAGCATTTGTGAAATCTTTCTTTGTCAAAATACAATTTGGATGTCATAGTACAGTGGATGTCCACCTGTGGGTGTTTCTGATGCTTACAAAGTAGCTACTCTTGGCTGAAGTGGAGTCACTGCTAAGTACTAAACCCTGTCATTTACACTTGACCCTTGAACAACATGCATTTGAATGACAGAGGTCCATTTATATACAGGTTTTGTCAACCAAATGTGCTTCAAAACAACATGATTCACAGGATGTGAACCCTGTGTAGTCAGGTTGAATTCTAGTATACATGGGTTCTGCAGGGCCCATTGCAGGACTTGAGTATGCATGGATTTTGGTAGGTAGGTGCTGAAACTAATTTCCCACATATAATGAGAGACAACTGTGCTGTATTTGGGAGGGAAGTTTGTTGCTATAGGAATTCTTCTTGTAAAACTTAGAAGAAATGCATAGGAAATGCTTGTGTCTTATTTCTGATGCAAAGTTGACTTTTCAGCTTCGTTGGCACCTAACAGTCATTTTGGATAAGCTAGTTTGCATGAGTGGAATTTCTATAGAAGGGTAAGAAAAACTAATGTTTTTTACTAATTTCTGAGCTTTTGGCATGGATAAAGCTTTCTATTGGTTTTGTTGTTGGGGAGAAATTATTTCTTTAAAATTTAATGACTAAATTATGAGAAAGTCATAAAGTTGTATCATTGTTGTTCCCTTTGGTACTGTTTTTTGATAAAGCCCAATGTCATGACCAACAGTCTTATAATTAAAGTATTGCAGGCTAGGGCTAGAAAAATTACATTGGCTTCAAGGATTTTACATGGGCTTTATTCATATTGGTCCGAAATTTATAAACAAGCAATGGCCTGAAGAAAACATATTCAAATATACCCTATGCATACGTTTTGGTATTAGGATTATTCTGGCCTCATGTATTGAATTGGAATGTCTTATTCCTCATAGTTTTCTGAAAGATTTTATGTAAGATTGCTATAATTCTTTCTTAGATGTTTGATAAGATTCACAAGTGAAGTCAACCTTGCCTTCAATTTTCTTTGCAGGAAAGTTTACATTAATAATTTCCCTAAAATATATAAAGCTTTTCATATTTTCAATGTCTTTAGTTTTTATAAATTATAAATTATGTTTTTCAAGGATTTAAAACATTTCATCAGTATTTTCAACTTTATTAGCATAAAGTTGTTCAACTATTCCCTTATTACCTTTTTAATATCTGTAGAATCTGTACTGATACTCTCACTTTCATTCCTGATGTTGGTTAATTTATGTTCCTCAGTTTTTTCTTTATCAGACCAGCTAGAAGTTTATCAATTTCATTAATCACATAGACAGCCAGCTTTTATTGTTTGTTTTTCTGCTTTCTATTTGATTGATTTCCCCCTTTCATTTTTATTAGTTTCTGTTTTCAACTGATTTGGCTTTTGTTTGCTCTTTTTAAATTCTAGGTTCTTAAGGTGGAAACTCTTTTATCTAATGTAAGCATTTTAAATCTGAAAGTTTTTCTCTAAGTACTGCTTTAGAGAAACCATACACATTTTGATATGTTATGTTTTCATTGTCATATAATTCAAAATATTTTCTAATTTTCTTGTGATTTCTTTTTTGACCCATGATGTGTTTAGAAGATACGGCTTTTCCAAATGTTTACAGATTTTCTAGTAGCTTTAAAAATTGATGTCTAAATTAATTCTATTGTGGTCAGACAATAATTTCTTTTTTAGGCTTTTAGGTTCAGGGTACATGTGCAGGTTTGTTATATAGATAGTGTCTCACGGGGGTTTGGTGTACAGATTATTTCATCACCCAGGTGATAAGCATAGTACCTGATAGGTAGTTTTTTGGTACTCACCCTCCTCCCATCCTCCATTGTCAAGTCTATTGTTCTTTTCCTGATGTCTATGTGTACTCGATGTTTAGCTCCCACTTATAAGTGAGAACACACAATAGATATTTGGTATTCTGTTCCTGTGTGAGTTCGCTTAGGATAATGGCCTCCATATCCATCCATGTTGCAGTGAAGGACATGATTTCATTTTTTGTGGCTGCATAATATTTCATGGTGTATGTGTACCACATTTTCTTTATCTAGTCTACAATTGATGGGCATTTAGGTTGATTCCATGTCTTTGTTATTGTGAATAGTGCTGCGATGAACATATGCATGCATATGCCTTTATGAAAGAACTATTTATATCTCTTTGGGTATATACCCAGTAATGGGATTGCTGGATCAAATGGCAGTTCTGTTTTAAGTTCCTTGAAATCATCAAACTTCTTACTACAGTGGCTGAACTAATTTACATTCCCAACAGCAGTGTATAAGTAATCCCTTTTCTCTGCAGCCTCACCAGCATGTTGTCTTTTGACTTTTTGTAACAGCCATTCTGACTAGCATGAGATGGTATCTCATTATGGTTTTGGTTTGTATTTCTTTGATGATTAGTGATCATGAATATTTTTCATATGCTTGTTGAGCATGTGTATGTCTTCTTTTGAAAAGTGTTCAGGCTGGGCATGGTGGCTCACGCCTGTAATCCTAGCACTTTGGGAGGCCGAGGCAGGTGGATCACCTGAGGTCAGCAGTTTGAGACCATCCTCGCCAACATGTTGAAACCCTGTCTTGCCGGGCGCGGTGGCTCACGCCTGTAATCCCAGTTCTCAGGGAGGCAGAGGCGGGAGGATAGCTTGAGCCCAGGAGTTCGAGACCTGCCTGGGTAATACAGCGAGACCCCGTTCTCCACAAAAAGGAAAAAAAAAAAAAAAAAAGACAAGAAACCCTGTCTCTACTAAAAATACAAAAAATTAGCCGGGTGTGGTCACAGGTGCCTGTAATCCCAGCTACTTGGAAGGCTAAGGCAGGAGAATTGCTTGAACCCGGGAGGTGGAGGTTGCAATGAGCCGAGATCACACAATTGCACTCCAGCCTGGGCAACAAGAGTAAAACTCCATCTCAAAAAAAAAAAAAAAAGTTTCTGTTTATGTTTTTGACCACTTGTTAAAGGGGTTGCTTGTTTTTTGCTCATTAATTTGTTTACATTTCTTATAGTCTGGGTGTTAGACCTTAGTCAGAAGCATAGTTTGCAAATATTTTCTCCCATTATGTAGGTTGTCTGTTTACTTTATTGGTAGTTTATTTTGCTGTGCAGAAGCTCTTTAGTTTAATTATGTCGCATTTGTCAATTTTTGTTTTTGTTGCAATTGCTTTTGGTGTCTTTGTCATGAAATCTTTCCCAGAGTCTGTCAACACTGATACTTCTTAGGTTTTCTTGAAGTGTTTTTTAAAAAATAATTTTATGTTTTACGTGTAAGTATTTAATTCATCTTGAGTTAGTTTTTGAATATGGTGTAAAGAGGGGTCCAGTTTCAATCTTCTGCATATAGCTAGCCACTTATCCCAGCACCACTTTTTGAATAGGGAGTCCTTTCCCCATTGCTTGTTTTTGTTGACTGTGTCAAAGATCAGATGGTTGTAGGTGTGCCGCTTTAGTTCTGGGCTCTCTATTCTGTTCTATTTGTCTATGTGTCTGTTTTTATAGTAGAGCCATGCTGTTTTGGTTACTGTAGCCTTGTACAGTTTGAGGTCAGGTAATGTGATGCCTCTGGCTTTGTTCTTTTTGCTTAGGATTGCCTTGGCTATTCAGGCTCTCTCTTGGTTCCATATGAATTTTAGAATAGGTTTTTCTAATTCTGTGAAAAATGTCTTTGGTAGTTTGGTAGGAATAGCATTGAATTCACAAATTGCTTTGGGCAGTATGGCCATTTTAATGATTTTGATCCTTCTTATCCGAGAACATGGAATTTTTTTTTTCTTTTGTTTGTGTTGTCTCTGATTTTTTTCAGCAGTGTTTTGTAATTCTCATCATAGAGCTCTTTCACCTCACTGGTGAGCTGTATTCCCAGGTATTTTATTTTTTGTATGTGTCTATTGTGAATGGGATTGCATTATTGGTTTGGCACTCAGCTTGGATGTTGTTGGTGTATAGAAATGCTACTGATTTTTGTACACTGATTTTGTATTCTGAAACTTTACTGAAGTTGTTTATCAGATCAGGAGCTTTTGGGTAGTAACTATGGGGTTATATAGGTATAGACCCATTTTGTCTGGAAACAGAGACAGTTTGGCTTCCTCTCTTCCTTTTTGATGCCTTTTATTTCTTTCTCTTGCCCGATTGCTCTGGCTAGGACTTCCAGTACTATGGTGAATAGGAGTGGTGAGAGTGGACGTCCTTGTCTTGTTCCAGCTTTCAAGAGGAATGCTTCCAGCTTTTGCCCATTTAGTATAATGTTGGCTGTGGGTTTGTCATGGATGGCTCTGAGTTTGAGGTATATTCCTTCAATGCCCAATTTGTTGAGGATTTTTATCGTGAAGAAATGTTAAATTTTATTGAAAGCCTTTTCTCCATCTATTGTGATGTAGAAAATCATGATCATGTGGTTTTTGTTTTTAGTTCTGTTTATGTGATGAATCACTTTTATCAATTTGCATACGTTGAACCAATTGTGCATTCCAGGGATAAAGCCTACTTAATTGTGGTGGCTTAGCTTTTTGATGTGCTGCTGGATTCAATTTGCAACCATTTTGTTGAGGATTTTTGCATCTATGTTAATCAAAGATATTGGCCTGAAGTATTCTTTCTTTGTTGTGTGTCTGCCAGGTTTTGGTATCAGGATGATGGCGGCCTCATAGAATGAATTAGGGAGGAGTCCATTCTCTTCAATTTTGTGCAATAGTTCCAGTAAGAATGGTACTAGCTCTTCTTTATATGTCTCATAGAATGTGGCCGTGAGTCTGTCTGGTTCACGGCTTTTCCTGGAGGGCAGGCTTTTCTTTTCTCTCTCTCTCTCTTTTTTTAACTGATTCAATTTCTGAACTTTTTTATTGGTCAATTCAGACTTTCAGTTTCTTCCTGGTTCAATCCTGGGAGGTTGCATGCTTCTGGGAATTTGTGCATTTCTTGCAGGTTTTCTAATTTGTGTGCATAGAGGTATTTGTAATAGTCTCTGAGGTTTTTTTTTTTTAAATTTCTGTAGAGTCAGTGGTAATGTCTCCTCTGGAATTTCTGATTTTGTTTATTTGGATCTTTTCTTTATGAGTCTAGCTAGTGATCTATTGATCTTATTTATTCCTTCAAGGAACCAACTTCTGGTTTTATTTATCTTTCATATGATTTTTTTTTTTTCATCTCAATTTCATTCAGTTCAGCTCTGATTTTGGTTATTTCTTGTCTTCTGCTAGCTTTGGGGTTGGTTTTCTTTTGTTTTTTTCTAGTTCCTCTAGGTGTGTGGTTAGGTTCTTAACTTGAAATCTTCCTAACTTTTTTATATGAGCATTTAGTGACATAAACTTTCCTCTTAACACTGCTTCAGCTGTGTCTCAGAGATTCTGGTGTGTTGTATCTTTGTTTTTATTAGTATCTAAGAATTTCTGGATTTCTGCTTTAATTTCATTGTTTACCCAAATGTCATTTAGGAGCAGGTTGTTTAATTTCCATGTAATTGTGTGGTTTTGAGTGATTTTCTTAGTATTGATTTTTATTTTTATTGCTCTGTGGTCCAAGAGTGTGGTTGGTATTATTTCATTTTTGAAAAATTTGTTTGTAATTGTTTTATGGCTAATTTTGTGGTCAATTTGAGTATGTTCCATGTGCAGATGAAAAGAACATATATTCTGTTGCTTTGAGGTGGAGAGTTCTGTAGATATCTGTTAGCTCCATTTGGTCAAGTGCTGAGTTCAGGTCCCAAATATCTTTGTTCATTTTCTGCTTCAGTGATCTGTCTAATACAGTCAGTGGGGTGTTGAAATCTCCCGCTATTATTGTGTGGTTATCTACATCTCTTCATAGGTCTCTAAATAACTTGTTTTATGAATCTGGGTGCTCCCATGTTGGGTGCATATGTATTTAGTATAGCTAAGCCTTCTTGTCAAATCAAATTCTTTACCACTGTGTAATGCCTGTCTTTGATTTTTTATTATTGTTAGATTAAAATCTGTTTTGTCTAAAATTAGAAGAGCAATTCCTGATTTGTTTGTTTGTTTTTTGCTTTCTTTTGCTTTGTAGATATTTCTCGATCCCTTTACTTTAAGCTTATGGGTGTCATTGCATGTGAAATGGGTCTCTTGAAGACAGGATACCATTAGGTTCTGTATCTTTATCTAATTTGTCACTCTGTGCCTTTTTATTTTATTTATTTTTTATTATACTTAAAGTTCTGGGATACAGGTGCAGAACGTGCAGGTTTGTTACATAGGTATACACGTGCCATGGTGGTTTGCTGCACCCATCAACCCGTCATCTACATTAGGTATGTCTCCTAATGCTATCCCTTCCCTAGCCCCCCAACCCCCGACAGGCCCCGATGTGTGATGTTCCCCTCCCTGTGTCCATGTGTTTTCATTGTTCAACTCCCACTCATGAGTGAGAGCATGCAGTGTTTGGTTTTCTGTTCCGGTGTTAGTTTGCTGAGAATAATGATTTCCAGCTTCATCCATGTCCCTGCAAAGGACATGAATTCATTCTTTTTTATGGCTGCATAGTATTCCATGGTGTATATGTGCCACATTTTCTTTATCCAGTCTATCATTGATGGGCATTTGGGTTGGTTTCAAGTCTTTGCTATTGTGAACAGTGCCACAATAAACATATGTGTGCATGTGTCTTTATAGTAGAATGATTTATAATCTTTTGGGTATATACCCAGTAATGGGATTGCTGGGTCAAATGGTATTTCTGGTTCTAGATCCTTGAGGAATTGCCACACTGTCTTCCACAATGGTTGAACTAGTTTACGCTCCCACCAACAGTGTAAAAGCACTCCTATTCCTCCACATCCTCTCCAGCATCTGTTGTTTCCTGACTTTTTAATGATTGCCATTCTAACTGGCATGAGATGGTATCTCATTTGGCTTTGATTTGCATTTCTCTAATGACCTGACCAGTGATGATGACCTTTTTTTCATATATTTGTTGGCTGCATAAATATCTTCTTTTGAGAAGTGTCTGTTCATATCCTTTGCCCACTTTTTGATGGGGTTGTTTGTTTTTTTCTTGTAAATTTGTTTAAGTTCCTTGTAGATTCTAGATATTAGCCCTTTGTTAGATGGATAGATTGCAAATGTTTTCTCCCATTCTGTAGATTGCCTGTTCACTCTGATGATAGTTTCTTTTGCTGTGCAGAAGCTCTTTAGTTTAATTAGATCCCATTTGTGTATTTTGGCTTTTGTTGCCATTACTTTTTGTGTTTTAGTCATGAAGTCTTTGCCCATGTCTATGTCCTGAATGGTATTGCCTGGGTTTTCTTCTAGGGTTTTTATGGTTTTAGGTTTTACATTTAAGGCATCTTGAATTAATTTTTGTATAAGGCGTAAGAAAGGGATCCAGTTTCAGTTTTCTGCATTTGGCGAGCCAGTTTTCCCAGCACCATTTATTAAATAGGAAATCTTTTCCCCATTGCTTGTTTTTGTCAGGTTTGTCAAAAATCAGATGGTTGTAGATGTGTGGTGTTATTTCTGAGGCCTCTGTTCTGTTCCATTGGTCTATATATTTGTTTTGGTACCAATACCATGCTGGTTTGGTTACTGTAGCCTTATAGTACAGTTTGAAGTCTGGTAGCATGATGCCTTCAGCTTTATTCTTTTTGCTTAGGACTGTCTTGGCTATACAGGCTCTTTTTTTGTTCCATATGAAATTTAAAGTAGTTTTTTCTAATTCTGTGAAGAAAGTCAATGGTAGCTTGATGGGGATAGCATTGAATCTCTAAATTACTTTGGGCAGTATGGCCATTTTCACAATATTGATTCTTCCTATCCATGAGCATGGAATGTTTTTCCATTTGTTTGTGTCCTCTCTTATTTCCTTGAACAGTGGTTTGTAGTTCTCCTTGAAGAGGTCCTTCACATCTCTTGTAAGTTGTATTCCTAGGTATTTTATTCTCTTTGTAGCAATTGTGAATGGGAGTTCACTCATGATTTGGCTCTCTGTCTATTATTGGTGTATAGGTATGCTTGTGATTTTTGCATATTGATTTTGTATCCTGAGACTTTGCTGAAGTTGCTTATCAGCTGAAGGAGATTTTGGGCTGAGACATGGGGTTTTCTAAATATGCAATCATGTCATCTGCAAACAGACAATTTGACTCTCTTCCTATTTCATTACGCTTTATTTCTTTCTCTTGCCCGATTGCCCTGGCCAGAACTTCCAATACTGTGTTGAATAGGAGTGGTGAGAGAGGGCATCCCTGTCTTGTGCCAGTTTTCAAAGAGAATGCTTCCAGCTTTTGCCCATTCAGTATGATATTGGCTGTGGGTTTGTCATAATAGCTCTTATTATTTTGAGATACATTCCATCAGTACCTAGTTTATTGAGAGTTTTTAGCACGAAGGGGTGTTGAATTTTATCGGAGGCCTTTTCTGCATCTATTGAGAAAATCATGTGGTTTTTGTCATTGGTTCTGTTTATGTGATGGATTATGTTTATTGATTTGCATATGTTGAACCAGCCTTGCATCCCAGGATGAAGCCAACTTGATTGTGGTGGATAAGCTTTTTGATGTGCTGCTGGATTCGGTGTGCCAGTATTTTATTGAGGATTTTTGCATCAATGTTCATCAGGGACGGTGGCCTCAAATTCTCTTTTTTTGTTGTGTCTTTGCCAGGTTTTGGTATCAGCATGATGCTGGCCTCATAATATGAATTAGGGAGGAGTCCCTCTTTTTCTATTGTTTGGTATAGTTTCATAAGGAATGGTACCAGCTCCTCTTTGGACCTCTGGTAGAATTTGGCTGTGAATCCATTTGGTCCTGTGCTTTTATTTGGTTGGTAGGCTACTAATTACTGCCTCAATTTCAGAACTTGTTATTGGTCTACTCAGGGGTTTGACTTCTTCCTGGTTAATCTTGGGAGTGTATATGTGTCCAGGAATTTATCCATTTCTTCTAGATTTTCTAGTTTATTTGTGTAGAGGTGTTTATAGTATTCTCTGATGGTAGTTTGTATTTCTGTGGGGTCAGTGGTGATATCCCCTTTATGATTTTCTATTGTGTATATTTGATTCTTCTCTCTTTTCTTCTTTATTAGTCTGGCTATCTATCTATCTATTTTGTTAATCTTTTCGAAAAACCAGCTGCTGGATTCATTGATTTTTTTGAAGGGTTTTTCGTGTCTGTATCTCCTTCAGTTCTGCTCTGATCTTAGTTATTTCTTGCCTTCTGCTAGCTTTTGAATTTGTTTGCTCTTGCTTCTCTAGTTCTTTTAATTGTGATGTTAGGGTGCTGATTTCAGATCTTTCCCAGTTTCTCCTGTGGGCATTTAGTGCTATAAATTTCCCTCTAAACACTGCTTTAGCTGCTTCCCAGAGATTCTGGTATGTTGTCTTTGTTCTCATTAGTTTCAAAGAACTTCTTTCTTTTGCCTTAATTTCATTCTTTACCCAGTAGTCATTCAGGAGCAGGTTGTTCAGTTTCCATGTAACTGTGTGGTTTTGAGTGAGTTTCTTAATCCTGAGTTCTAATTTGATTGCACTTCTATTCTTTTGCATTTGCTAAGGAGTGTTTTACTTCCAATTATGTGGTCAATTTTAGAATAAGTGCAATGTGGTGCTGAGAAGAATGTATTTTCTGTTGATTTGGGGTGGAGAGTTCTGTAGATGTCTTTAGGTCTGCTTGGTCCAGAGCTGAGTCCAAGTCCTGAATATCCTTGTTGATTTTCTGTCTAATATTGACAGTGGGCTGTTAAAGTCTCCCACTGTTATTGTGTGGGAGTCTAAGTCTCTTTGTAAGTCTCTAAGGACTTGCTTTATGAATCTGGGTGCTCCTGTATTGGGGGCATATATATTTAGGATAGGTAGCTCTTCTTGTTGCGTTAATCCCTTTACCATTATGTAATGCCCTTCTTTTTCTTTTTTGACCTTTTTTGGTTTAAAATCTATTTTATCAGAGATTAGGATTGCAACCCCTACTACTTTTTTGCTTTCCATTTGGTTGGTAAATATTCCTCCACCCCTTTATTTTGAACCTATGTGTATCTTTGCATGTGAGATGGGTTTCCTGAATATAGCACACCAGTGGGTCTTGACTCTTTATCCAATTTGCCAGTCTGTGTCTTTTAATTGGGTCATTTAGTCCATTTACATTTAAGGTTAATATTGTTATGTGTGAATTTGATCCTGTCATTATGATGCTAGCTGGTTATTTTGCCTGTTAGTTGATGCAGTTTCTTCATAGTGTCGATGGTCTTTCCAATTTGGTATGTTTTTGTAGTAGCTGGTACTAGTTTTTCCTTTCCAGATTTAGTGCTTCCTTCAGGAGCTCTTGTGAGGCAGGTCAGGCCACCTTTTATCTCATCACTTAGAATTCGTGGTTTCTACCCATTACTTTTTGATTTCTTTATGTTTCTCTTATTGTTTGTTACAATATTTTATCCAGTTATTGAAATAATACAACCTTGTATAAATTAAATCTCAGTATTTTTGAGATATCAAACAATTCTCTCAGTCTTTCTTTTTATGTTTAATTACTGACTATATATATGACTGGTTTATCCCTTTATAGTTTGAATTTTTATATTTTTTATTTTCTATTTAATGAAAGCCTTACTAACACACATGGCCAAACACATTTGTGTTACTCCCTCACATACATACCAAGGAATTCATGTTATTATAACCAGTACTTTGGCCACAGGCACTTTATATTGAAGCAGTGGTTTTCAACCCTGGCTGCATATCAGAATCACCTGGGGAGTTTTTACAATCGTGCTGCCCAGACCACAGCCAAGACAAATTAAATCAGAATCTCTGGGGTTGAGACTTAAGTAGCTTTAGAAGTTCCCTGGGGGATTCTAACATGCAGCTAAGATATAGAACTACTGAACTAAAGGGACTTAAAAATCCTGAAAGGTCATGCAGAGTTTTTCTATATAGAGTTTTTGAAATCCCAAAATTTTAAAATGGAGTCTTTAAGGTCAATTATGGTTCAGTTTATAGCTTTTCACTACAGCGTGCCTTTATTAATTTTTATTTTGTAAAATTGGTGTGGGTGTTTCTCATGCCTCTTTAATTTTGTCATAGGCACCTTAAAGGTAGGCAAGCTATTTTTGTTCATTTGTGACTCCCCCCATAGAATTAATGATGAAGTTGCCAAAACTGTAAATACCATTGATTATCTTTACTTAAAATGTATTTAGGGTTATAGATGCACAAATTTTGTTAGGACAGTAGTTTATTCATTCCACAAATATACATTGAGTACCTACTCTGTTCAATCTCATGGCTTAATTGTACTTCAATGGTTTCCGAAGTATGTCTCTAGGCACTCTAGGCATAACTTACTCTCTGAAATTCAGACACCTATATTCAAGTGCATATTCAACATTGCCTCTTGGTCATGTAATAAGATTCTCAATGTCCAAAAGAGAACTTTTAACTTACTTGTCCAAATCCAGTCTTCACCAAATCTTTCCCATATCGGTAAGCTCTACCAATATTCATTCTCTTGCTTTGGCCAAATCCTTGATTCCTTTCCTATTAACACATCCACGTCAATCCCATTAATGAGTTCAATCTACTCTCCTTTCTAAGATTACGACTTCTTAACCATCTCCTCATTGTACCACCCTTGTCTACTAGGTAAGAGTATTTACTAGGGTAAATACTATCCTTTAGAGTTTTGTGACATTTAGGAAAAGGAGCCCTTTCTCAAGTGAAAATGTTTTATATTAGCATATTATTGCTCAGTCTGAACAACTGTAAATGGTTGGTCTAGGGAATGTGTTGGCTGATTTCTTTGGATGTATTAGGCAATCCTGGACATGGCCCAAGGATCAAATATGGGAAGGGGAGGGGAGCGCGGGGCCTCTAGTTTGTTGTGTGCTCATGAGTATCCTTTCCTGAGTGGGTGTAAGGCTGCATGTCTAGGTGAGTTTGTGTAAGAGGAGGCTCTGTCCCCCATTGCTCTAGGACTCAGCCAGGAGAACAGGAATCTCCATACCTCCACACCTGGCTATAACTCTGATAAGAGTTACTAAGGTCTACTTTGTGAATATCAACTCCTTATATATGACCCAATTGTGTTATGTGTTTTTTGTTTTGTTTTGTTTTCTTTTGAGATGGAGTCTCGCTCTGTCACCCAGGCTGGAGTGCAGTGGCACGATCTCAGCTCACTGCAACCTCTGCCTCCTGGGTTCAAGTGATTCTCCTGTCTCAGCCTCCCGAGTAGCTGGGATTACAGGCACGCGCCACCATGCCCAGCTAATTTTTGTATTTTGAGTAGAGATGGGCTTTCACTGTGTTAGTCAGGCTGGTCTTGAACTTCTGACCTTATAATCCACCCACCTCAGCCTCCCAAAGTGCTGGGATTACAGGCATGAGCCACTGTGCCTGGACTGTGTTGTGTTTAACAACTGAATGTGGTAGTCCTACCTGTCCGAATCTCAACTAGGTTACTTTGATTGTCTCCTAATTAGTCTCCTTGCTGCTTCTCTTTATCCCCTACAGTCTAGTAGTCAGAATGATCCCTGTAAAACACAATGCATTTGTCATTCTCCTAATCCAAACTCTCAACAGCTTTTCATCATACTTAGAATGAAACCTGAAGTTCTTATCAAGGCCTACATGGTCTGGTCTAGCTACCTCTATGGTGTCATTTTCTACTATTTTTTCCCTTTCTTATTCTGGTCCAGGTGGTTTGACCTCCTTGCAGTTCCTCAAAACGTCAAGAACACTATACTGCCTTAGGGTCTTTGCACTTGCTATTCTCTCTTCTAATGCTCTTTCCACAGATACCTGCATAGTTTGCTCCCTCACATCCTTCAAGTCTGTGCTCAAATGCCACTTTCTCAGCAAAACCTAGCTTGATCACCCTGTATAAAACAGCAGTCTCCCTTTGCCCAACCTTAATTTCCCTCTATTCTCTTATCCTGCTTTTGTTTTTCTTTTTTGGCATTTGACATTATATATATTTATGTGCTTTTTTGGTATTACCCGTTTCCCACCCTAGAATGTAAACACTAGGGGGAAGGGACTTTGTCAGTTTTTTCACTGTTGGACTCCCAGAGCTAGGACCATTTACCTGGCACATGGTCGATCCTTAGATATTTGTTGAATTGAATGGAAGGGACTATGCTGTTATCTGTGGAATATAAAAGTGAACAAGACATGAAATCATGGCATTTCTGGCCAAATGTTTAACAACTAGCTTTTCAGGGTGAAAAAAAGTAGTGCCTGGATTGTAGCATTTGCTTATTTCCATGGTGTAAATATGCCCACCATGTCTCATTTCAAGCTACCAACATGACATCATTGAATGCAGAGTTGAAAAGAGATGCACATTTGGTTCTCAAGAGCTGGTACAAACTGGCTTCAGCATGCCACTGCATGGAATTTAGTGGGAGAGATAAAGTGTGTCTATAAATACCCATAATACATGATAAAATAGCATAAAGGTTAAAATAAATGGGTACATTAAATGGTATGATAATTTTTTTCCTGGTTATTTTAAGGTTTTCACACATTGGCAGGGTAAACATAGATCCCAGGACTAGTCTTCAACTTGCTGAGGAGCTTAAGTTTATCAGTTTACCCTAAGTAAAGGGAGACTGCCATTTTATACAGGGTGGTCAAGCTAGTGTCCTCACAGAGTGGCACCTGAACAGGAACTTGAAGGAAGTGACGGAGCAAGCCAAGTGAGTGTCTGTGGAAAGAGCATTCGAAGTGGGAATAGGGCACTTGGAAAATGATTTTCAATTACTGTGTTAGGATACTAGTAACAGAATACAATTCAAAATGGCAGAAATAATAAGAATATGTATTATCTTACATTTTAAGAAGCCCAGAGGTTGATGCCCAGGGTTTTCTCAACAATGTCATCAAGGGTTCAGATTTTCCATCTTCCTGCTCTTCAATCTTTAGCATGCCAACTTTCCTCTGCATACTTGCTCTTCTGATGGTATGAAGATAACTGCCTCAATTTCCAGGATCATATGCAGATACAACAATATCTGGTAGAAGTAGAAGATACACTTTTTAAATAGAAATTTCAATTACTCAGAAAAATAGAGACAACAATATAAAAATTACCCATGGATATGCAGATGTAATGTAGATGTAATCATTGCTAACATTTTAATGTATTTTCTTGATTTTTTGGTAAATAATTTTAAAGTAATTACTGATATTATGAAATATCTTTAGAATGCACCTTTACAAAACAAGGATAGTTCCTTAACTAATCACAATATTAGTATCAGACCTAAAACTTAATAATTATTTATAATATATAAAATATATTTATAATAATAGAAGCTAATATTCCAGTCTGTGTTCAAATTTTACAATTTTCCAAAATTTAAACATTTTCCCAAAAATGTCTTTTTTTTTTTTTGAGACTGAGTCTCGCTCTGTCATCCAGGCTGGAGTGCAGTGGCATGATCTCAGTTCACTGCATCCTCCGCCTTCCGTATTCAAGTGATTCCCCTGCCTCAGCCACCTGAGCCACTGTGCCCAGCATAAAAATGTCTTTTTTACATTAATTGTTTTAATTTGTTTTTCTATGATCTATTATATCCTTTGCCAATTTTTGACTGAAGTTTTAAAAATTGATTTTGACAGAACTATATAAATAAATGATATTAATACTTTGTCAATATTTTTATGCTAGCTTGCCTTTTAACTTTTTGGGATTTTTTTTTGACATAAAATCTAATCAAGGATTATGCAGTGCATATTGTTGTTATATCTCCTATATCTCCTTTAGATCTCTTTTTATCTCCTAAATCTCTTCTAGAATCTCTTGACTCTAGAACATTGTCTTCTTCTTTTTTTCTCATAAAATTGAAGTATTGAAGGGCCCAGTCCTGTTATCCTATAGAATGACTCAAATTCAGGCTTTGTCTGAATTTTCTTTATGTATTTCTCTGTCCTCCATATTTCCTGTAAACTGGTATTAGATCTAAAGAGTTGTATAGATTCAGATTAATATTTTTTGGAAGAAATACTTCAGAGATGAGGCTGTGTATTTATTGCATTATATTGAGTCATATAATGTCTGATGTCCTCATTTTTAGTGATGTTAAAATCACATAGTGATATTAAAATAAGGGGATTTCAGCTCAATCCTTTTATTATAAACTAACATTTTATAACATTTCTTTCTCTTGCAACTACTAAATAATTTTGGAGTTGATACCTTGGCTCTGGATGAAACTATCCAGTTTCTCTTTTCACATAATGGCTTTATTTATTTATTTTCTGACAACAAAGACCCAGCAGAGACACTTTATGGCTTTAGCTTCCACTGAAGATAGTTGCCTGAATCGATTATTTCATTAGAATTTACAAAACCATATTTATTAGCTGAAATTCTTACAGAAAAAGGAGCAATCAGCTAGGGCTATTTATTAGGTTGCTCTCAAGTACCATTTTGACAAGAAAGGCAAGATAAATTGTTACCTCTTAAATTTTACCAATTTTCAGAGTAAGGTGTGTTGTAATGGTGACAATTAAATTTGCTTCTTTGTTTTTATTTTCTTTTAAAAATATTTTTAATATTTTAAAATATATTTTAAAATATTATTAAAATAATATTTTAAAATATATTTTAAAATATTA
>NC_045445.1:124711352-124729922 GCF_002776525.5 Piliocolobus tephrosceles
AAAAAAAAAAAAAAAAAAAAAAAAAAAAAAAGAAAAAGAAAGAAAAAAGAAAAGAAAAAAAAAGAAATATTCCCAGAAGTTCCCTAGTATACTTCCCCTTTTATTTCTTTGGTCAGAATTACATGACATTCCCATTCCTGAAACACTCCCTGGCTAGAGGAATGGGATGCCTGTTTAATTTAGTGAAGCATATAGTAATGTGGACGAGGGTTTTAGAGGTTTCATTAGAAAGGATAAAGGCAGGGTAGACAGGATGGAGTAAATATTTGCTGGGGAGCAAACTCAATGACTTCTTTACTAATCAAAGTCACAAATTAACAGTTTATCAATGTACATTGAGAACTCTCACTGGAAGGATAACTACCCACAGTAATTTATACAGACGATGCCCATTCAGGAGGCAACATTACATGTTTGCTTGGTAAGAAATAGGAATTAAATGGACTTAAGGTATACCCTTATTAGGTTTTGTAGCTGGTTGCAAAAGTATTTTGGTGTATGTAACCATAACAGTTTCACATAATTAGGGCATTGTCTTGCCAGAAGTATTTCTGATAAACATTAACATATTACTGCATCACACCCTGGATTAAGGCAATCATGGATTGGAATGCCAGCTCTTCCACCTACTAGCTGTTTATTACCTAATTTCTTTTTTCTTTTTTTGAGATGGAGTCTCGCTCTGTTGCCTGGGCTGGCATGCAGTGGCACGATCTCAGCTCACTGCAACCTCCGCGTCCTGAGTACAAGCGATTCTCCTGCCTCAGCCTCCAGTGTAGCTGGGATTACAGGCATGTACCACCACCGGTTAATTTTTTTGTATTTTTAGTAGAGATGAGGTTTCACCGTGTTGGCCAGACTGGTCTTGAACTCCTGACCTCAGGTGATCCGCACACCTCAGCCTCCCACTAGGCGTGAGCCACTGCGCCTGGCCTATTACCTAATCTCTCTGAGCCTCGGTTTCTGCATCTATAAAGTGGAAAGAGTAAAATGCATTTCATTGAGTAATTTGAGATGTAACTGATATAAAGCACCTAGACCAATGTATACATGGTAATCAATGAATGTTAGTTTTTGTCACAGACTTCCTCATTCCTCCCTTTTCAATTTTCACAAGTTTTCTGTCTTTATTCCTTTTTTTAGAGAAGTTGGTTTCCAAGACTATAGTTTATCTTGCAGTAGTTATATTTTAGATTTCGTTTCAGGGAATAACCCAAGTCCTGTTATGGGGTTTAGAAAATCATTCTTTTAAAAATTATTTTTAATTTTTGTGGGTACATAATAGGTACATATATTTACAGAGTACATGAGATGTTTTGATACAGGCATGCAATGTGTAATAATCACATCATGGAGAATGGGGAATCCATCCCCTCAAGCATTTATCCTTAGTGTTACAAACAATCCAATTATACTCTTAGTTATTTTTAAATGGACAATTAAGTTATTATTGACTATAGTCACCTCGTTGTGCTATCAAGTACTAGTTTTTTTTTTTTTTATTCTTTCTATTTTCTTGGTACCCATTCACCATCCCCGGTTCCACCCTACTCTTCCCCTACCCCTGCCAGCCTCTGTTAACCATCCTTCTACCCTCTATCTCCACGAGTTCAATTGTTTTGATGTTCAGATCCCACCAATAAGTGAGAACATGCAATGTTTCTTTTCTGTGCCTGGCTTATTTCACTTGATATAATAATCTCCAGTAACATCCATGTTGTTGCAAATGACAGGATCTCATTCTTTTTTCATGGCTGAATAATATATATGTACCATTGTGTATATGTACCACAAATTGTTTATCTATTCATCTGTTGGTAGTTGCTCAGGTTGCTTCCAAATATTGCCTATTGTGAACAGAGCTGCAACAAACATAAAAATGTAGATACCTCTTCAATATACTGATTTCCGTTCTTTTGGGTATATACCTAGCAGTGGGATACCTGGGTCATATGGTAGCTCCGTTTTTAGTTTTTTGAGGAATCTCCAAACTGTTCTCCAAAGAGGTTTTACTTATTTACATTTCCACCAAGAGTGTGCAAGGGTTCCCTTTTCTCCACATCCTCACCAGCATTTCTTATTGCCTGTCTTTTAAATAGAAGTCATTTTAACTGAGGTGAGATGATATCTCCTTATAGTTTTGATTTGCATTTCTCTGATGATCAATGATGTTGAACACCTTTTCATATGCCTGTTTGCCATTTGTATGTCTTCTTTTGAGAAATGTCTCTTCAAATCTTTTGCCCATGTTTTGATTGGATTATTAGATTTTTTTCCTACAGAGTTCTTTGAGCTGCTCATATATTCTGGTTATTAATCCCTTGTCACATGGGTAGTTGCAAATATTTTGTCCCATTCTGTGGGTTGTCTCTCCACTTTGTGGATTGTATCCTTTGCTGTGCAGAAGCTTTTGAACTTGATGCGATCTCATTTGTCCATTTTAGCTTTGGTTGACCATGCTTATGGGGTATTACTCAAGACATTTTTGCCCAGACCAATGTCCTGGAGATTTTCCTCAATGTTTTCTTATAGCAGCTTCATCGTTTGAGGTCTTGATTTAAGTCTTTAATCCATTTTTATTTGATTTTTGTATATGGTGAGAGAGAGAGGAGTCTAGTTTCATTCTTCCACATGTGCATATCCAGTTTTCTCAGCACCATTTATTGAAGAGACTGTCTTTTCCCCAGTATATGGTCTTGGTACTTTTGTTGAAAATGAGTTCACTGTAGGTGTATGGATTTATTTCTGTGTTCTCTATTCTGTTCACATTGTCTGTATGTCTGCTTTTATGCCATTATCATGCTGTTTTGGTTACTATGGCTCTGTAGTATTATTTGAACTCAGGTATTGGGATTCCTCCAGATTTATTTTTGCTTAGAATAGCTTTGGCTATTTTTGGTCTTTTGTTGATCCATATAAATTTTAGGATTATCTTTTTCTATTTCTGTGAAGAATGTCATTGGTATTTTGATAGAAATTACATTAAATCTGTACATCGCTTTGGGTAGTATGAACATTTTTGACAATATTGATTCTTCCAATTCATGAACATGGAATATCTTTCTATTTTTTGGTGTCTTTTCACTTACTTTCATCAGTGTTTTATAGTTTTCATTATAGACATCTTTCACTTCTTTGATTAAGTTAATTCCTAGATATTTAATTTTTTGTGGTTATTGTAAATGGGGTTACTTTTCTGATATTTTTTCAGATTGTTTACTGTTGGCATATAGAGATGCTACTAATTTTTGTATTGAGTTTGTATTCTGCAACTTTACTGAATTTGTTTATGAGTTCTAATAGTTTTATTTTAATGGCATTTTTAGTTTTTTTCAAATATAAGATCATATTTGCAAACAAGGATAATTGACCTCTTTGTTTTCAAGTTGGGTGCTTTATTTCTTTCTATTGTCTATGCTGAACAACAGTGGTATAAGTGAACATCCTTGTCATGTTGCAGATCTCAGAGAAAAAGCTTTCAGTTTTTCCCCATTCAGTATGATACTAGCTGTGAGTAGGTTATATATGGCTTTTATTTTGTTGATGTATGTTTCTCTTCTATCACCAGTTTTTTTTGAGGGTTTTTTTATCATGAAAGGATGTTGAATTTCATCAAATCCTTTTTCAGCATCTATTGAAATGATCATATGGTTTTCATCCTTCATTCTCTTAATATGATGTATCACATTGATTGATTTGCGTATGTTGAACCATCCTTGCTTCCCAGGGATAAATCCAACTTGGTCACAATGAATGATTTTTGTAATGTATTGTTGAAATTGTTTTGGGAGTATTTTGTTGAGAATTTTTACATCAATATTCATCAGAGATATTGGCATGCAGTTTTCTCTTTTGATGTGTCTTTGTCTGGTTTTGGTACCAGGGTAATACTGGCCTTATATAATGAATTTGGAAGTACCCCTCCCTTCTCTTTTTGAGAATAGTTTGAGTATGATTGGTATTAGTTCTTCTTTAAATATTTAATAGAATTCAGCAGTGAAGCCATTGTGTCCTGGACTGTTCTTTACTGAGAGACTTTTTACTATGGCTTTGATCTCATTAATTGTTATTGGTCTGTTCAGGTTTTGCATGTCTTCCTGGTTCAATCTTGGTAGGTTGCATGCATCTAGGAATTTGTTGATTTCTCTAATTTCCCTATTTGTTGGCATATAGTTGCTCATAGTAGCCGGTAATGCTCATTTGAATTTCTGCAGTATCGGTTGTACTGTCTTCATTTTAATCTCTGATTTCATTTATTTTGGTATTTTCTCATTTTTTCTTAGTCAGGCTAGAGTTTGTCAATTTTGTTTAACTTTTTGAAAAACCAACTTTTTGTTTCATTGATCTTTTGTATTTTTTTTTTTTTCATTTCAATTTCACTTATTTCTGCTGTGACATTTATCATTTCTTCTACCATTTTGGGTTTTGTTTGCTCTTGCTTTTCTCGTTCTTTTAGATGCATAGCTACATTATTTACTGGAAATTTTTCTTCTTTTTTAAGGTTGGCACTAGTAGCTATAAACTTCCCTCTTAGTACTGCTTTTGCTGTATCCCATAGATCTTGGTATGCTGTGTTTTCATTATCATTTGTTTCAAGACATTTTAGGTTTTTTTTTTTCTTAATCTCTTCATTGACCCACTGGTCATGCAGAAGCATATTGTTTAATTTCCATTATTTTTATAGTTCCAAAATTCCACTTGTTATTAATTTCTAGTTTTATTACATTGTAATCAGAAAAGATGCTTGATATTATTTCAGTTTTTTGGAATGTTTTAAGACTTTTTTGGTGACCTAACATGTGGTCTATCTTTGAGAATGATCCATGTGCTGAGGAAAAGAATATGCATTCTGAAGTTGTTGGATGAAATATTCTGTACATGTCTATTAGATCCATTTGTTCTATAGTGCAGATTAAACCTGATGTTTCTCTGATGTTTTTCTATCTGGAAAATCTGTCCAATGCTGAAATGAGGTCTTGAAGTCTCCAGCTATTATTGTATTGGAGTATCCCTCTTTTTAGCTCTAATAATATTTGCTTCATATATCTGTGTATACCAATATTGGGTGCATATATATTTAAACTTGTTATATCCTTTTGCTGAATTGACTTATTATTATGTAGTGCCCTTCTTTGTGTCTTCTTATAGTTTTGGTTTTGAAATCTATTTTGTGTGGTCTAAGTATAGTGACTGCTGCTCTTTTTTTGGTTTCCATTGGCATGGAATGTTTTTTTCCATCCCTTTATTTTCAGTTTATGTGTGTTTTTATAGATAGTGTTTCTTGTAGGAAACAGATCAGTGGATCTTGCCTTTTTAATCCATTCAGTCAGCCTGTGTCTTTTGATTGGAGAGTTTAGTCTATTTACATTCAATGTTATTATTAATAAGTAAGGACTTGCATATGCCATTTTATAATTTGTTTTCTGAATGTTTTGTGGTCTTCCCTTCCTTCTCCTCTTTTCCTCCTGTTTTCTTTTAGGGAAGATTATTTTTTCCGGTGATATGTTTTAGTTTCTTGCTTTTTATTTTTTGTGCATCCATTGCATGTTTTTTGTTTTGAGGTTACCATGAAGCTTGCAAATACTATCTTATAACCCATTATTTTTACCTGATAACAACGTAACACTATTTGCATAAACAAACAAGCAAAAAGAAAACTATTAAAAGCTGTACACCTTTACTTTGTCCCCTCACTTTTTTTCACTTTTTATGTTTCTATTTATATCTTATTGTACTGACTATGTTGTGAAAAGTTGTTGTAGTTATGATTTTTGATTTGTTCATCCTTTGATCTTTCTACTTAATATAAGGATAGTTTACACATCACCATTATAGTGTTATAATATTATGTATTTTTCTGTGTACTTGCTATTACCAGTAAGTTTTGTACCATCTGGTGATTATTTATTGCTCATTAATGTCCTTTCCTTTCTGATTGAAGTATTCCCTTTAGCATTTCTTGTAGGACAGATCTGGTGTTGATGAAATCCTTCAGCTTTTGTTTGGGAAAATCTTTACTTCTCCTTCATATTTGAAGGATAT
Source organism: Piliocolobus tephrosceles (assembly GCF_002776525.5). Lineage (NCBI taxonomy): Eukaryota > Metazoa > Chordata > Mammalia > Primates > Cercopithecidae > Piliocolobus > Piliocolobus tephrosceles. Next base: position 124,717,395 of record NC_045445.1, read on the forward strand.
TTTCACGAGATATATGATTCTAGGGTAAAAGTATTTTTTCTTCAGCACTTTAAATATGTCATGCCATTCTCTCTTGGCCTGTAAGGTTTCCACTCAAAGTCTGCTGCCAGGCATATTGGAGCTCCATTTTGTGTTATTTGTTTTTTGTCTCTTGCTGCTTTTAGGATCCTTTATTTATCCTTGACCTTTGGGAATTTTATTATTAAATGCCTTGAGGTAGTCTTCTTTGGGTTAAATCTGCATGGTGTTCTATAATCTTCTTGTACTTAGATATTGATATATTTCTGTAGGTTTGGGAAGTTCTCTGTTATTATCCCTTTGAATAAACTTTCTACCACTATCTCTTTCTCTACCCTTTCTTTAAGGCCAACAATACTTAGATTTGTCATTTTGAAAGTATTTGCTAGATCCTTTAGGTGTGCTTCATTGTTTTTTATTTTTTTTATCTGTTTCCTCTGACTGTGTGTTTTCAAATAGCCTGTTTTCAAGCTCACTAATTCTTCTGCTTGATCCATTCTGTTATTAAAGAACTATGATGCATTAGTATGCCAGTTGCATTTTCAGCTTCATAATTTCTACTTGATTCTTTTAAATTATTTCAATCTCTTTGTTAAATTTATCTGATAGAATTCTGAATTCCTTCTCTGTGTTATCTTGAATTTCTTTGAGTTTCCTTAACACAGCTATTTTGAATTCTCTGATTGAGAGGTCAGATATTTCAGTTTCTCCAGGACTGGTCCCTGATGACCTATTTAGTTCATTTAGTGAGATAATGTTTCCTTGGATCATCCTGATACTTGTAGATGTTCATCTGTGTCTGGGTGTTGAAGAGTTATGTATTCATTGTAGTCTTTGCATTTGGGCTTGTTTTTACCCTTCCTTCTTGGGAAAGATTTTTAGATATTTGTAAGGATTTGGGTGTTGTGATATAAGCTATATCTGCTATAGGGGATACCCCAAGCCATGTATTGCTGTGGCTCTTACAGACTTGCAAAGGTACTATCTTGATGGTCTTGGATAAAGTCTGGGAGAATTCTCTGGACTATTAGGTAGAGACTCTTGTTCTTTTCCCTTACTTTGTCTAAAACAAAGTCTCTCTTTCTGTTCTGAGTCACCTAAGCTGATGATGGAGTGACACAAGCACCCCTGTGGCCACCTCCACTATGACTGCTGGGTCTGACCTGAAGCCAGCACACTCAAGTCTCACCCAAAGCCTGCTGTAACCACTTCTTGGCTACTGCCTATGTTTGCTCAAGGCCCTGAAATGCTCTACAGTCAGCATAAGGCAAAGGCATCCAGGCCTGTATCCTTTCTTTTAGACCATTGAGTTTCCCCGGGCCACAGGGAGTTCCAGAGGGGCTGTCCGGGAGCCAGGGACTAGATTAAAAAATATTAGACGTTTACCTGGTATTCTATTGTACTGTGACTGATCCGGCACCCAAACCAGTGGACATAGTCCTTTCCACTCTTCCCTTTCCTCTCTAAAAGCAGAGGAGCCTCTCCCTGTGGCCATCTCCACCACAGGCCCACAGGGAGTTCTGCCAGGCTATTGCCTATGTTCCCTTAAGGCCCAAGAGCTCTTAAATCAGCCTGTGGTGAATGCTGCCTGGCCTGGAACCCATCCTTCAGGGCACTGGGCTCCCTTCTGGCCCAGGGCAGGTCCAGAAATGCTGTGTAAGAGCCAAGTCCTAGAAGTGGGATCCCCATACTCCACTCTCCTGTGGCTGAGCTGGTACCTTAGGTACAATAGAAAGTCCACTTTACTTTTCCCTTTGCTTTTGTCAAGCAGAATGATTCTTGCCCCATAGCCACCACAGCTGGGAATGTGCTAAGTCCTACCTGAAGCCAGCAAGTCTCAGACTCTCATCCAAAGCCTTCAACATAGTACCTGGGTATCACTGCTGGTTATTCAGGGCCCAAGGCCTCTTCAGTTAGTAGGTGATGAATGATGCCAGGACTGGGTTCTTTCCTTCAAGGTAGCAGATTCCCTTCTGGCCCATGGTGTGTATTTTTGTCCGGGAGCTAGGGCCTGGAGAGGGGACCTCAGAACTCTGACTGGTGCCCTATCTGCTGTGTCTGAGCTGGTATCCAATATGCAAGATAAAATACTCCCCACTCTTCTCTCTCCTCTATTTAGGCAGAAGAAATGGCTCTCTTTTGGAGTTGTGAGCTGTGCAGCCTGGGGTTAGGGGACGGCTGATGTCAACATTCCTTTAGCCACCTTTGTTGGTGTCTCAGTAGGTCACATGCCCCAGTCCACTGTCACTTTGCCCAGTTTAGCACTAGGACTCACCTAGGGGTTACAGTCCTTGTGGCCTAGATTGTCTTTCAAGTTTATTTAGAACCCCAGAGAACTTTAGCCTGTGGTGGCGAGGTTTGCTAAACTGAGGTTTGGACCACTGGGATCAGCGATTCCCTTCTGGCTAGGACTGGTTTAAATGCTCCTCCGTGGGTAGGCATCAGCAGAGTTTGGTCCAGTTTTCCTTTCTGCTATACAGGAGAGCACTGAGTTCAGTGCCTCACAATTACTGGGCTCTCCCACCTCCAGTGCCCAGAGATGCTCTCCACACCATGCCATTGCTGTTGTGGGGATGGAGGAGGAGTGGTGTTGCTGATTCAAGACTGTTTTTTCTGTCTCTTCAGTGTCTCTTTCAGTGATATGAAGTTAAAACCAGATAAGGTGAGTGCTCAGCTGATTCTTAGTTCTTATGAATGTGCTTTTTTGTGTGGATAGTTGTTAACGTTATGTCCTTGCGGTGGGGTTTGGGAAGGACGATTGGTGGAGCCTTCTATTCTGCCATCTTGCTCCGCCTCTGGGTTTCAAAAATCATTCTCTTTTATCAGTAACCAGTGTCTTTAAGAGTTCTTTTAGATGAGTTGTCCACTGGGGAGGCATCTACTCTTTATATGCAAGCTCTTTTATTTTATTTTATTTGCTAGTTCTTGTTAACTGTTATTTCAGAGGGGATATCTTCCGATCTTTCAACAAATTCAGGAGCACATCTGTTGGGGGCCTTCTTTCTTCCATGTACTGACTGCAAAGAACTCCCAGAAAGAGGTCTCTAACAGCTCAATAGATCGGAGTAGACAAAAGAAGCAAGATAGAGCTCCTTTCTCTTAATGCACTTGGTAATTGCTCTTCACAGCTTTAGACATTCATGGGAAAGTGAATGCACAATCAGCCTTGATTATCTAAAGAAGCTAGTTATCCTCTCCATCAGCTTCGCCTCTGTTCCTTTTCTCTGCTCTTTGACCCTGCTGATTGACCAGTTTACTGTTCATTTAACAGTTCTTAGAAAGGTGGGCAGAGAAGGAAAAGGTTGTTACATTTTAATCAGTCTACTTAGGTTAAAAAAAAAAAGTTCATGTAAAATGGATTCATCAAAGTGGAGAAGGATGAGATTTAAAGAAAAAACAAAATGATGGATGGGTTTTTTGGTATATTATTTGTTGTTTTAATATTATTCGTGATTTCCCAGCGCTAATGATTATGGCAAATTGAGAGCTGTATTTATTTAAAAATAAATAAAATATTTTATTTATTTTAAAGTATTATTATATAGCATGATCCTAATTTTGCACATTATTTCAAATTATCTACAATGAGCCTCTATTACTTTTGTAATAAGAATAAAAGATGACAACTTTGTTAAAGAGAACTTTGAAAGGCGAAGAACACATGGGTATAGTGTTTTAATATTTTCTAAGTATATGTTACTACTTAAAACTTTTTATTTTATTTATTTACTTTGAGACGGAATTTCGCTCTTGTTGCCCAGGCTGGAGTGCAATGGCGCGATCTTGGCTCACTGCAACCTCCGCCTCCCAGGTTCAAGTGATTCTCCTGCCTCAGCCTCCTGAGTAGCTGGGATTATAGGCATGGGCCACCATACCCGGCTAATTTTGTATTTTTAGTAGAGACAGGGTTTCTCCATGCTGGTCAGACTGGTCTTGAACTCCTGGCCTCAGGTGATTTGCTTGCCTCAGCCTCCCAAAAGGCTGGGATTACAGGCGTGAGCCACCACGCCTGGCACTACTTAAAACTTTTATAAGATCGACTAGGCAGATGGGAGGTGGCCAAGATGGTGGAATAGAATGCTTCACCGATCATCCCCCCAACAAGGGCACCAATTTAACAACTACACAGAAAAAAACATCTTCAGAAAAACAAAAAATCAGAGCACTCATAGTACCTGGTTATAATTTCATATCACTGAAAGAGACGGTGAAGAGATAGAAAAAATAGTCCTGAATTACTGATGCCTACCCCACTTCCCTGGGGCAGCAGCGGCATGGTGTGGAGAGCTTCTCTGGGTGCTGGCGGAGGGAGGGCGAAGATAGGCAGCAACCAGGGAGTGGTTACAGCAGGCTTTGGGTGAAACCCAGTGCTGTGCTGGCTTTAGGTCAGACCCAGTGCAGTCATAGCAGTGGTGACCACAGGGATGCTGGTGTTAATTCACCCCCAGCTGTAAGTGGCTCAGAACAGAGACAGAAACTCCGTTTGTTTTAGAGAAAGTAAGGGAAGAGAACAAGAGTCTCTGCCTCTGTTTATTTTAGAGAGAGTAAGGGAAGAGAACAAGAGTCTCATTTTCATTGATGCTGAAAAAGAATTTGATGAAATTCGACATCCCTTCATGATAAAAACCCTCAAAATACCGGGGATGGAAGAAACATGCATCAACATAATAAAAACAATGTATGACAGACCCACAGCTTGTATCATCCTGAATGGCGAAAACCTGAAAGTCTTTTATCTAAGATCTGGAACACTTCAGTGATGTGCACTGTCACCACTGTTATTCAAAATAGTACTAGAAGTACTAGCTAGAGCAATCAGACAAGAGAAACATATAAAAAGCATCTAAATTGGAAAGAAGTCCAATTATCCTTTTTTTGTAAATGGTATGATTTCATATTTGGAAAAACCTAAAGACTACACAAGAAAACTATTAAAACTGATAAACAATTTCAGTAACATTGCAGGATACAAAATCGACATGCAAATTCAGTAGACTTTCTATACGCCAACATGAACAATGTGAAAAAAATTAAAAAGTAATCTCATTTGCAATAGCCACCCATAAAATTAAATAGCTAAAAATTAACCAAAAAAGTAAAAGATCTCTGTAATGAAAACTAGAAAACACTGATGAAAGTAATTGAAGAGGACACCAAAAATGGGAAAATATTTCATATTCATGGGTTGGAAGAATCAATATTGTTAAAATGTCCATAGTATCTAAAGCAATCTACAGATTCAGTGCAATCCCTATCAAAATAACCATGACATTCTTCACAGAAATAGAAACAATCCTAAAATTTATATGGAACCACAAAAGACCCAGAGTAGCCAAAGCTATTCTATGCAAAAAGAACAAAACTGGAGGAATCACATTACCTGACTTCAAATTATGCTACCGCTACAGTAACCAAAACAGCATAGTGCTGGTATAAAAACAGACACATGGATCAATGGAACAGGACAGAGAACACAGAAACAAATCCACACACCTACAGTGAACTCATTTTCAACAAACGTGCCAAGAGCATACACTGAGGGAAAGACAGTCTCTTCAATAAATGGTGCTGGGAAAACTGGATATGCATATGCAGAAGAATGACACTAGACTCCTCTCTCTCTCACCATATACAAAAATCAAATAAAAATGGATTAAAGACTTAAATCAAGACCTCAAACGATGAAGCTGCTATAAGAAAACATTGAGGAAAATCTCCAGGACATTGGTCTGGGCAAAAATGTCTTGAGTAATACCCCATAAGCATGGTCAACCAAAGCTAAAATGGACAAATGAGATCGCATCAAGTTCAAAAGCTTCTGCACAGCAAAGGATACAATCCACAAAGTGGAGAGACAACCCACAGAATGGGACAAAATATTTGCAACTACCCATGTGACAAGGGATTAATAACCAGAATATATGAGCAGCTCAAAGAACTCTGTAGGAAAAAAATCTAATAATCCAATCAAAACATGGGCAAAAGATTTGAAGAGACATTTCTCAAAAGAAGACATACAAATGGCAAACAGGCATATGAAAAGGTGTTCAACATCATTGATCATCAGGGAAATGCAAATCAAAACTATAAGGAGATATCATCTCACCTCAGTTAAAATGACTTCTATTTAAAAGACAGGCAATAAGAAATGCTGGTGAGGATGTGGAGAAAAGGGAACCCTTGCACACTCTTGGTGGAAATGTAAATAAGTAAAACCTCTTTGGAGAACAGTTTGGAGATTCCTCAAAAAACTAAAAACGGAGCTACCATATGACCCAGGTATCCCACTGCTAGGTATATACCCAAAAGAACGGAAATCAGTATATTGAAGAGGTATCTACATTTTTATGTTTGTTGCAGCTCTGTTCACAATAGGCAATATTTGGAAGCAACCTGAGCAACTACCAACAGATGAATAGATAAACAATTTGTGGTACATATACACGATGGAGTACTATTCAGCTATTTAAAATGAGATCCTGTCATTTGCAACAACATGGATGGAACTGGAGATCATTATGTTAAGTGAAATAAGCCAGGCATAGAAGGACAAACATCACATGTTCTCACTTTTTTGTGAGATCTAAAAATCAAAGCAATTAAACTCATGGGAATAGAGAGTACAAGGATGGTTATTAGAGCCTGAGAAAGGTAGTAGGGGGCTGGGAGGAGATGGGGATGGTTAACAGGTGCAAAAAATAGAAAGAATGAATTAAACCTACTATTTGATAGCACAACCAGGTGACTATAGTCAATAATAACTTAATTGTACATTTTAAGTTACTTAAAGAGTGTAATTGGATTGTTTGTATCTCAAAGCATAAATGCTTTAGGGGATGGATACTCAATTATCGATGATTTGCGTATTTTACATTATATTCCTGTATCAAAACATCTCACGTACCCCATAAATATATATAGCTACTACATACCCACAAAAATAAAAACAAATATTTTTAAAAATTTTGACCAGGCAGGTTCCTTTAAGAAGTTCATTATCTCCTGTGGAATAGATACAAAAGAAATGCTGAAGGGCCAGAGTAGATGAGAATCTTTGGTAACTTAGTATTGGGCTCAGAAATATTCTTAGAGATAAACTTTTTGGTATACAATCCTGAGGCCTTGGAACTCCAAGGGCTTCATTTTACCTTCACGCTAATCTTTGTAGGAAACAAAATTTAGGGATTTAAGGGTTCATGTCTTTCTCTGGATGCTTATTTGACTCACAGACATTTGGAATTGCATCTCTTCCCTCTCTTACTATCTTTCCCTAGAAGCAGACCCTGAGGCTAAGACACCAGTACAAGGACAGTCAGCCCTCTATATCCATGGGTTCCACATCAGTAGGTTTGACCAACTGTGGATCAAAAATATTCAGAAAAAAGGGATAATTGTGTCTCTACTGAACATTTACAGACTTTTTTCCCTTGTCTTTATTCCCCAAACAAGACAGTATAGCTATTTACATAGCATTTGCATTGTATTAGGTATTATACATAAGTAATATAGAGATAATTTAAAGTATACAAGAGGATGTGCATAGGTTATATGGAAAAACAACACTATTTTATATAAGGGACTTGAGCATCTGTGGATTTTGGTATCTGTGGGGAAGTCCTGAAACCAATCCCTCATGGATAGCAAGGGGCAACTGTAATTAATTTGGAAATTGATCCCAGGAAACGCTGACAGGAGAGTGGGGAAGTGAATTGGGGAAGGGAGGGGAGGGAGGGATGGGAAAAAAGGAAGGGAAGGGAGGACACAGGGAGGGGACCAGAGGAGACTGGAGGGGAAAGGGGAAGGGAAAGGAGAAGGAGAAGGGGAAGGGAAGGGAGTGTTATCAAGCAAGGTAACATCATGGGTAACTGGAGCATGATTCCACTAGGAATAATGAGAGCCAGTGTGGAATAAGTGTTTCAGAGCTATCCCACTCAGTCATAGGTTGAGGGCTGTTCCTGAGTGCATCAACTCCCTGCTGTTTCTAGCATGTTGCAGGTGGCAAAGTGGGCTCTGGTAGCCAGAGCAAGCCCTCAGGTGGAGGGCTGCAGGTGCTGGCACCTGGCAGTCAGCCAGCTTACAATGGTAAGGCCTGAGGTTAAATGAGCAGTCTCTGACATGCCTGCCACACTTCCTGTTTCATAGGAAATTGTAATGTTATAGTACTTGTCTGTGTGGGAACAAAAGCAATTCCAGTGTTTCCTTGCTTGGAAATGAGGCCTGTGCTATAAAACACAAAAGTATATTTTGTAACAAATGCCGACCATTGAGCAGATCACCACTGTGGGTGAAGCTCAGTCTTACTAGGGGCATCTGAGAGATAATATAAAACATGCTTCAGAGTTATTCCATCCAAAGGGCAAGGAAGCTAGGGATTTTATCCTCCAATTCTATCATTTCTGACCGAGAACCGAGAACTACTCCTGGGGTAACTAACTCCCTGGCACTTCCTGTCTGCCCTCATATGAGAAAGCCCTCAGGTGGAAAGCTGCAGGTGCTGGCAGTAGGAGGCAGTAGACATGTCCAGGAATGGTGCGAGCCAGAGGTGATAGGGTCAGGCTGCTATCTGCTACATCTGATGTGGCCTGAACAGCAGTTATGAACAGTCATCCCTGTGCAGACAGAGACAGGAGGTAACCTCTTTGTCTGATCTGCGGTGAGCAGCAGGGCCTAAGACCTGAGCTCTGATGACATCCATGGTTGAGCTCTCACAGAGACTGCATCAGGAGGGTAGCAGAGAAGTGCAGAGCCCATGTGGAGTACCCTTTAGAAACATCCTGACTTTGGGAAGGTGTGACAGAGGGATTGGAAAGCCACAACATTTTATTATGGTCTACTTTTGTGTCCTGGGCAATGCAGGTTCCCATAGGATTTTAGGGCTGGAAGGAGAATTGGGCATCAACCTCCCCCATAAAGAATCCTGCTGCTGCTTCTCCATCTGCTTGCTGTGGGGGTTGTGTAGCTCCATCTATTCTGTTACTGGATGCCGAATGAGCCTGGGGCTGGGTCAGGGATTTGGGATGGTGTAAGAGCTATTAAGATTTCTCACATAGTAGAGCATCTGCAACACAATTAGACCTTTTACACTGCCAAGATTCACTCCCTCCTACATTTCTACTGCATGTTGGTGTGCTAAAAATACTTTCCCAGCCTCTTTCATATATTCTAGTCAGTATCTTCTTCATATGCTTGTTAATTGCTGCTGCAAATTGGTTCATAAACCTGTTTTGTTCATCCATCCAGGGAAATTTACTCATCACCACCATCAACTTCCATAGTATGTTTGAATCTGAGGAACCAGGGGAAGTTGAATGTTATTGTGAAATACAGAGGCAAAAATATTGTGCAGGAACTTTGATCAAATCTCAGTAACTAGCTTAGCTGGCCTAGTTTTTTTGTTCAGCTAGGCTATCAATGCTGGATAAATTATTGAGCCAAACTAAAAACCAAAAATCCTGACTTATTTCATGCTTATGTTTGCATTTGTATTATGTATAATATTTTATTAGGAGAGCACAATTGTTTCCTTTAATGAGATTTAAATTTTTTCTTCCATTTCAATATGTGATTTTATTTTGTCTATGGAAAAATATTCTTTCCCACACCTTCCCAGAAAAATACAGGTATCATTTTTGTAATGATAATTATAATGGTAATTCTACAAAAATAGTATTTGATAAACTTTGCTGGGAACATTTTTGTTTCATTAATTAATCAGTTAATTCCATTAAATATGTACATTGTGCTCCTACTAATGCCCATCAGTGTACTCAATGCTGGAGCTACAACTATCAACAAAATAGACATGGGCCACATCCTCATGGAGATGTGGGATGAGCGGGCAGCTGCAACACCTGTGTAGCAAATGCAGCTCCTGTAACTCCGTGAGAAATTTACATGATAGAGAGGCAGCTGGTTGAGCTCTAAGCTCAGCTCTGTTTTGTCAGTCTTTGCTTCACTCCCTGCTCCTTTATCCCATTTCCTGTTATCCTTCTGTCTAGAAGGGATTTTTTTCTGGGCTACCTCTTCTTTTTCATGGCTGAGTTCCCCTGGTGCTGATTCTTGTCACAGAGCCAGCTCTTGAAGGTTGTGGAAGGAATGTCACCTTGTTTTTTCTCTTAAATTGTCCTTATATATTTAGAAATCCAAAGTGATTTACAGCAATGATTCATACCCTACAATCCCGGGACTGAATGGCTGAACCTCAGAAGCATAGGAACAAGGAATGGGTGAATCCCTCAGATTCAGACATTTATTTGCCTTAAGCATTTGGGAATTATGCATTCAAGCAACGCTCTCTTTTTCTCAAATTTTATCTGGTGTGTGAGCAGGTGGGTGAAAGCCTGGTAGGTGTCCTGGGCTCTAAAATGCTGTGAAGAATTCTAACAGCTCCTGCCTGAACCTTCTGACTGTGAAGCTGATTTGCACCTGAGCCTGCAGTTTTGTGACTGTGAGCCATATTAAGTATGTGCTTATTTAATTGCCCTCTTTGCACTTGGGTCCTTTCTGTACTTTTGAGTTTGATCTGTTCCCTGCAGAACAGTCTTGACCATTTTTAACTGGTTGGCATTCAACACACCGTTGTTTCCCTTTAAATTTGTTGGTTGGTAAATTAATTTAGAAAAGCTGTGGAGATAAACATTTAAAAAAGAATTGTTCAGGACATGCTAGACTCGATTCACCGTCTTTCCATGCTGCTGTTAATGCAAATAAATTTCTTTTAGTCACATTCCTGAGTTTGCCTCTCTCATGTCAGGATATTGTTCAGTATAGATGCTGCAAAATGGAGAATTTTTCCATTATTTGTTCAGAGGAGTGACAGAAAGATACATGTTCACAGCAAAGAATAAATTGAATTTTAAGAATATATTAAGAATAAAATGGCCTAGAACTGTGATGGAGAAAAGGAAAACATTCACTAGATGGGCAGACTGTATACTCATAGTAGTATAATTAATTTACTAGTCATTCATATTATTATCTCAGATTGATTAATCATGAAAAGGGACTTAACAGAATAATTCAGAGTGCTCTATTTACAGGACAAAAAAAGGGGACACATTTGCCAATTAAAGTGTTGCTTTAAATATTAGTGTTTTTTTCACAGAGATTTCTTTTTCAAGGAGGAGATGTTTGAGACCAAGAACCTAAATAAAATAAATATGAAATGGTGCTTCATGCTATCACGCTCCTGGGTGGTTGGTGTATCTGCTTCAAATTAAGGATTTGGTGTCATGGAAACAGCTTGTTCATTTGGAAAGCTGCTGCCACTCTGTGGGAAGGCAAAGGACCAGTATGTGCAAGTGTGTATGTGTTTAACATTCCCTATCAGCCCTCAGCAAAACAAATACCCATTCCTGCCAGAAAGTATAGAATTATATGGGAGGGTTAGACTTTTACTTTTGGCATCAGAGTTTTAGAACAGAGCACATGAATCATCTGGAGAATAATGTTAGAATGAAGTTTCTGAGTCTATGGATTTGGGGTGAGGGCTGAGATTCTGCATTTCTTAAGAGCTCCCAGATGATGCCTATGCAGTTTGTCTAGAGATCATACTTGGAAAACCACTGCTATAAAGTTGTTAACAATTTGGCTCAACATTAGAATTACCTTCCTCTTTGGCTAGTGTGAATTAATGTTTGGTCAACATTTTAAAAGAGTTTTAGTTTAAATCACTGCTTTTTCTGCTTTCTATGTCAATTTTAAATTTTGTCAAGAGTTAAGATATCTTGGCAAATAAAAGAAGGTAAAAACTGCACATGTTTAGTATACTGCTCTAAATTGGGCATTGCTTATAGACTACCAAATTACACTAAAGTGTGAAGACCTGGAGGGAAAACAGTTTGCAGTCTCCTACTTTTATGTGGAACCAAGAAGCCTTATAGGAGATTAATCTGCTGAGAGCTGTGACTCTTTGGCACTATATCCGATTGAGAGTGCCCACTGTAGTGGGTTGAATAGTGTCCTCCAGAATATCACATCCACCCAGAATTTCAGAATGTGACCTTATTTGGAACTAGAATCTTTGCAGATGTAATTAGTTAAGATGAGGTCATACTGGATTAGAGTAGGCCCTAAATCCAATGACTGGTGTCTTTATATGGGGGGTGGACAGACAGACACAGAAGGAAGAAGACCATATACAATGGGGGCAGAGTTTGGAGTGATGGCGCTATATCTCAAGCTTTTCCAAGGATTGCAAGATACACTAGAAGCTAATAAGTGGTAAGGAAGAATTCATCTCTAGAACCTTCACAGGAAGCACGGTCCTGCTGATCCCTTGGCTTTAGGCTTCTGGACTTTAGAACTGTAAGAGAATACATTTCTGTTGTTTTAAGCCACCAAGTTTGTAATAATTTGTCATGGTAGTCCTAAAAAACGAATATACCCACCATGACATACTGAGCTACACTGAAATCTGGTCTCATCAAGGTTGAATAAAATATGCTCCTCTTTCCTTGGGATGGACAAATATTTTATTTCTTTTTTTTTTTTTTTTTTTTTTTTTTTTTT
>NC_045445.1:124730022-124784683 GCF_002776525.5 Piliocolobus tephrosceles
TTTTTCTTTTTTTTTTTTTTTTTTTTTTTTTTTGAGACAGAGTCTTGCTCTGTCGCCCAGGCTGGAGTGCAGTGGCCCGATCTCAGCTCACTGCAAGCTCCGCCTCCTGGGTTCCCGCCATTCTTCTGCCTCAGCCTCCCAAGTAGCTGGGACTACAGGCGCCCGCCACCTCGCCCGGCTAGTTTTTTGTATTTTTAGTAGAGACGGGGTTTCACCATGTTAGCCAGGATGGTCTCGATCTCCTGACCTTGTGATCCGCCCGTCTCGGCCTCCCAAAGTGCTGGGATTACAGGCTTGAGCCACCGCGCCTGGCCAAATATTTTATTTCTTAAGGGAAATGTGTAATTTTTATTCTATTATGCCATAAATTTAAATCCCTGAATAAATTCAGGGACCTATTATCCTGTGATTCTGAATAGCTTGTAGTTAAGTACATGGTTCCAATCACAGCTCTGAAATAATAATGATGAAGTAGTGGATCTTTAATTCAGTTTTCTTCCGCATCCTTAGGTTATACTTGAGGAGCTCTGTAGTAGTTGTGAAACTGATTTCCTGTGTATATTAGTCTGTTCTTGCACTTCTATAAAGAAATACCTGAGACTGAGTAATTTATAAGGAAAGGAGGTTTAATTGGCTCACAGTTCTGCAGCCTATACAGGAGGCATAGTGGCTTCTGCATCTGGAGAGGCCTCGGGAAACTTACAATCATGGTGAAAGGTAAAGGGGAAACAGGCACGTCTTACATGGCTGAAGTAGGAGCAGAATACAATCATGCCTTCCCAGCAGTCCCCCAGAGTCTTACCTCATTTCATCATTAACTCAAAAGTCCAAAGTCCAAAATCTCATCTGAGACAAGGCAAGTCCCTTCCACCCATGAGCCTGTAAAATCAAATGCAAGTTAGTTATTTCCAAGTTACAATGGGATTATAGGCATTGGGTAAATACTTCCATTCCAAAAGGGAGAAATTGGCCAAAAGAAAAGGGCTCCAGTCCCCATGCAAGTCTAAAACCCAGCAGGGCAGTCATTAAATCTTAAAGCTCCAAAATAATCTTGACTCCATGTCTCACATCCAGGGCACACTGGTGTGAGGGGTGGGCTCCCAAGGTATTGGGCAGCTCTGCCTCTGTGGTTTTTCAGGGTTCAGCCTCTGCAGCTGCTCTCACAGGCTGACGTTGAGTGCCTGCAGCCTTTCCAGGTGCAGGGTGCAAACTGCTGGTTGATATGTCATTCTTGGGTCTGGAGGACAATGGCCCTCTTCTCACAGCCCCACTAGGGAATGCCCCAGTGGGGACTCTGTGTGGGGTCTCCAACCTCACATTTCCCCTCTGCACTGCCCTAGTAGAGGTTCTCCATGAGGGCTCTGCCCCTGCAACAGGCCTCTGCCTCAACATCCAGGCTTTTCCATACATCCTCTGAAATTTAGGCAGTGGCTGCCAACCCTCAACTCTTGCACTGTATGTACCTGCAGGCTTAACACTACTTGGAAGCCTCCAAGGTTTATGGCTTACACCCTCTGGAGCAGTGCCCTGAGCTGTAGCTGGGCCCCTTTGAGCCATGGGTGGAGGTGGAGCAGCTGGGATGTAGGGAACAGTGTCTGGAGGCTGCCTGGGACAATGGGACCCTGGGCTTTTTCTTTTCTACCACATGGCCAGGCTGCACATTTTCCAAACTTTTATGCTCTCCTTCCCTTTTAAATATAAGTTCCAGTTTCAGGTCATTTCTTTGTTCATGTGTATGAGCATAGGCTGTTAGAAGCAGCCAGACTACTTCCTGAACACTTTGCTGCTTAAAAATTTATTCTGCCAGATACCCTAAATCATCACTCTCAGTTCAAATTTCCACAGATCCCTAGAGCTGGGGCACACTGCCTCCAAGTTCTTTGCTAAAGAATAACAAAAGTGATCTTTGCTCCAGTTCCCAATAAGTTCTTCATCTTCATCTGAGACCTCATAAGCCTGGCCATCTCTGTCCATATCATTATTAGCATTTTGACCACAGCTATTCAATAAGTCTCTAGGAAGTTCCAAATTTTCCCTCATCTTCCTGTCTTCATCTGCACCTCCAAACTCTTCCAACTTCTGCTCATTACCCAGTTCCAAATCTGCTTCCATATTTTCAGGTATCTTTATATCAATGCCCCACTCCTTGGTACCAATTTTCTATATTAGTCCATTCTTGCATTGCTATAAAGAAATACCTGAGACTGGGTAATTTGTGAAGAAAAGAGGTTTATGATTTGGTTCATGATTCTGCAGGTTGTACAGGCAGCATAGCAGCTTCTGCTTCTGAGGAGGCCTCAGGAAACTTACAATCATGGCAGGAGGCAAAGGGAAAGCAGGCACATCTTACATGGCCAGAGTAGGAGCAAGAGAGAGAGAGGGGGAAGGTGCCACACACTTTTAAACAACCAGATCTCATGAGAACTCATTAGTGCTATGATAGCACCAAGGGAGGTGTTATTAAACCATGAGAAACTGCCTTCATGATCCAATCATCTCCCGCCAGGCCCCACCTTCAGCATTGGGGATTACATTTCAACATGAGATTGGGGTGGGGACACAGATTTAAACCGTATCAGTGTGATTCACCGTAATTCTGTAGATGCTTATTGGATCAAGGTAAAGTGTTTGACTTCCTGGTAAAACAGTTAACTTTGTTTTAGTTCTTGGTCACAGATGGCTCATTTAACCCTGGCTAGTATCCTTGAAAATGTCGATCAGAACTGAAATTGAGTAAAGATGTCTGGATCAAGTTCAACATTCTAACAGACAAAATATTTCAAGGACAGAGCCTTCTAAAAAGTGAGTCGGTAGGTGTCTACTTCTTGTGCAAAGGACAGGATGCTGCTGCTGATCATGTGAATGATGGTTAATATAATAGGTGTTTTTGGGTCAGCAGTTTCACTCTTCATCAGCATTAATTCATGGTTTAGAAAACTGAATTGTGTTCCAGGTTTGATCTCAATCTGTGCTAGATTTGTAGGCACAATTGAGATGGCTTTGAAATGTATTAAGTTAATTATTAATGCAGCTGCTTTGATTTTGAGGAAATTAATTTCATGGATTTTTATCATTATCTCAGATATAGCTTTGGGAGTTCCAGGGAGATATTGAAAATATTGCCTATTAATTTAAGTTTTAGAATCCTACATCAAACCTGACAAATTTGATCAGGGTTTTGTGGCAATTCCTAGTCAGGTGTAAGCAATTTAACCTACAGGGTACTTGTGTCAGTGCATATTTGCTATTGTGATTTACATTCTAACAGAGGTTATGAAAAAAGATCCTGGGAGTTATTGTCTTTATGGCAAGATACTGTGCTCTCAAGAAAATAGTTTAGTAAAAAGGCTTTCTGGAGTGCAATGAAAGAAACAGGCCCATTCTGTATAGTAAATATTAATTGGTAAAATATCTCAGTAGAGGTAGGGGCAAGGAAATGAGAGTCATGCTTTTGCAGGGTTTGAATAATGATTTTATTAACCTAAGATGAAAGAAAGAAGTGGATTTGTCTCAAAGCATTTGAGATTTGAGAGAAAATTTTTTAAAATGCTGTATCATAGGGCAGCATTTCAGTTTCTCAGAGGTTAAATCAACTTTGCAGTAGGTTTAGTTAACTAAAGAGGAATTTGGAGATCCCTTTATAATTCATGAGCAGGACGATTGGGTGTTCACACATGCATGTGTGAGATGTGCCACCCTTGAACCTTGTTAGACGTTGGCACATTACCCGTCTGGCCTGAAAAAAAAAATAAAGAGGAATTTGGCAGAATACTAGTTGATTACGTTAACAAGATGACTATCACTCCAGCTGCCCATTCTGTCTTATTCGGTATCATTTCTTACAGGGATGGGTGCTTCCTTAAACATCTTTCCTGTTTCTTATTTTCCTTCCATCAGAAAAAAGTCCCGGGCAAGTTTCAGAGAGAACCTGAGATACTATTGTTGCAGAACTTTCTCCTTAGTGCAGCTAACACCGGGCTCTTGTCACATGACCAGGAAAGATTAGGCTCGCAGACACATAGAAGGGTGAGGAAAATGGAATTTATTGGGCAAAAAGAAAGAAGGAAAAATAACTCTCGGCAAAGCGAGAGTCCTGCTAGCAGGTTTCTCACCTCACAGACTGAATCCCAGGTCACCACACAGGAACAGGAGCGGCCAGGTTCCTTCTCCCTGCAAATGGGACGAACTTCCTGAGACTCCACCCAATCGTCCCAGTGAGCAGGTGGGCATTATTCAGAAGGAATCAGTTGGGACAGGGCAGGCTTCATTGGGGACCAGCAGTCTGGTTTTTCAGCCTTCAGGCTGTTTTAGGCTTGAAGGTGGGGTTTCACCAGGGACTCTTGGCTGTCTCCTATCTCTATCACTATGAGTGGATGACTTTTATTTGTCCTGTTTGTTTCTTGAAGTTATTAGAAGGAATAAAGGCTTAACATGTTAGGATACTCATAGAAGAGTATTTCAATGTTCTACATATGCCTGCCTAGGAAGAGGATTAAAATTAATGTTTACTTGAGTACCCATCTAGTGCCAGGTTTGGTGCTGGTAAATGCACATATCACAGCAGCCCTCTAATGTATGGATTATGATTGCAACTTCATTTTTAGGATACTGAGACTCAGAGAAATGATGTAATTTGCCTAAGATCACACAGCAATTAAATAGGATTTAGTTAGTCTGACTCTAAAACCCAAGTTCTTTTTATTGCACCACATTACCTTTCAAAAAGTAAAATAAGTAAAGTATTAAGTTCCATCTCCATGTTTCGCAGGCACTTTGACCTTCTGGGAGATGGTGGTTAAAAGGTCAGGCCTGGAGCCAGTTTGGCTGAGTTCAAACTTCACACCTGCTAATAGCTGTGTGACCTCGGGAATGTTGCATGCCCTCTCTGTGCCTCATTTCTTCATCTGTGTCATAGGAGCCAGGAGAAAACTGCCCCTTGGCCTCAGGAGGGTTTGCTGAAAAATCAGCTGACAAAAGGCAGATTATTAAGAGAAAAGGCATAGAAATTTATTCGTGTGCATTGAGGGAAAAACACAGAATGATTACTCCAACCCTCTAATGGGGTACAGAAGCTTATATATCATCTTGAGGCTACAGAAAGAATGTGATCTCAGAGCATGGCCAAAATAAGTTATGGTGGAAATCAGGTTACAGTGGCAAGACAGGTTATGGGAGGGGGAGAAGAGGAGGCTTAGCTAACAAAGGGAGTTTTGTTATGTAAAAGAAACCTCACTGGTAGCAGTCCTCAGAGAACTAGTGAATGTTTCTTTCAGGCCTTGAAAGGTTTCAGACTCTCGCTTCATCTTTTGAACAAGAGAGGGCCTCAGACACAGCCTGGCTGCATCCATGCAGATTTTCTCTACAGATTCGTATATTCCCCACAAAAGAAAGCTTTTTAGCTATTCTTGTATTTCCAGCCATTCTGAATAGCCATATTGAAGTATGTCAAGGAAATATACTTTAGAGTGAAATATTTTGGTTTCCTTCAGTATAAAGGGTAGTAATATTAGCTTCTACCCAACAGGGTTGAGGTAAATCCAGAATGAGCAGCTAGAGCAGTGCCTGACATATGGTGGAGACCAAGATAGTATTTATCATTGAGCTTTGTGATGACACTATTTTATCAGCAGAGGAACTAACTAATTTGCCTGGAGTGGCACAGCTAGAATGGAGAAGTGCAGCTGAAATGGAGTTTGAACCCAGCCTGATAATGTGTCCAGGGTTCTTTCCATTACATCTCAAGGAAAATTAGCAGGAGTCACTGAGAATTAGGGAGGACACAATGTACTCTTCCGAGTCCCTGAAAATGTTTGCGTTGGCCTCTCTGAGAGAGAAAAACCATAACAACCATTCTCTGGGATATGAAAAATCCAATGTCCATAACCAGAGGGCTCTGACTTCCAGTTGCAGCTCAGGAAGCCAGTTATTAAGAAGGCCCTCACAGCTTCCTCACTGAGTGTTTTCCCTTAGAATTCTGACTCACTGTAGCCTGCACCCTTTTTCCCTCCCCCAAGGACCCCTACCCCAGGGCTGGCATGAACCCTAGAATTACTGTGGAGGTAGCAAAGAACTGATGATCAGCATGAAGTGGCTGTGATTTGGGTCTCATTGCAGAGCTAAGCCTCACATTGGTTGCTGCAGTCAAAGCTTGGGGGAAGATGGCCGTAGTACTGTGTGCTAAGCCACTTCTGCCTATTGTTTTTTTTTTTCTTGAGACGGGGTCTTGCTCTGTTGCCCAGGCTGGAGTGCAGTGGCTCCATATCAGCTCTTTGCAACCTCCGCTTCCTGAGTTCAAGAGATTTTCATGTCTCAGTCTCCCGAGTAGCTGGGATTACAGATGTGCACCACCATGCCCGGCTAATTTTTGTATTTTTAGTAGAGACGGGGAGCAAGAGTCCCAGTGCACTTTGGGGTGAGATGTGTGAAGTGTCACACATAGCATGAGGCCGACAGATGGGAAAACTGCTGGAAGGTTTTAACTAGGACTGCTCTTGGCTGGCGGGGCCTGGAAAACTTACTCAGGCCAGCAGGAACTCCTAGCAGCTGCTGCTTGCCTAGAACCGGGCTATGATTAGAATGTGTCACCACCTGCTCTACTGGTCACTGACTCACCTGGCATTGTGCCGATTGCTGGATCAGAAGGAGAAATCCTTGGTTTTCCTTGCTTACTAAGCCACAGCTGGGAACTGTGGTCGACTTCAGAAAATTTCTGACCTCCCCAACTCTATGATTTTAACTTAAACAATACACAAGACACAAAACCAGTACGAGACAGTTTCCATATACCTATTTGATTAATTTGCCAGTTACTTATTCGTTATTAGTTAACAAAAACTATAAGCATTTTTTATCTGAGGTTTCATAGCTTTTGTTTCAGATGGTAGTAATATAAAGATGAGTAAGACTTGGTACCAGCTCTTGGGGAGGGGGTCGTGGTCTGACACAATACTGCACTGTAACAGGAATCCAGAGTAAGAAGAACAGAAAGTCAAAAGCCCATGTTAGTTTTATAGTTTATACTTCTCTAAGTTATAAAAAAAAGTCACAACTCAAGCCATATCATGACTAGCGCTTCTATACGTGTTATTTATCTCATTTGAAAACATCTTTTTAACTGCCCTAAACTCCTCACCACTCCTCCCTCCAATTTGTAAGCTCTTTCTTCAAAACTTGACTACAACCTCACCCTGAGATGTCTTCTTAGTTATGCCCCATTTGATTCTGATTCCTACATATTTCTACACATAATATTTTTATTCCTACATATAGGATTCCTTGGTATTTATGGTGGGCTGTTCATTTATCCTGAATGTATTTGTATTTGGGGGTATATAAAGATGTATATTTTCATGTAAATTTCATTGAAGTATAACATGCATATGGAAGAGGACACATATTATAAGTGTACAGCTCAATTAATTTTCACAAAGTGGACATACCCATGTAACCAGTACCCAGATTAAGAAACAGACCATTCCCGGCACCCAAAAAACTCCCCTTGTGCTCCCTTCCAGTCACTACTCCCTTGAAGGTAATCACTTATCTGACCTCTAATATCATAGATTAGTTTTGCCTGGTTTTATACTTGATATATGGTCTGTACTGTCTTGTTTATCATTTCTTTCTGTCAGCATTCTCCTAACACTGTCTTAACTCTACTCAAACTCAGCCTTGTTTGAGAAATTATTCATGTTATTATCTGTATTTGTAGTTTTATCATTTCCATAATTGTATACTTTTTCATTAAATGGATATACCACAATAACTTTTTCACTTTATTGTAGAGGGCCATTTGCGTTGTTTCCAGCTTTTGACTATTGTGAATAATGATGCTATTAATATTCTTGTAAATATCTTTTGAAGAACATATATGTATATTACTGTCGAGTACATACCTAGAAGAGGAATTCCTGGGCTATAGGGTATATATATGTTCATTCAGTCTTAGTAGATACTGACAGTTTTCCAAAGTGATTATACAAATTTGCATTCCCACCATTATTTTATGATAATTGTAATTGCTATAAATCCTTACCGACACTTAATCTTATCTTTCTCATTTAGTTATTCGAGTGAGCATTTTGTGAATACATACACATATATGCATACATGCATATTTGTGAATGTTAATATATATTTGAAAATCATACATGTATTTGCAAATCATATTACTGATTGCATGTCTGTGTTTCCAATGCAATTATGAGCTCTCTGAGGGCAGGGTCTGTCTTTTTTGGTTGTTTTGTACATTCTTATTCCCTAGTACAATGCTCTATACCAAATTCATAGTCGATAGGCTGTTGCTGACTACATAACCCAAAATGGTGAAGAATTAGGCTGGTGATACAGAATGAAACCAATGTGGGTCATTTCTCATTGTTTTTATAGTTTTTAAACTTCAGAAGTGCTCAAGGTCCTGTAACCTTAAGAAAACTCCTCTGCCATGCATGGTGGCTCATGCCTGTAATCCCAGCACTTCTGGGAGGCTGAGGCAGGAGGATCGCTTGAGCCCAGGAATTTGAGGCCAGCCTGGGCAACCTGGCAAAACCCTGGCTCTACAAAAAATACAAAAATTAACCAGGTGTGCTGGTACACATCTGCAGTGCTAGCTACTCTGAAGGCTGAGGTGGGAGGATTGCTTGAGCCCAGGAGGTAAGGAGGTCAAGGCTGCAGTGAGCTGAGAACTTGTCGCTGCACTCCAGCCTGGACGACAGAATGAGACCTTGTCTCAAAACAAACAAAAACTCCTCAACACAGTTAAGATAAACGATAATGAAAGACCTATTTGCTCTAAGGGAGAGGCAGAATACTTCTAACATGTTAAGTAGGGCTGTTTCTTGGTAGAGCTGTGAAGTCACCCATGTTTATTGATACTGTTTTCAGATTTCCTGCATCTTTTTAAAAACTATGTTTTTCCTTTTCTCTCATGTTCTCATGTTCCTGGTGGTGTAGGGGTCAAGAGGAACTCTTGGCCCTCTTAAGGCTTGCTAAAAAATCAGTTACGTGAGGCAATTGGTGAATAGGAGAAAAGGCATATAAATGTATTTAACGTGTATACACAGGAGCCTTCAGAATGAAGACCCAAAGATACAGGGGAAATTGTCTATTTTTATGTTTAGGTTCAACAAAATATGGACAGTCATATAGAAATATGATTGGAGGGATGGGGTATGATATAATGCTAATACACTGAGTGGGGAAACCCGTCAAGGCCTGTCTGTCTAGATTTTTCTTGGCCTCTCTGAGCATCCATTCCTTCCTTCTGGGTGTGGGGCAGGACCCAGTAGGTCACATAATGTTTCATAGCCAGTTGTTATATAGAAAGGTGGAGGGGAACTTACAGACATATTTTTTAGGTTTTATAACTAGCTTTAGGGAGGAGTTCTGATTTCTATGACTTGCCTTGGGGAAGAGCAATTTTAGTTTCTATGGCTAGCCCTGGGAGAGAATGTGATTGAGAGATGGGAGGGCAGGGAAAGGTCAGAGAAAAATGTTTGTTTCTGAGACTGATTCTGAGGCCTTCAGTTCTGGGTATTGTTTTCTGACCCCCAACATTCCCCAGTATGAAACTTCCTCAAGAAGTTTCTCAATCAGAAGTTGGGTTGGTGAGTTGTCTTTTAAGCCATTTGAGTAAGTCTCTAAGTCCTGATAATAGGCTAGTTCAGTTAAACAGTTAATATTAATACTTGTATCTCATTTTAGGCAGTGATGTTATAGATGGACTTTCACCAAAGTCAGGCTTCTATATTATTTGACAATCGGATAAGAGGCATTTCCATGGAAACACAATAAAAATAAAGATTAATGGTTAGAATAAACTGTAAAGTCAGTTTTTGAGTCCAGAGGGCAGCCAGTTGAGATTTTTAGATGTTGGGCTGGAAGCATCTTTAGATGAAAGGAGAGCAGATAGTGGCAATCTGATAATTTTTCTGGTTTGTAGTTTATATCAGAAGTTTTAGTGAACTTTTTGAGTAGTCTATACATCAACAAACATGAAGATTGTTTGTCTGAAACTAAAGGTACCTTTTAAAGTTAAGACTTGGTTAACCTTATGACTTAACCAAGGATGCATGAGGCATCTATAAAAGGTACAAAGCAGTCCTCATAAGATCTAGAACCATCTCAAAGACGGATTAAAGAAAGAAAAGTTGGCCAGGTGTGGTGGCTGGGATTACGCCTGTAACCCCAGCACTTTGGGAGGCCGAGGTGGGTGAATCATTTGAGGTCAGGGGTTTGAGACCATCCTGGCCAACATGGTGAAAACCGGTCTCTACTAAAAATTCAAAAAAGTTAGCTGGGCATGGTGGTGGGCCCCTGTAATCCCAGCTACTGGGAGGCCGAGGCAGGAGAATCACTTGAACCCAGGAGGCGGAGGTTGCAGAGAGCCGAGATCACACCACTGCACTCCAGCCTGCCTGGGCGATGGAATGAGATTCCGTCTCAAAAAAAAGAAAAAGGAAAAGTTTTCTCAATAATAAATGAAGCGTATATAATCCACATTTTTGTTTGGCCATAGTTTTTAGGGTCTCAGTTTTATAGCTGACCATGTATACATAAGGGGCCACAAGTCTAAATGTCTCCTCAGAAAGAGGAAGACAGGTAATCAAAAGCTATCTGTAGAAGGGAAAATGACTAATAACAAATGGGTACCCCCAAAACATTAAAAGTCACACAAGTATTAAATGAGTAGGATTTTTTTGACCAGGAATGAAACCTAGGCAATGGCAGTAAAAGTGTTCAGTTTTGTCTATTAGAGCACAAGGCAGCATGGCTTCTGTTGTTATTCCCTTGGGGATTTTTCATAAAGGATTTTTAACTTTGTTTTAGGTTAGCTTTTTGTTTTTTAATTTAGTTAAGAGAATTTTTAAGCCTAGTCATGACACTATTATGTATCTTTTTAAAAAAACTGATCTTGTCATAAATATAAGGTAATTGTTTAGAATGAGAGATCTCTAAATTTTTTTTTAATTAAAAATTTTAGTCTAATTTAAAGGATTTGTCTTTTGGCCATTCAACTAGAATTTTTAATGGTGTAATCTGTTTTAATAGCAACTGTATTTAAAAGTATCTTATGTAAAGTTTGGGATGTCATTTTAAGGCATAGAAGGAATAATTTTCAAGTTCTCTTTCAAGAAAATGTACTCTCAGGAATAGGCTGAGATAGCAAAAGACTCTATTCACAGACAGTTAAGGGTGGTGTTTGCCTCTGATAACCCACGGATTTGTGTGTGGGAGGGGCTGCCAGTCAGAGGTCCCTTAATCTGTGACACTGGGTAGGCCCTCCTGGGATTGGACTTTTTTAGTATTAACTAGGCAATAAGGGTTGAGAAGACAAAAGTTCCTTATGGATGGGGCATTGTATGACAAACCCTCCTGAGGGCTTGGCACATTTGGAATAAAAAAAATCTTGTGTTCCCAGCCATTTTTAGACTGGTCACCTGACGTCACTCAAAAATAATGGCCCCATATGGTGAAGATCAAGAGAGTTCTCCTACTTGATCACAAATCAAATTCTCAAGGACATAAAACTAGAGAAGAAGGAACTTTATCTGGTACCCCTCTTTATGGACAGAACAATACAGAAAGAAAAAGACAAAGGAAAAGACTATTTCTGGGAGGAAATGGGTTAAACAATATGAATATTTACAACCAGAAAGTATCAAAAAGTACACCGGAGACTAGTCACTGGTACCCCAAGACTAGTCACAATGATTTTTTCCCATTAATTAAAATATCACAGGAGACAAACAGATATTTATATCGTCTGTTCAACCAGATTGCACAGAGAGAGAGGTCGAGAGCCTGACTGGGAAGAGATTTTTACCCTATTACCAGCTGATCAAGTTCTGCATTTTTTTTATGGTGGCTTTCAGAAGAGCAGAGCAGCTTTGGTGACCCTGCACATAGCACCAAAATTGTGGGAGCTAAAGTCATTGCCCTCCTAAAAGTTCACTGAAAAATCACGGACGGACATGAGGCAGATTAATAGGAGAAAAGGCATACAAATTTATTTAACATGTATATGTGGCAGCCTTCAGAATGAGGACCCAAAGGTAAAGGTAAAATTGCCCATTTTTAGGTTCAACAAGGTATGGACAGCCAAGTCAAAATATGATTGGAGGAAAAGAGTATGAGCTAATGATAAAAGACTGAATGGGGGAACCCATTGAGGTTTGTGTGTCTCGCTTTTTCTTGATCTCTCTGAGCATGCAGTCCTTCCTAAGGTAGGTCAGATAATTGTTAATGGCTAGTTTTTATATAAAGAGGAAAAGGAAAAATTAGAATAGTATTTTTAGGTTTATGACTAGCTTTGGAAAAAAGGGGTTCTGATTTCTGTAACTTGCCTTGGGAAGAGAGATTTTAGTTTCAATGGCTAGCCCTGGAGGCAAATAAGACTGAGAGACAGATGGGCAGGAAAAGGTCAGAGAAAAGCTTTTGCTTCTGAGACTGCTTCTGGGGCCTTCATTTTGAGGTACTGTTTTCTGAGTCCCAACCCTGGTGAAAATTCTTTGGTTTAGGCTTTCAAACCTCAGGTCCAAACCTACTCTAATAAGAGTCTGGTATTATTTAGTAATGTGCTTGAAAGGTTTGTATAGTCTCATACTGTCACAGAATGTTAATGTTGGATATATATCTTGAAATTTATCTAACTTCACGATTGTTATCCTAAGCTCCACAAATGACCTTAAGAAGATATATACACCCTTTAAAAATGAGTGCAAATTTTTCTCAATACAACTTATCCAACTGGTGGCAGAGCCTAGGCCAGAACCTAGATCTCATTTCTGGATCATTGCTCTTTCTATAAAGTATATTTGGTATTTACTTTGGCCTAGACAAGAGCCTTGTAATTTTCCTAGGTCAATTCCTTAGATCACAGAGGTTTTCCAACTCTTTTCAGGCCTCTGGTCTGAGTGGCATTTTTGTGTTTATGGCTTTTCTGGGCAGAGACCATGGATACATTAAATGCTGCCACCCGTCTTGGCTTAGATGAGTCCCTTCCCTCATCAGGGAGACGCAATCATACCAAAAGATACCACTGAGGGGAATGAGGGAGAAAGTCCTTTCAGTGATCTGTAAATTATGTCAAAGCTTGTCATCTACCGGCCATTTTGCAAAAATGAACTTAGTATTAAACGTAATGTATAATGGAAATGTAAATTTCCAAAATATGACATCTTCAACTGATAAGGGCTGAAAAGTAAAGAGTGGGTTCCAAAGTGCTCCTTGACTTTGTTTAATTAGCATCTTCCTGCTTGTGGAGATATGACAATTATGAACAGGATCCATGACCAGGTTTGAAATGTCTAGTTTCTCCTCACTAAGGAAAGTAATAATTTAAACAGATTAACAAAGCACTGATTTGATTTATTTAGAAAAGAGCATACTTTTTATTTAATTTTAAAATTAATTTTAAGGTTTATTTAATTTATGCCATATCCCTCTTTCAAGGTTGAAACCATTGTTTATTTATACCCCCAACTGAGTTTACTTTCTCTGAAGAGGTTAAAAAAGGTGTATTTTATGAGGACAGGTCTCAAACTGGAAAAATTTTACATACTCTTTTTACAAGATTAATCTTTTTACAAGATTAAGAGATTTGTTGATGTTTTCACTGAGGGACTACATTTTCCTGGCAGTTGGCAGGAAATGAAAACTATTAGCCACACAGAATTTGGCTAGAATGTTATGAGAGCATTTTAGGAATGATGAGTTAATTGGGGCCCAGGAAGGAGAGAGGAATAGAGGGCAGCAACATTTTTTTCCCCCTCAAATTTGGGACCAAGTACACTGACTTTCTTTTTTCTTCTTTGTCTTCCACTCCTTCTGCTGGTCCTCTTGGGACTTTTTTGCCTCAACTTCATCATGGGTGCCTATCCAGTATTTCTCTAATGTTTCCTTTCTTTATCTAAAGTTTAAGCATACACAGTGAAGGGATTAGATGACAATGAAACTGAAGGGGAAACACATGTAGAAAACATCTACAGAGCGATCTATTACAGATTAATTCTGAAGTAACCGTTCCCTCAAGTCTTCTCTGATGTGGACAGTCAATAAAAACAAGTCTGGTTACACACAGTTTTATGTGCCTTTCACATAACTTTCAATTTTATACTAAAAATACAGCTCTGGCCTTTTTAAAATCATCTTTTTTTTTTTTTTTTTTTTTTTTTGCTGTTTCCCCCTAAACAGTTGTACCGAAGTGTTTTTATTAGAATGACCACATGATGTTAAATTAAATATTTTCATTTTGAAATAATTTCAGACTTAGCAAAAGTTACAAAAATAATCCAAAGAATTCCATTATATCCTTCACTCAGCTTCCACAAATGTTAACACTTCACATAACCACAAGAAATTTGTAGTTCTGAAGCTAAATACAGCATCTCGTATAGTTCCTTTCCTGGTCTCAAGTGTTTACCCAACTGGTCAGAGGGAGTGAGAGAAACTGAGTCATAGGTTATCTGGACTTGGAGGGTACATTTATGGCAGATAGATGGGAACTTTTTTTGTTTTTGGAGACAGAGTTTGGCTCTTGTTGCTCAGGCTGGAGTGCAATGGCGCCATCTTGGCTCACTGCAACCTCCATCCCCTCGGTTCAAGTGATTCTCCTCCCTCGGTCTCCTGAGTAGCTGGGATTACAGGCATGCGCCACCATGCCTGGCTAATTTTATATTTTTAGTAGAGGTGGGGTTTCTCCATGTTGGTCAGGCTGGTTTTGAACTCCCAACCTCAGGTGATCCACCCAACCTTGGCCTCCCAAAGTGCTGAGATTACAGGCATGAGCCACTGTGCCTGGCCCAGATAGATTAGACCATTAAGACAAAAGTGACCTGAGGACGAATAACTTAAATATGAGTTTTCCCTACTTGTAGAAGTTAAAGGAATATCCAGATGGTAACATTTTGTTTTTAAATACAGTAATTTAAAATGTAATACAATATTTTAAATTCAGGAGCATAGCTAAATTTTTTGTATCACCAGTAATGATTCTGAAAGAGTTATTTACCCTCTATTAATCCCAAGACAAATAAATACATAGCATATCCCACTATTCTGGGATGATATGGGCTTGTAGTTCAGAGTGGAGGTTCTGGATTCAGATTTTCTGGGTTTGAATGTCCACTCTGTAAATGTTCTTTAACAGAAAAAAGTTTAGGGGTTATGTGGAGCAGGCAATTGTCATAAATAGAGCTTTATAGATTCTTAGGGATTTGATCACTGAATATATCTGTATATGTTTCTTGCCCATTTCAGAAAAATAATCAAACAAAAAACTGATTTTAGGACGTTTTATTTGGGTCCTTCAGCCTGTGAACTCTTAAGATTTTTAGTGTTTATTGGGTACAGCTATAACTATTGCTTGATTGTTCTTTATGGTATATATTGTATTTAGTATAATAAAACTGGAATAATGCTCAATGTAAGACGAGGGAGGCATCAACCCCACAGAACTACATAGAACATGTTTTCCAACAGAAGGTGGTTATGACTGGAAGAAGCTATGGAAGAAGCATGTTAGGAAGGCAAAAACTATAGCTGTCACAGTTTCCTATAGATATATCCAAGTAGAATGATAAGCTGGAGGGGACCGTCAAGATCTAGATTGAAACCACTTTTGTGAAAATTTTAACAGTGAGAAAGTTATGGTAGTTCATAGGTCTGATCTAACCAATTTCATCTTGCTTCTAATCTTCAAGCTGCCCTTGTTCATTCCTGGGCATAGGCCCAACTAACTTTGAGAGGAATGTAGTTTATAGTTTAACTTTGATGATAACAGCCCTTTTGCAAAACACACTCCCTTCTTCCCTGGGGACCAGATTGCCTTTGTAAGAATAACAAATTAGCAACAAGATTTGCAACTTCCCCAATTACTCCTGCAGATAACATCACTATTGTAGAACCTAAGACTGGCCTTTTGAGGTATCTTTTCAAGTTTTTGCATTTCTGACCACTGATGGCTCCACCTGGGCCTGCCAACTGGTCCTGTGGCCCCCATCCAAGAACTGACTCAGCGCAAGAGGACTTCCTGTAATATAATCTCTGGCCCAATCGGTCAGAACTCACCACTCCCTTGCCCCCTACCAGTCAAACTATGCTTGAAAAACCTTCGTATCTGAGATTAGGAGACTGATCTGAGTAATAATAAAACTCTGGTCTCCCATTCAGTCAGCTCTGCATGAATTAAATTCTCTCTCTATTGCAATTCCCCTGTCTTAATAAATCAGCTCTATTTGGGCAGCAGGCAAAATGAACCCACTGGGCAGTTACAAAACCAGAGGGTCACCACCCTGGCTGCAGCTTAGAATCACCTGAGGAGCATTAAGGATGATCCTTGCTTCAGATCTATCCCAGAGATTTTTGAATGGGGTAGGGCCCAGGCATTAGAAGTTTTGAAAAGATCTCCAGGAATTCTAAGGTGCAGCCAGGATTAAAGACCACTGATATAAACCTATTACAACTTCTCTGAAATGTAGAGACACTAAAACAGCTTGTCCAAGACTATGCAGCTAATACATGGTGGGGCTGGCTCCAGGCCTGGTGCTTTTTCTAATATTCCTTGCCTCCTGATACATTAACTTGGCAAATTTTATCTCCCTCTCCACCTTCCCCATACACAGTCCTACATTTTGACAAGACAAAGCATACAATCTTCTTCTGGGAGTGAAATGGGTATGTTTTGGCTCCAAGAGGTAAATTACTTCTATGGACAAACACTTTTCCTCCAAGGGGAGCATATTTTATTTACCCTACTTCATAGCACCATAGGGGTTTCACAGAGATGTTAAGCAGCAGGAATTCTTTGGGGGATAAATAAGGCATTGTATTAAAAGGGCATGACAAACCTTTGGAAATACAAAGAGAAAACAAGTTTAGGAGCCTCCTGCATCTTTGAAATTTTAGTTTAAAAATGAATTCTGAGGTCTTGGGGATTTTCTAGAACATATGACATTTCTGAGATAAAGGCCTTTTTAAAAAGTCTACTTTGCAGGACATGTAGGCTCTTTTGAGTTTTAAAGAGCAGTATTACAGAAATATTTGTGAGAAACTGGTAAGGTTTATATGGGGAATGTATACAATTTTTTAAATAAGTTTTTTCCCTTTTTAAAATTAAACAGTATTTCCAACATATAATAAGAAGAAATATAATGAATATCTGTGTACCTACCTCCAGCATTTTCAAATCATAACATTTTAATATAATATACAGAAGGAGTGCAGGGACCTTCATCCCCCAGTATGGCTCCCTGCTAAAATGAGTAATTTGAATCAGAGGTTCTTAGAGACCAACAGGCACTGGAAGAAACTTTTCCCCATCTACATAAAAACCAGAAGGACCCACCAAGGAAAACAACTGTTCTTCCTTCCCTTCCCTTCCCTTCCCTGTTGTCTCATTATTTATTTCAGAAAAGATCAAGAAAGTAACCAGGACTGAACAGACCCTTTCACAAAATAATGTCTGTCTCTCAGGCTCATTCAGTTTTCAAAGAGAAACACTTACAGGTTAATCTCTGTTCCTTGATCCACTCATTCTCCCTAGCAATCATTTATTGCCCCTCAACAGAATTACCTATATTCCCCATCTCCCTGCTCCCTTCTGAAATAAGGCTATACAAGTATCTGGGTCTTATGAGAGATATTGAGTAATCACTCTGTGATTCTCCCCTGTGCATGCTAATAAGTTTGTATGCCATTTCTCCTATTAATCTGTCTTTTATCAGTTAATTTTTCAGTGAAATTTCAGAGGTCAAAGGGGGAGTTTTCCCTTAGCCTCTGTAGTAGTAAAATATAATATTGTGTATACAAAGTTAAATATACCAAAGTAAAACATACATTATAATGAATACTCATGTAACCTTTATTCGGTTTTAGCAATTAGCAACATTTGCCAATCTAATTTTCACCTATCCTCTACCCCTTCTTAAAATTTTGCTAGAATATTTTTAAAGAAAATCCTAGACATCATGTTGTTCAGTTGTAAATATTTTCGTATGAATCACTGAGGTCATTTGTTTCATTCACATAACCACTGTGCTATTGTGACAACCCAAAGGATTCTCCTTTCCTGCTGTCTAGACAGAGCCAATTTATTAATACAGGGGATTGCAACAGAGAAAGTATTCAATTCACACAGAGCTGGCTGTACAGGAGACTGGAGACTTATAACTCAAATCAGTCTCCCTGAGAGTTTGGGGATCAGAGTTTTTAAGAATAATTTGCTGCGTAGGGGACCAGTGAGTTGGGAGTGCTGATTGGTTGCCTCGGAGCTGTAATCATAGGGAGTTGAAGCTGTCCTCTTACCTTGAGTCAGTACTTGGGTGGGGGTCTCAGGACTGGTTGGCAGGTCCAGGTGGAGCCATCTGGTTGTCAGAAATGCAAAAACCTGAAAAGACATCTCAAAAGGCCAATCTTAGATTCTGTAATAGTGATGTTATCTTCAGTAGTAATTGGGAAAGTTGCAAATCTTATGACCTCTGGAATAATTGCTGGTAATTATGTAGAATTCAAGCTCCTCTCATCCTAACTTGGTGGCCTTTCATTGGTTTTACAATAGTTTAGTTTTGGGGAAGGGCTAAATTTAAACTATAAACTAAATTTCTCCCAAAGTTAGCTTGGCCCATGCCTAGGAATGAGAAAAGACAGCTTCAAAGTTGAAAGCAAGATGGAGTTGGTTAGGTCAGATCCCTTCCACTGTCATAGTTTCCTCAGCTATAATTTTTGCAAAGTCAGTTTCACTATTAGTAGACTGTTCTTAATGTTAAGAAGAATTAGTAAAATGTTCTTAATGTTATCTAATACCGAGCCTATAATCAAAGTTTTCCAGTTGTCTTAAAGCTTTTTTGATTTTTTTTAACAGTTGTTTGTTCTATATAGTAACTTTATAATCAACATTTTTAAACAGAACCCAAAGTGGAGAGAATAGTGCACCCAATGCATTCAGTATTTCATCACCCAACTTCAGTAGTGAGACAAATGTAGTTTTTAAAGAGTAAAAACCTGATTACACACTTCCTCTGCTGTATTTGATGTGTTTCATTTCCGAGCATGATTTTAAACATTTTTATTATATGTAAGTAATATATAGTATAGACAGTATATGCTATTATTTGCATGCTTTGAGCCTTATTTGAATATTATACCCATTCTTTAGCAATATGTCTTTACTTGAGATAATATATTTTTAGATTTATTATTTTAATGCTCCTTTCCCCTTCATTTACTAACTTTTATTAGATTTTTCAGGTTTTATTTGTCCTTTTTCTAGCTTCTTGGGACATAATGTTAGGTTGTTTATTTGGGCTCTTTCTTCTTGTCAAGGTAGGTGTTTATTGCTATTGAAGGAAACCGGAATATTTCACCCCAAAATGTACTTCTTTGGCATATTTCCATATGTCTATTCACAGAGGCTGCAAACCAGAGGAATACTTTTGAAAAGCTGTCTTTTGTGGAGAAGATTTGCATCTGTACAGAAAATCTACATTAGTGAGGTAAACAGCAAGGTAAACAGCTGAGGCAAACAGCCTTTCTCTGAGGTTGACTTATTCTAGGCTAGCAAAAATTAACTTACAGGGAAAGGAGACTAAAGTCTGACACTTTAAAGGTCTGACAGAGAAACTCGTACCACAGACTACCATCTAACATGTCTCCTCAGTGACAAGTGAGCTGCTTAGGAGCAGAGGCAATGTCTTGTTCTCTTATTATTTTTTTATTTTTAATTTTTATGGGTACATAGTAGGTGTATATATCTGTGGGATACATGAGATGTTTTGATACAGACAATGTGTAATAATCCCATCTGGGTAAATGGGGTATCCATCACCTCAAGGATTTATCCTTTGTGTTACAAGCAATTCAATTACACTCTTTTAGTTATTTTTAAATGTACGATTAAATTATTGACTACAGTTACCCTGTTGTGCTAGCAAATACTAGACCTTATTTACTCTTTCTATAGTTTTTGTACCCATTAATCATCTCCACTTCCCGCTCCCCCTCCCCAACTACTCTTCCCAGCCTCTGGTAACCATCATTCTACTCTATATCTCCATGAGTTCAATTATTTTAATTTTTAGCTCCCACAAATAAGTGACAACATGCAAAACTTGTCTTTCCATGCCTGGCTTATTTCACTAAGCATAATGATCTCAGTTCCATCCATGTTGTTGCAAATGACAGGATCTCATTCTTTTTTATAGCAGAATAGTACTTCATTGTGCATATGTAACACATTTTCTTTATCCAGTCATCTGTTGATGGACACAGATGTTGATGTTTCAAAATCTTAGCTATTGTGAATAGTGCTGCAATAAACACAGACATGCAGTTATCTCTTTGATATACCAACTCTTTTTCTTTTGGATTGTTGGGTCATATAGTAGTCCTATTTTTAGTTTTCTGATGAATCTCCATACTGTTCTCCATAGTGGTTGCACTAATTTACATTCCCACCAATAGTGTACAAGTTTTCCCTTTTCTCCACATCCTTGCCAGCCTTCATTATTGCCTGACTTTTGGATAAAAGGCATTTTAACTGGAGTGAGATGATATCTTATTGTAGTTTTGATTTGCATTTCTCTGGTGACCGATGATGTTGAACACCTTTTCATATAACTGATTGCCATTTGTATGTCTTCTTTTTTTTATTTTTTTATTTTTATTGTTTAATTATACTTTAAGTTCTAGGGTACATGTGCATAACGTGCAGGTTTGTTACATATGTATACTTGTGCCATGTTGGTGTGCTGCACCCATCAACTCGTCAGCACCCATCAACTCGTCAGCATCCATCAACACGTCATTTACATCAGGTATAACTCCCAATGCAATCCCTCCCCCCTCCCCCAACCCCGTTATAGGCCCTGGTGTGTGCTTTTCCCCTTCCCGAGTCCAAGTGATCTCATTGTTCAGTTCCCACCTATGAGTGAGAACATGCAGTGTTTGGTTTTCTGTTCTTGCGATAGTTTGCTGAGAATGATGGTTTCCAGCTGCATCCATGTCCCTACAAAGGACTCAAACTCATCCTTTTTTATGGCTGCATAGTATTCCATGGTGTATATGTGCCACATTTTCTTAATCCAGTCTCTCACTGATGGACATTTGGGTTGATTCCAAGTCTTTGCTATTGTGAATAGTGCCGCAATAAACAAACATGTGCATGTGTCTTTATAGCAGCATGATTTGTAATCCTTTGGGTATATACCCAGTAATGGGATGGCTGGGTCATATGGTACTTCTAGTTCTAGATCCTTGAGGAATCGCCATACTGTTTTCCATAATGGTTGAACTAGTTTACAATCCCACCAATAGTGTAAAAGTGTTCCTGTTTCTCCACATCCTCTCCAGCACCTGTTGTTTCCTCACTTTTTAATGATTACCATTCTAACTGGTGTGAGATGGTATCTCATTGTGGTTTTGATTTGCATTTCTCTGATGGCCAGTGATGATGAGCATTTTTTCATGTGTCTGTTGGCTGTATGAATGTCTTCTTTTGAGAAATGTCTGTTCATATCCTTTCCCCACTTTTGGATGGGGTTGTTTGTTTTTTTCTTGTATATTTGTTTGAGTTCTTTGTAGATTCTGGAAATGAGCCCTTTGTCAGATGAGTAGATTGCAAAAATTTTCTCCCATTCTGTAGGTTGCCTGTTCACTCTGATGGTAGTTTCTTTTGCTGTGCAGAAGCTCTTTAGTTTAATTAGATCCCATTTGTCAATTTTGGCTTTTGCTGCCGTTGCTTTTGGTGTTTTAGACATGAAGTCCTTGCCCATGCCTATGTCCTGAATGGTACTACCTAGATTTTCTTCTAGGGTTTTTATGGTATTAGGTCTAACATTTAAGTCTCTAATCCATCTTGAATTAATCTTCGTATAAGGAGTAAGGAAAGGATCCAGTTTCAGCTTTCTACTTATGGCTAGCCAATTTTCCCAGCACCATTTATTAAATAGGGAATCCTTTCCCCATTTCTTGTTTTTCTCAGGTTTGTCAAATATCAGATGGTTGTAGATGTGTGGCATTATTTCTGAAGGCTCCGTTCTGTTCCATTGGTCTATATCTCTGTTTTGGTACCAGTACCATGCTGTTTTGGTTACTGTAGCCTTGTAGTATAGTTTGAAGTCAGGTAGCGTGACGCCTCCGGCTTTGTCCTTTTGACTTAGGATTGTCTTGGCAATACGGGCTCTTTTTTGGTTCCATATGAACTTTAAAGCAGTTTTTTCCAATTCGGTGAAGAAACTCATTGGTAGCTTGATGGGGATGGCATTGAATCTATAAATTACCTTGGGCAGTATGGCCATTTTCACAATATTGATTCTGCCTATCCATGAGCATGGTATGTTCTTCCATTTGTTTGTGTCCTCTTTGATTTCACTGAGCAGTGGTTTGTAGTTCTCCTTGAAGAGGTCCTTTACATCCCTTGTAAGTTGGATTCCTAGGTATTTTATTCTCTTTGAAGCAATTGTGAATGGAAGTTCATTCCTGATTTGGCTCTCTGCTTGTCTGTTACTGGTGTATAAGAATGCTTGTGATTTTTGCACATTAATTTTGTATCCTGAGACTTTGCTGAAGTTGCTTATCAGCTTAAGAAGATTTTGGGCTGAGACGATGGGGTTTTCTAAATACACAATCATGTCATCTGCAAACAGGGACAATTTGACTTCTTCTTTTCCTAACTGAATACCCTTGATTTCTTTCTCTTGCCTGATTGCCCTAGCCAGAACTTCCAACACTATGTTGAATAGGAGTGGTGAGAGAGGGCATCCCTGTCTTGTGCCAGTTTTCAAAGGGAATATTTCCAGTTTTTGCCCATTCAGTATGATATTGGCTGTGGGTTTGTCATAAATAGCTCTTATTATTTTGAGATACATTCCATCAATACCAAAAGTATTGAGTGTTTTTAGCATGAAGGGCTGTTGAATTTTGTCACAGGCCTTTTCTGCATCTATTGAGATAATCATATGGTTCTTGTCTTTGGTTCTGTTTATATGCTGGATTACATTTATTGATTTGCATATGTTGAACCAGCCTTGCATCCCAGGGATGAAGCCCACTTGATCATGTGGATAAGCTTTTTGATGTGCTGCTGAATCCGGTTTGCCAGTATTTTATTGAGGATTTTTGCATCGATGTTCATCAGGGATATTGGTCTAAAATTCTCTTTTTTTGTTGTGTCTCTGCCAGGCTTTGGTATCAGGATGATGTTGGCCTCATAAAATGAGTTAGGGAGGATTCCCTCTTTTTCTATTGATTGGAATAGTTTCAGAAGGAATGGTACCAGCTCCTCCTTGTACCTCTGGTAGAATTCAGCTGTGAATCCATCTGGTCCTGGGCTTTTTTTGGTGGGCAAGCTATTAATTGTTGCCTCAATTTCAGAGGCTGCTATTGGTCTATTCAGGGATTCAACTTCTTCCTGGTTTAGTCTTGGAAGAGTGTACGTGTCCAGGAAATTATCCATTTCTTCTAGATTTTCTAGTTGATTTGCGTAGAGGTGTTTATAGTATTCTCTGATGGTAGTTTGTATTTCTGTGGGGTCGGTGGTGATATCCCCTTTATCATTTTTTATTGCGTCTATTTGATTCCTCTCTCTTTTCTTCTTTATTAATCTTGCTAGCGGTCTGTCAATTTTGTTGATCTTTTCAAAAAACCAACTCCTGGATTCATTGATTTTTTGGAGGGTTTTTTGTGTCTCTGTCTCCTTCAGTTCTGCTCTGATCTTAGTTATTTCTTGCTTTCTGCTAGCTTTTGAATGTGTTTGCCTCTCTAGTTCTTTTAATTGTGATGTTAGAGTGTCAATTTTAGATCTTTCCTGCTTTCTCTTGTGGTCACTTAGTGCTATAAATTTCCCTCTACATACTGCTTTAAATGTGTCCCAGAGATTCTGGTATGTTGTATCTTTGTTCTCATTGGATTCAAAGAACATCTTTATTTCTGCTTTCATTTCGTTATGTACCCAGTAGTCATTCAGGAGCAGGTTGTTCAGTTTCCATGTAGTTGAGCGGTTTTGATTGAGTTTCTTAGTCCCTAGTTCTAGTTGGATTGCACTGTGGTCTGAGAGACAGTTTGTTATAATTTCTGTTCTTTTACGTTTGCTAAGGAGTGCTTTACTTCCAATTATGTGGTCAATGTTGGAATAAGTGTGATGTGGTGCTGAGAAGAATGTATATTCTGTTGACTTGGGGTGGAGAGTTCTATAGATGTCTATGAGGTCCGCTTGGTGCAGAGATGAGTTCAATTCCTGGATATCCTTGTTAACTTTCTGTCTCGTTGATCTGTCTAATGTTGACAGTGGAGTGTTGAAGTCTCCCATTATTATTGTATGGGAGTCTAAGTCTCTTTGTAAGTCTCTAAGGACTTGCTTTATGAATCTGGGTGCTCCTGTATTGGGTGCATATATATTTAGGATAGTTAGCTCTACCTGTTGAATTGATCCCTTTACCATTATGTAATGGCCTTCTTTGTCTCTTTTGATCTTTGATGGTTTAAAGTCTATTTTATCAGAGACTAGGATTACAACCCCTGCTTTTTATTGTTCTCCATTTGCTTGGTAGATCTTCCTCCATCCCTTTATTTTGAGCCTATGTATGTCTCTGCATGTGAGATGGGTCTCCTGAATACAGCAGACTGATGGGTCTTGACTCTTTATGCAGTTTGCCAGTCTGTGTCTTTTAATTGGAGCATTTAGTCCATTAACATTTAAGGTTAATATTGTTATGTGTGAACTTGATCCTGCCATTATGATATTAACTGGTTATTTTGCTCGTTAGTTGATGCAGTTTCTTCCTAGGCTCGATGGTCTTTACATTTTGGCATGTTTTTGCAGTGGCTGGTACCGGTTGTTCCTTTCCATGTTTAGGGCTTCCTTCAGGGTCTCTTGTAAGGCAGGCCTGGTGGTGACAAAATCTCTAAGCATTTGCTTATCTGTAAAGAATTTTATTTCTCCTTCACTTATGAAACTTAGTTTGGCTGGATATGAAATTCTGGGTTTAAAATTCTTTTCTTTAAGAACATTGAATATTGGCCCCCACTCTCTTCTGGCTTGTAGAGTTTCTGCCGAGAGATCTGCTGTCAGTCTGATGGGCTTCCCTTTGTGGGTAACCCGACCTTTCTCTCTGGCTGCCCTTAAGATTTTTTCCTTCATTTCAACTTTGGTGAATCTGGCAATTATGTGTCTTGGAGTTGCTCTTCTGGAGGAGTATCTTTGTGGCGTTCTCTGTATTTCCTGAATTTGAATGTTGGCCTGCCCTGCTAGGTTGGGGAAGTTCTCCTGGATGATATCCTGTAGAGTGTTTTCCAATTTGGTTCCATTTTCCCCCTCCCTTTCAGGCACCCCAATCAGACGTAGATTTGGTCTTTTGACATAATCCCATACTTCTTGCAGGCTTTGTTCATTTCTTTTTCTTCTTTTTTCTTTTGGTTTCTCTTCTCGCTTCATTTCATTCATTTGATCCTCAATCGCTGATACTCTTTCTTCCAGATGATCGAGTCGGTTACTGAAGCTCGTGCATTTGTCACGTATTTCTCGTGACATGGTTTTCATCTCTGTCATTTCGTTTATGACCTTCTCTGCATTAATTAGTCTAGCTGTCAATTCTTCCACTTTTTTTTCAAGATTTTTAGTTTCTTTGCGCTGGGTACGTAATTCCTCCTTTAGCTCTGAGAGGTTTGATGGACTGAAGCCTTCTTCTCTCATCTCATCAAAATCATTCTCTGACCAGCTTTGATCCGTTGCTGGCGATGGGCTGTGCTCCTTTGCAGGAGGAGATGCGCTCTTATTTTTTGAATTTCCAGCTTTTCTGCCCTGCTTTTTCCCCATCTTTGTGGTTTTATCTGTCACTGGTCTTTGATGATGGTGACGTACTGATGGGGTTTTGATTTAGGTGTCCTTCCTGTTTGATAGGTTTCCTTCTGACTGTCAGGACCCTCAGCTATAGGTATGTTGGAGATTGCTTGAGGTCCACTCCAGACCCTGTTTGCCTGGGTATCAGCAGCAGAGGTTGCAGAAGATAGAATATTGCTGAACAGCGAGTGTACCTGTCTGATTCTTACTTTGGAAGCTTCCTCTCAGGGGTGTACTCCACCCTGTGAGGTGTGGGGTGTCAGACTGCCCCTAGTGGTGGATGTCTCCCAGTTAGGCTACTCAGGGGTCAGGGACCAACTTGAGCAGGCAGTCTGTCCGTTCTCAGATCTCAACCTCCATGTTGGGAGATCCACTGCTCTCCATAAAGCTGTCAGACAGAGTCGTTCGGGTCTGCACAGGCCTCTGCTGCTTCCCCTGTTGTTTTTTAGCTGTGCCCTGTCCCCAGAGGTGGAGTCTACAGAGACAGGCAGGTTTCCTTGAGCTGCTGTAAGCTCCACCCCGTTCAAGCTTCCCAGCGGCTTTGTTTACCTACTTATGCCTCAGCAATGGCGGGCGCCCCTCCCCCAGCCTCGCTGCTGCCTTGTGGTTAGATCGCAGACTGCTGTGCTAGCAATGAGGGAGGCTCCGTGGCCGTGGGACCCTCCCGGCCAGGTGTGGGTATAGTCTCCTGGTGTGCCCGTTTGCTTAAAGCGCAGTATTGGGGTGGGAATTACCCGATTTTCCAGGTGTTGTGTGTCTCAGTTCCCCTGGCTAGGAAAAGGGATTCCCTTCCCCCTTGTGCTTCCCAGGTGAGGCAATGCCTCGCCCTGCTTCAGCTCTCGCTGGTCGGGCTACAGCAGCTGACCAGCACCAATTGTCCGGCACTCCCGAGTGAGATGACCCCAGTACCTCAGTTGAAAGTGCAGAAATCACCCGTCTTCTGTGTCGCTTGCGCCGGGAGTTGGAGACTGGAGCTGTTCCTATTCGGCCATCTTGCTCCGCCCTCCAGGAGGGATATTCTTACACAGATCAGGTGATTCCATCTCCTGGAACTTAACTGATGGAACCATGGACTATGTACCTGACCCATGGCTTGGCTTAAAAATTTTTTGTTGGTCTATCAGGTGTATTCCCTTGGGAATACAAACTGAGAAAATAAAGCAATTGGCATCAGGAACTGAGACTGAAAGAATGTATATAGAGTCAGGTACCTCAGTCGGAAATGCAGAAATCACCTGCCTTCTGCGTCAATCTCACTGGGAGCTGCAGACCGGAGCTCTTCCTATTCGGCCATCTTGGCAGCCACCCTATTGGTTCTCTTTCTCTGGAGAACCTTGACTAACACATACATTTTACCTGGTATTCACACCATCATATCTACGATTCAACATAGTATCATAACTCTGCAATGATAGTCAACTTAGATGTTAGGTGTGAAAGTCTTGTCTCACAAATATATTAACCACAAATATTTTTGTGCTCGTTTATAGGTATAAACTGGTCACAGCATCTAGCTCAACATTAAGAAAACATATATATGTATGTGTGTGCACATATATATGTATATATATGGGGGAGAGAGAGAGGAATACACATAAGAGCTACAGAATATGCTTATCATTCAAGAAACTTGAGTAACTGGATAACTTTGACTTTAAAATTTAAGTTAAAACATGATAACTTTCATATCCTGTTTAGTGATGTTAAAAGAATAAATGCTTAGTCTGAAAATAATCTTTAGTCATATTACATTGATTTGTTGTAAATCAGATTTTAATTTATTTTGAAATTTCAAATAACATTAGAAAAGGGCATGATATATTTATGCTTGGTAAAAAGGGAAATGGTTTGGAAAAAAGAACTGAGAAATACTGCTCCATGTCATTTACCTAAATTTGTATTTCTGGTAATAAGACAGGAGGAAAAATGACC
The DNA here is from genome assembly GCF_002776525.5 of Piliocolobus tephrosceles. NCBI lineage: Eukaryota > Metazoa > Chordata > Mammalia > Primates > Cercopithecidae > Piliocolobus > Piliocolobus tephrosceles. Next base: position 124,757,786 of record NC_045445.1, read on the forward strand.
CAAGTGTCCCTTCAGCTTCATTCAAACATGGGCCCCTGAGGTGCCTGCCAATGGACTCAAAAAGCATTTATCCCAAGGAGAACATGCCACCTGCCACTTTTCAATCAGCAGCACTTCCGCCAGAACCAAGCAAGTGCTCAAATCTCCCCGAGGGATTTCTATTTTTTTCACTCAGCATGTAAGCAGGCAGACTGATTCTGGTGTCTCATCCATTTTAGAAGCTTCTTATAACAGCAATACCAAAAACCTTGTAGACAGTTTAATTACTCACCCTCAGTCTTATACAGCTGCTCTGGGCACATTTCTCTCTTCTACTCATTAAAACAAATACAGAATGGTTATCTGACTTAGTGCCTATTTTGCCTTCTGTTTTTGCTATCCTATTGGGAGACAGTTCTCTCCCTTCATATGTGCTTCTGTATGCCTCCTTTGAGGAAATACTGTTGTAACACTTCTTGGAAAAGCCCACCTGAGATGCATTTAGCCCTGGTTCTATACGGAGCCTTTCCACTGTGGGTATCCTAATGTAAAGAAAGAGAGGAATTTACGTAGTCCAGAGATATGTTCAGACTTCTCCTGGCCTTTAAATTTGGCCAAGCAAAAACCGCAGAGAGGAACTGCTTATTTTTAATGAATGGATTAATCCAGTTATATCTAGTGTTTTCCCATGAGTTGGTGTCAGTGGAGGCATTTCCTTTCTTTTTGATCATTTAATTTCTTTTATTATTATTATTATTGATGTTGGAGGCCTCGTAAGAGAAATATAAGCCATGTTAGGGAACTGATGAAAGTACATTTCCTAAAAATATGAGCAGTCATGGAGGACTCTGAAGACAGTGCCAAGTTCTAACTGGGCTCCACAGGTTGTGAGAAACAGGAAACCACACAAGAAGACTTGAGAAGTCGAGTTTGTTGTGAGGATACACAGGCATTGGAACAGGAAAAACATTAGAAGCCAAGAAAAATCTAGGGATTGGCTGTTATCTCCTCTCACACAGGCTACTGATCTCTTGCTTATGGTTTCTCTGTAGCTCTCAGAATATCTGCTTCCTTAAAATCTAGCCTGCCATGAGGCCTCCTGGCTGCTGATTGTAAATCATGAGACCTCTCTATATACATTCTTTCAGTCTCAGTTCCTGATGCCCAATTGCTTTATTTTCTCAGTTTGGATTCCCAAGGGAATAGACCTGCTAGACCAACAAAAAGCCAAGCCACGGGTCAGTTACATAGTCCATGGTTCCATCGACTATGTTCCAGGAGACGGAATCACCATTCTATGTTGAATCATAGAGAGAATGGTGTGAATATCAGGTAAAATGTATGTGTTAGTCAAGGTTCTCCAGAGAAAGAGAATCAATAGGGTGGCTGGCAAGATGGCTGAATAGGAACAGCTCTGGTCTGTAGCTCCCGGTGAGATCAACACAGAAGGCGGGTGATTTCTGCATTTCCAACTGAGGTACCTGACTCATCTCATTGAGACTGGTTAGATAGTGGGTGCAGCCCAAGGAGGGTGAGCCGAAGCAGGGTGGGGCATTTCTCCAAATAAGACATACAGATGACTAACAGTTGTATAAAAAGATGCTTAATGTCACCAATGATTAGAGAAATGTAAATCGAAACCACAATGAGATATCACGTCATACTTGTTAGAATGGCTATTATCAAAAACACAAAAGACCAAGTGTGATGAGGTTGTGGGGAAATTGGAACCCATGTACACTGTTAGTAGGAATGCAAAATGGTGCAGCCCCTATGGAAAATAGTATGGAGGTTCCTCATAATATTAGAAAACAGAACTATTATATGATCTAGCCATCTCACTTCTGAGTATTTTAACAAAAGTATTGAAATCAGGATCTTGAAGAGATACTAGCACTCCCATATTCACTGCAGCACTGTTCACAATAGGCCAAAATGGAAACAACCTAAATGTTTATGATTGGATAAAAACAGTGGTATATGCATACATTGGAGTATTATTTAGCCTTAAGAAAGGAAATCTTCTAATATGCAACAACATGGATGGAACTTGAGGACATTATGCTAAATGAAATAAGCCATTCATAGTGAGATAATTACTGCATTATTCCACTTACATGAAGTATCTAAAATTGTCAAACTCATAGGAAGCAGAGAATAGAATGGTGGTTGCCAGGGGTTGAGGCAAGAGGAAATGGAGATGCTAAATCAGCAGGTAAAGAGTTTCAAGATGAATAAGTTCTGGAGATCTGCTGTATGGCATTGTGCCTGTTTTGTATGTACTTAAAAATCTGTTCAGAGGGTAGATCTTATATTAAGTGTTCTTACTGCAATAAAATTTAAAAAGAAAAGAAAAAAAGAGTAGAAAGTAGATAAGGAGAGGAGAGTGAAGTAGGGTTTTCTATTTTGTAGGATCCTATGTTTTTTTTTCAGGGAATGCCCTGACCCTGAAGATGCTATACTGAATAGCTCCTAATTCCAGTGTTAAGCCTCCAAAACTTTATTGTAAAACTATCTCTTCAATGTCAATTAGTAATGTTGAGAACTCACAGTAGGACACTTGATTGTTTTGGAAAGGCCAATATATAGCCAATGAGATATTTAAAAGAATGTGGGAAGACTGATTACAAAGTTTACACATGGTAAGCATTGTTCCAAAGAGGAAACAATTCTCTAGGAAAAATGGGAACTAGTCTGTGGCTGAACTTCATTAAATAGTCTAGGTTGACCTTGGGCAGCCATGTTGAATTCCAGTTTGTTTGTTTATTTATTTTGTGGGCAACCTATACAGTATACCTGCTAAGATGGCTTGTAGTATCTTTGTCTAACTGAGGCATTAAGTCCTTCATATGATGGATAGACATTGTAGAAAACATCTCAGATAGGTTTTCATGTATAATCAATCTAATATGCCAAGAAAAACCAATAAGCTGTCTCAATTCAGTAGTCAAAACTTGGTGAGAAGCCAGATGGCTTTAAGGCTACTTTAGAATGAGATTTTATCAAGAAATAAAATAGAACAAGAAAACAAAGAATTGTTACCAAGGCTAAAGCCTGGCATACAGCACAAGCCGCTTTTTACTGTGCCTGTAAGTCACTCTGCCCTTTTGCCACCCTGCCTTGTTTTTATTTTCTTCCTTCGGTCTGCACTCAGAGGCAAGTCTAGAGTGTTTTGAAAGCTCACAATGTGCCCAAAGGCTCTTTTTTTTTTCTAGAAATAATACAGTATTAGACACTTAATATTGTTTCCCTCTACTGTTATTCTCTTTTGAGCTGAGTCAAGTGTCCTACAGGCTGTTTGGGCTCCATTTCAACCTCCACTACTTTGTGGGTCTATCATTTAACCTCTTTTCAGTTTAAGGGGTTCTAAACTCGAGGGAATAAAAACCTTTAGATGTTTCTTTTCTATTTTCAATTGCCTTCAACCTGATTTTGGCTACAAACTTTAAACTCGGAATCCTTAAAAAACTTTTGGTGACTCCTAAGCAGCAAGGTAAAATTTATTTTTCTTGGCATGACCAATGGGTCTTTCACATGTAACTCTAACATATATTTTACAATCCAGTGTAGGGGGTAACTTGTCTAAATAGGATATATACTTCCACACCACCAGATCTTTGCTCACACCAGAATCTCTGCCCTAAAAACCCTTTCCTCACTACTCCTACTCAGCCTTCAAGATCCAACTGAATATGTCACTTCTTCTGTAACTTTAACTTGTACCACATCCAAGATTAATTTCTTCATAACAACTCTTTCAGTCAGTATGGGCTAGGTTATACTGCAGTAGCAAGTGGCTTCTATATTAGTCAGCATTCTCCAGAGAGACAGAACTAAGAAGATGTAAGTATATATGAAAGGGAGTTTATTAGGGAGAACTGGCTCACATGATCACAAGGTGAAGTTCCGTGATAGGCTGTCTACAAGCTGGGGAAGAGAGAGGCCAGTAGTGGCTCAGTCAGAATCCAAAAGTCTCAAAAGCAGGGAACCCAACAGTGCAGATTTTGGTCTGTGGCCAAAGGCCTGAGAGTCCCCGGCAAACCACTGGTGTAAGTCCAACAGTCCAAAGGTTGAAGAACCTGGATTCTGATGTCCAAGGGCAGGAGGAGCAGAAGGAAGCATCCAGCATAGGAGGAAGATGAAAGCCAGGAGACTCAGCAAGCTAGCTTATCCCACCTTCTTCTGCCTGCTTTGTTCTAGCCGTGCTGGCAGCCGAATGAAGGTGCCACCTACAATGATGGCGGCTCTTCTCCCAGTCCACTGACTCAAATGTCAGTCTCTTCTGGCAACACCCTCACAGACACACCCAGAAACAATATTTTACCAGCTATGTAGGCATCCTTCAATTAAGTCAAGTTAACACCTAATATTAACCTTCACAGCTTTGAAATCTCAGAGACTTAAGTTTATTTCTCATTTATGTTACATAGCCATTTCAAGTCTGCTGTGTCTTTCCTCTGAATCATTTTTACTCTTGGGGCCAGGCTTGCAGAGCAGGCTTTATTTGAGATATTGCTGAGCAATGGGCATAGGGAAAATAAAATATAGTGAAACCGAGCAATGGCTCTTTGCTCAGAGTGTTGCATGTCAATTCTGCTCATATTTCATTAGCTGCAATAAATCATATGTCATTAGTCAACAGGATGAGGAAATATGCTGGAACAGTCATTAGTCAACAGGATGAGGAACAGCTGACGTTTTGAATGTTAATACTACCAAGAATTCCCCACAACACTTTGCTTATGTCACCACTGTGTTTGTTATATACTGCTATTGTTTATATATCTTGTCCCTTTGGGCTATGGATTCCTTAAAGTTAGGAAATGCATTTTATTCATTTATATCTACAGTTTATACTGCATCATCAAAGTGCATAATAAGTATTTGATAATTATTTGTTCACCAATTGGATAAATAAACGAATAAATATTTTTGGCTTGAATTCAGTTGGAACATTTGCAAAACAAAATACTACTCTATTTAAAGGTGTTCTGTATCTTGGAAAATGTATGTTGGTGAAATATCCTTATGGTATCTTTTGAACCTTATGCTTTTGAATCATTTTTCACAAAATAAAAAAATATTTGGAAGCCAGTTGACATCATCATTAGTCACTGAAAATCATCCATTTGACCTCATAAAAACATAGGCATGCCACATTTCTCATAAGGTCTTTAAGTTAGTGGAACATCCAGCAGTGAGAATACATTCTTGTCCTTTCTTTTCAGAGATGACACAGATGATGATTTACCCTTCTCCTCTTTGGATGTGGAGGAGTGATCTTGTACATAAGTGAACCTTGGAGTATTAAATCAAATTTGGTCCTTAGGACAGGGCTAACCTCTCACAAGTGACCATATAAATGATGCTGCTTTAAGTGACTCCAAGAAATTTTCCCTGCTACCAAATAACCTTACCTATAGTTTGTCAGGGCCCCAAATTTCCCCATTAGAGTTACTACCATGTTTTAATTCAGTGTGTGCTAGTTCTACTTTGCTTCTGCTCCTTTCTCTATGCCTCTGTTTAGAAATTGGATTGAGAAATGTAATTTATGTGACAAATATCTATGAAGTATATTACTGGGTTTTAGGCACTATGGCTTCTCTTAATGAGTTCAAAATCTAAATGTGAAGATAGGTAAGTGAACTGAAAATTAGTGTCATGTGATAAATTCCATGATAGAATTCCTGGGGTGCACAGACATGGGCCATCTGTAAGATGGGGGTGGTCAGGGGAAAATGACATACGACTCTTGAAGGAGAAATGGATGTTAGTATCTGGGTGATAGGTATTTGAGATTGAGGAAACAATGTATCTCTATGATATGTAGCATGAAGGTGGGGAAGATATGTTGAGCCTTTTGTGAACTGGCTGAGCCTAGAATGATGTTTCTAGCAAATGAGACTGGAGAGGTGAAGAAGGCTAGGTCATGGAAAGCCTTACGTAAGACATTAATAGTGGCTGGCAAGATGGCTGAATAGTAACAGTTGCAGTCTGCAGCTCCCAGTGAGATCAACACAGAAAGCGAGTGATTTCTGCATTTCCAACTGAGGTACCTGGCTCATTTCATTGGGGCTGGTTAGACAGTAGGTGCAGCACACGGAGGGTGAGCCGAAGCAGGGTGGGGCATGGCCTCACCCAGGAAGTGCAGGGGGTCAAGGAACTCCCTCCCCTAGCCAAGGGAAGCCATGAGGGACTGTGCCATGAGAAACGGTGCATTCTGGCCCAGATGCTATGCTTTTCCCATGGTCTTCACAACCTGTAGACCAGGAGATTCCCTCAGGTGCCTACACTACCAGCGCCCTGGGTTTCAAGCACAAAACTGGGCAGCCATTTGGGCAGACACCAAGCTAACTGCAGGAGGTTTTTTTTCATACCCCAGTGGTGCCTGGAATGCCAGCAAGACAGAGCCATTCACTTCCCTGGAAAGGGTGCTAAAGCCAGGGAGCCAAGTGGTCTAGCTAAGCAGATTCCACCACCACAGAGCCCAGCAAGCTAAGATCTACTGGCTTGAAATTCTCACTGCCAGCAGAGCAGTCTGAAGTCGACCTGGGATACTCCAGCTTGGTGGGAGGAGGTGTGTCCACCATTACTGAGGCTTGAGTAGGCGGTTTTCCCCTCACAGTGTAAACAAAGCCTCCTGGAAGTTCAAACTGGGTGGAGCCCGCCACAGCTTGGCAAAGCCACTGTAGCGAGACTGCCTCTCTAGACTCCTCCTCTCTGGGCAGGGCATCTCTGAAAGAAAAGCAGCAGCCCCAGTCAGGGGCTTATAGATAAAACTCCCATCTCCCTAGGCAGAGCACATGTGGGAAAGGGCAGCTGTGGGCGCAGCATCAGCAGACTTAAACATTCCTGCCCGCCAGCCCTGAAGAGAGCAGTGGATCTCCCAGCACAGCACTTGAGCTCTGCTAAGAGACAGACTGCCTCCTCAAGTGGGTCCCTGACCCCGTGCCTCCTGACTGGTAGACACCTCCCAGCAGGGGTTGACAAACACCTCACACAGGAGAGCTCTGGCTGGCATGTGCTGGGTGTCCCTCTGGGACGAAGCTTCCAGAGAAAGGAGCAGGCAGCAATCTTTGCTGTTCTGCAGCCTCTGCTGGTGATACCCAAGCAAACAGCGTCTGGAGTGGACCTCCAGCAAACTCCAGCAGACCTGTACCACAGGGGCCTGTTAGAAGGAAAACTAACAAACAGAAAGGAATAGCATGAACATCAACAAAAAGGACATCCACTCAAAAACCCCATCCAAAGGTCACCAACATCAAAGACCAAAGGTAGATAAATCCAATAAGATGAGGAAAAACCAAGGCAAAAAGGCTGAAAATTCAAAAAATCTCTTCTCCTCCAAAGGATCACAGCTCCTCACCAGTAAGGAAACAAAACTGGATGGAAAATGAGTTTGACAAATTGACAGAAGTAGGCTTCAGAAGATGGGTAATAACAAACTCCTCTGAGCTAAAGGAGCATGTTCTAACCCAATGCAAGGAAGCTAAGAGCCTTGAAAAAAGTTTAGAAGAATTGCTAACTGGAATAACCAGTTTAGAGAACATAAATGACCTGATGGAGCTGAAAAACACAGCACGAGAACTTCATGAAGCATACACAAGTATCAATATATGAATTTATCAAGCAGAAGAAAAGATATCAGAGACTGAATATCAACTTAATGAAATAAAGTATGAAGACAACATTAGAGAAAAAACAATGAAAAGCAATGAACAAAGCCTCCAAGAAATACGGGAGTATGTGAAAAGACCAAACCTACATTTGATTGGTGTAACTGGAAAGTGATGGGAGAGTGGAACCAAGTTGGAAAGCCCTCTTCAGGATATTATTCAGGAGAACTTCCCCAGTCTAGCAAGACACTCCAACATTCAAATTCAGGAAATACAGAAAACACCACAACAATACTCCTCAAGAAGAGCAACTCCAAGACACATAATCGTCTGATTCATCAAGGTGGAAATGAAGGAAAAAATGTTAAGGGAAACCAGAGAGAAAGGTCGGGTTACCCGCAAAGGGAAGCCAATCAGACTAACAGCAGATCTCTTTGTAGAAACTCTACAAGCCAGAAAACAGTGGGGGCCAATATTCAACATACTGAAAGAATTTTCAACCCAGAATTTCATATCCAGCCAAACTAAGCTTCATAAGTAAAGGAGAAATAAAATCCTTTACAGACAAGCAAATACTGAGAGATTTTGTCAACACCAGGCCTGCCTTACAAGAGCTCCTGAAGGAAGCACTAAATCTGGAAAGGAAACACTGGTACCAGCCACAGCAAAAACATACCAAATTGTAAAGACCATTGACACTGAAGAAATGCATCAACTAACAGGCAAAATAACCAGCTAGCATCATAATGACAGGATCAAATTTACACATAACAATATTAACCTTAAATGTAAACTGGCTAAATGCCCCAATTAAAAGACACAGACTAGCAAATTGGATAAAGAGTCAAGACCCATTGGTGTGCTGTATTCAGGAAACCCATCTCACGTACAAAGACACACACAGGCTCAAAATAAAGGGATGGAGGAATATTTACCAAGCAAATGGAAAGCAAAAAAAAAAAAAAAAAAAGCAGGAGTTGCAATCCTAGTCTCTGATAAAACAGACTTTAAGCCAACGCAGATTAAAAAAAAAAAAAAAAGAAAAGGGCATTACATAATGGTAAAGGGATCAATTCAACAAGAAGAGCTAACTATCCTAAATATATATGCACCCAATACAGGAGCACCCAGATTCATAAAGCAAGTTATTAAGAGACCTACAAAGAGACTTAGACTCCCACACAATAATAGTGGGAGATGTTAACACCCCACTGTCAATATTAGACAGATCAATGAGACAGAAAATTAACAAGGATATTCAGGACTTGAACTTAGCTCTGGACCAAGTGGATCTAATAGACATCTATAGAACTGTCCACCCAAAATCAACAGAATATACATTATTTTCAGCACCACATTGCACTTATTCTAAAATTGACTACATAATTGGAAGTAAAACACTCCTGAGCAAATGCAAAAGAACGGAAATCGTAACAGTCTCTCAGACCACAGTTCAATCAAATTAGAACTCAGGATTAAGAAACTCGCTCAAAACCACACAACTATATGGAAACTGAACAACTTGCTCCTGAATGACTACTGGGTAAAGAATGAAATTAAGGCAGAAATAAAGAAGTTCTTTGAAACTAATGAGAACAAAGAAACAATGTACCAGAATCTCTGGGACACAGCTAAAGCAGTTTTAGAGGGACATTTATAGCACTAAATGCCCACAGGAGAAAGCAGAAAAGATCTAAAATTGGCACCCTAACATCACAATTAAAAGAACTAGAGAAGAAAGAGCAAACAAATTCAAAGGCTAGCAGAAGGCAAGAAATAACTAAGATCAGAGCAGAACTGATGGAGACAGAGACATGAAAAACCCTTCAAAAAATCAATGAATCCAGGAGCTGGTTTTTTGAAAAGATTAACAAAATAGATAGATCACTAGCCAGAATAATAAATAAGAAAAGAGAGAAGAATCAAACAGATACAATAAAAAATAATAAAGGGGATATCACCATTGATCTCACAGAAATACAAACTACCATCAGAGAATACTATAAACACCTCTATGCAAATAAACTAGAAAATCCGGAAGAAGTGGATAAATTCCTGGACACATACACCCTCCCAAGACTAAACCAGGAAGAAATTGAATCTCTGAGTAGACCAATAACAGGTTCTGAAATTGAGGCAATTAATAGCCTACCAACCAAAAAAGGCCCAGGACCAGACGGATTCACAGCTGAATTCTACCAGAGGTACAAAGAGGAGCTGGTACCATTCCTTATGAAACTATTCCAAACAATGAAAAAAGAGAGACACCTCTTTAACTCATTTTATGAGGCCAGCATCATTCTGATACCAAAACCTGGCAGAGACACAACCAAAAAAAAAAAAAAAATTTTAGGCCACTATCCCTGATGAACATTGATGCAAAAATCCTCAATAGAATCCAGCAGCACATCAAAAAGCTTAGCCACCATGATCAAGTCGGCTTCATCCCTGGGTTGCAAGGCTGGTTCAACATATGCAAATCAATAAACATAATCCATCACATAAACAGAATGAATAACAAAAAACACATGATTATCTCAATAGATGTAGAAAAGGCCTTGATAAAATTCAACACCCCTTCATGCTTAAAATCTCAACAAACTAGGTATGGATGGAACCTATCTCAAAATAATAAGAGCTATTTATGACAAACTCACAGACAATATCATACTGAATGGGCAAAAACTGGAAGCATTCCCTTTGAAAACTGGCACAAGACAAGGATGCCCTCTCTCGCCACTTGTATTCAACAGTATTGGAAGTTCTGGCCAGGGCAATCAGGACAGGGAAAGAAATAAAGGGTATTTAAATAGGAAGAGAGAACGTCAAATTGTCTCTGTTTGCAGATGACATGATTGTATATTTAGAAAACCCCACCATCTCAGCCCCAAATCTCCTTAAGCTGATAAGCAACTTCAGCAAAGCCTCAGGATACAAAATCAATGTGCAAAAATCACAAGTATTCCTATACACCAATAATAGACAAACAGCCAAATCATGAGTGAACTCCTATTCACAACTGCTACAAAAAGAATAAAATACCTAGGAATACAACTTACAAGGGATGTGAAGGACCTCTTCAAGGAGAACTACAAACCACTGATGAAGGAAATAAGAGAGGATACAAACAAATAGAAAAACATTCCATGCTCATGGATACAAAGAATCAATATCATGAAAATGGCCACACTGCCCAAAGTAATTTATAGATTCAGTGCCATCCCCCATCAAGGTACCATTGACTTTCTTCACAGAATTAGAAAAAACTACTTTAAATTTCATGTGAAACCAAAAAAGAGCCCATATAGCCAAGACAATTCCAAACAAAAAGAACAAAGCTGGAGGCATCACACTACCTGACTTCAGACTATACCATAAGGCTACAGTAACCAAAACAGCATGGTACTGGTACCAAAACAGATATATAGGCCAATGGAACAGAACAGAGGCCTCAGAAATAACGCCACACATCTACAACCATCTGATCTTTGACAAACCTGACAAAGACAATGAGGTCATAGGAAATAGAAGAGTCTAGGAAAAGTAGGGGATTTCTCATTCAGATAAATAATTAGATAGTGTAATTGTCCATGCATATGAGGCAAAGTAGTAGGTTATGTGGCTGAAGAGGAAGAGTGTCAGGGTAGGAAATAATAAGCCAGGGTTTTATGTACCCTAGAACTTAAAGTATAATAATAAAAAAGACAGGGTTTTAAATATTGAATTTAAGGAGTTTATGTGATACTTACATGGAAATATGGTGATGTCTAGTAGGTAACTTACTCAATAGTATTGAAGGTCAGGAAACTTGGAGTAGAGAAAAGTATTTAGGAACTATAAGTGCATAGATTTCAATTAAAGTAAATGGAGGGAGGGAGGAAGGACAAAATGAAGGAAGGGAATGAAAATGAATGACAGAGAGAGATTAATAAAAACTATCATTAGAGGAAAGAAGAAGGCTATATCAGTCACAGTTTTAGTTCCAAGAAATAGAAATTGAGATGGAGCTCTGGTGGATTTACCATAATTTCCAGGAGGGCAGGAGGACCAAGTGTGGAGGTTACATAGCCAGGATAAGTTCCCCAAATTATGCCGGATGGCTAGCTTGCTGCAGAACCCATTGCTGCTAGTATCAAAGACTCTACAAACTGTAAACCAATCTTTTTTTTTTGCTAGGATGGATTTAGCAAGGTTCCTGTTTCATTCTGTTACTGCTTTCCTTACCAAGAAGGGTTTTGACAGGAAATAGATGGTGGGCTCCAAGTGGCTGTCAAAGAGTTTGAAGAAAGGATTATTTTCAAAGGAATAAGAAGAGATGATGGAGCACACAGGAGATAAAAACATACAAAAAAAGTCAGAAGGAGCATTTGCTGTATAGAATTATTGGTGATGGCCTGGATGTGGTTTTGTATGAATTGAGAAACTAAACTGAAGCCACAAGGTCCGAATAAGAGAAGGAGAAAAACAGGTATTAAAGGACTAAGAAGTGGGAGGACCTAGGACATCTAATTCGTGAGTTTCCAAGGGGGTCCAAGGGAGTTTAGTGTAATTACTTGCTTGGTTGGCAAGTTTTTAGGCTCTATCTTTGAATCTTTTTATGTTGTCATATTCCAGGCCAGATTGATTTAGGTAAAAAATCAAGGAGTCTCTACTCCTTGATTTACCAGGAATAGAGACTAGGGAGGGACCAACGTGTAAAAGAATGCCTGGACGTCAGGCACTTCAGATCATTTACCCATTTTTTGACAAAAATTATCTAGATTTTGTAGGATAGACAAATTGAAAGAGCCATTCTCTGGCCACTTGGAACTACTGTCGAGTTTGTACTGGGGCCAAGCGGTATTGTAGAAGAAAATAAGACGCTGAGATTTTAGGTCAGGCGAGAGTTGAAGAGGCTTTAAGTTCTTGAGAACACAGGCTGAGGGAGAAGAAGGAGGAATGGAGGATGGAAGGTTGCCCATAGTGTGGGAGACAAGTTTAAAGAGAAGGGTGGAGACACGGAGAAAGGGGGCGGGGGGCGGGGAGCAGCCCTGGGCTGCAATGTGGTAGGGCAGCCAAAACAGGCGTCTCTGCAATTGACTTGCCACCAAGGGAATGTGGGTGAATGACCAAGGCAGGCATCCCCGTGGAGATCAGACACCAATGGAACGTGGGTGAATAATCAGGCAGGCGTCCCGGCAATGATTAAACACCAAGGGAAGGCTGCCTTCCCGAGTCTGTGACCAGAGCCGGAGTTTTGGGTCCAAGGATAAAATGTGTCTCCTTTGTCTCTACCAGAAAATGAAAGGAACTGAAATTAAGAGAAGGGAGAGATTGAAGGGTGGCGCCAAGATTGAAAGGAGAAAGAGGTTGAGGGAGAGTGAGAGAGGTTGGAGAAGAGAGTAAAAAGAGGCCACTTACCCGATTTAAAATCTGTGAGATGTTCCTTAGGCTGGTTGGTCTGAGGAGCCGAGGTCCTAGGTGGATCTCTTCATGGAGTGAGGGTGAGGACAGGGGACGGGTCTCCCGAAGGAGTCCCACTGACCCGGGTCTTCGGCACCAAATGTCTCACATGTGCGTTTGAAGAGACTACCAAACAGGCTTTGTGTGAGCAACATGGCTGTTTAGTTCACCTGGGTGCAGGTGGGCTGAGTCCGGAAAAGGAGTCAGCAAAAGGTGGTGGATTATCATTAGTTCTTACAGGTTTTGGGATAGGTGGTGGAGTTAGGAGCAATGTTTTGTGGACAGGGGGTGGATCTCACAAAGTACAAAGGTGGACAGAATTATAAAGAACCTTCTTAAGGGTGGGAGAGATTACAAAGTACATTGATCAGTTAGGGTGGGGCAGAAACAAATCACAATGGTGGAATGTCATCTGTTAAGGCTATTTTCACTTCTGTGGATCTTCAGTTCCTTCAGGCCATCTGGATGTATACATGCAGGTTACAGGGGATATGATGGCTTAGCTTGGGCTCTGAGGCCTGACACCCTCTTGAATGGCTTGAGACATCTCCTTGGAGATAAGTAAGCTTTCGCTCAAGTTCACATGAGATCTGATCATTTAAAAGTGTGTAGCTGCCAAGCAGGGTGGCTCACACCTCTAATCCCAGCACTTTTAGAGGCAGGCAGATCACAAAGTCAGGCGATTGAGACCATCCTGGCTAACACGGTGAAACCCCGTCTCTACTAAAAATACAAAAAAACAAAAACAAAAACAATTAGTCACACATGGTGGCACGTGCCTGTAATCCCAGCGACTCGGGAGGCTGAGGTAGGAGAATGGTGTGAACCCAGGAGGCGGAGCTTGCAGTGAACTGAGATCACGCCTCTGCACTCCAGGCAGGGCAACAGAGTGAGACTCCATCTCAAAAAAATAAGTGTGTAGCACCTCTCCCCAGCTCTCTCTTACTTGCTCTTGATTTTGGTATGTGATGCATCTATTCCTCTTTCACCTTCCACCATGACTGTGACGTCCTTGGGGCTTCACCAGAAGCCAAGAAGATTCTTGTAAAGCCTAAAGAACAATAAGTCAAGTAAACTTGTTTTATTTACAAATTATCCAGTCTCAGGTATTTCTTTATAGCAACGCAAGAGTGGCCTAATACGAACAACAAAGTCCTTTCAAATACCTGGAAAGCCAAGAAGGATGGATACAAACAAGCCCAGACTACAAGCACTACAATAAATACTTAATTCTTCAATACCCAGATACCAATGAACTTCTACAAGCATCAAAACCATCCAGGAAAGCATGAGTTTACCAAATGAACTAAATAAAGTACGAGGGACCAATTCTGGAAAGACAGAAACATGTGACCCTTTGACAGTGTATTCAAAATACCTGTTTTGAGGAAGCTCAATTAAATACAAGGTAACACAAAGAAGGAATCGAGAATCATATCAGATAAATTTTTAAAGGGATTGAAATAATTTTAAAAGAATTAAGCAGAAATTCTACTTAAATGCAATTTAAATATGCATTTGACATACCGAAGAATGCATCAATCTTTCACCAGCAGAATTAATCAAACACAAGAAAGAATTAGTGAGCTTGAAGACAGGCTATTTCAAAATACATAATCAGATGCAGAAAAGAAAAAAGAATAAAAAGGAATGAAACACACCTATGAGATCTAGAAAAGAGCCTTGAAAGGGAAAATCTAAGAGTCATTGGCCTTAAACAAGAGGTGCAGCGAAAGATAGGGACAGAAGGTTTATTCAAAGGGATAATAACAGAGAACTTCTGAAACCTACAGAAAAATATCAGTATTCAAATATAAGAAGATTATAGAACACTAATCAGATTTAACCCAAGGAAGACTACATAAAGGTATTTAATAATCAAATTACCAAAGGTCAAGAATAAAGAAAGAATCCAAACAGAAGCAAGAGAAAAGAAACAAATAACATACAATGGAACTCCAATGCATCTGGCAGCAGACAAAGTGCTGAGGGAAAATTTTTTTACCCTAGAATAGTATATCCAGCAAAAATATCCTTCAAACATGAAGGAGAAATAAAGACTTCCCCAAACAAAAGCTGAGGGATGGCATCAACAACAGACCTGTCCTACAAGAAATGCTAAAGAGAGTTCTTCAATCTGAAAGAAAAGGACAATAATGAACAATAAGAAATCAGCTGAAGGTGCAAAATTCACTGGTAATTTCAAGTACACAGAAAACACAGGATAGTATAACACTGTAACTGTGGTGTGTAAACTACTTATAACTTAAGTAGAAAGAATAAAAGATGAACTGATCAAAAATAATACAAGAACTTTTCAAGACATAGTACAATGAGATATAAATAGAAATAAAAAATTTAAAAGCAGAGAGGTGAAGTTGAAGTGTAGAGTTTTTAACATTGTTTTTGCTTGTTAGTTAGATTTTTTTATGCAATCAGTGTCAAGTTGTCATCACTTTAAAATAATGGGTTATAACATATTATTTGCAAGCGTCATGATAACCTCAAATCAAAAAAACACACAGCCAATACACAAAAAAATAAAAAGCAAGACTTTAAAACACACCGCCAGAGAAAATCACCTTCACTAAGAGGAAGACAGGAAAGAAGAAAAAAAGGAAGAGAAAACCACACAGTAACTAGAAGGCAAACAGAATGGCAGGAGTAAGTTCTTACTTAGCTATAACTTCATTGAATTCACTCTCCAATCAAAAGACATACAGTGGTTGAATGGGTTAAAAAAAACCCAAAACCTAAGACCCAATGACTGGTTGCCTATCAGAAGCACACTTAACTTATAAAGAAACACATCGACTGAAAATAAAGAGTTGAGAAAAGATTTTCCATGCAAGTGAAAAACAAACAAACAAAAAAAAGCAGTAGTAGGTATACTTATAGCAGACAAAATAGATTTCAAGACAAAAACTATAAAAAGAGATAAAAAATGTCATTATATAATGATAAAGGGGTCGATTCAGCAAGATGATGTAAGAATTGCGAATATATAAGCACCCAATACTGGAGAACCCAGACACATAAAGCAGATCTTATTAGAGCTAAAAAGAGAGATAGACCCCAATAAAATAATAGACACAGACTTTCACACCCCACTTTCAGCATTACACAGATCATCGAGACAGAAAATCAAGAAAGAAACATCATACTTAAACTTAACTATAGACCAAATGGACCAAATAGATATTTACAGAACATTTTATCCAATGGCTGCAGAATACACATGGATTATTCTCAAAAATAGACCACAGGTTAGGCCAAATAACAAGTCTTAAAACATTTTTAAAAACTGAAATCATATCAAGTATCTTCTCTGGCCACAATGGAATAAAAGTAGAAATCACTAACAAGAGGAATTTTAGAAACTATGCCAAAGCATGTAAATTAAACAATATATTCCTGAATGACCAGTGGGTCAATGAAGAAATTAAAGAGAAAATTGAAAAAAATTTTTGAAACAAATGGTAATGGAAACACAACATACCAAAACCTATGGGATACAGAAAAAGCACTACTCATAGGGAAGTTTATAGCTATAAGTGACTACATCAAAAAGAGGAAAAACTCACCATGAAAAATCTAACTATGCATATTAAAGAACTAGAAAAGCAAGAGCAAATCAAACTCAAAATTAGTAGAAGAAAATAAACAATAAAGATCAGAGCAGAAATAAAATTAACATGAAAAAATGTTGAAAAAAATCAATGAAACAAAAAGTTGTTTTTTTCAGTGTGGAGATTCCTTAAGGAAAGAAAAGTAGAACTACCATTTGATCCAGCAATCCCATTACTGGATATCTACCCAAAAGGAAAAGAAGTCATTACATGAAAAAGATATTTGCACATGCATGTTTATAGCAGCACAATTCGCAATTGCAAAAATGTGGAACCAATCCAAATGCCCATCAATCAATGAGTGGATTAATAAACTGTGGTATAATATATATGATGGGATGCTACTCAGTCTTAAAAAGGAATGAATTAATGGCATTCACAGCAACCTGGATGGGATTGGAGACTATTATTCTAAGTGAAGTAACTCAGGAATGGAAAACCAAATATCATATATTCTCACTGATAAGTAGGGCTAAGATATGAGGATGTAAAGGCATAAGAATGATACAGTGAACTTTGGGTACTCGGAGGGGAAAGGGTGGGAAGGGGTTGAGGGATAAAAGACCACAAATTGGGTTCACTATATACTGCTCAGGAGATGGGTGCAGCACAATCTCATAAATCACTACCTAAACTTACTCATGTAACCAAATATCCCCTGGTCCCCAAAAACCTATGGAAATAAAAAGTAAAAAAAAAATTTTTTTTAAGTTGGTTTTTTGAAATGTTAAAACAATTTGACAAACCTTTAGCAAGATGAACTAAGAAAAAAAGAGAGAATTTCTAAGTAAAATCAGAGATGAAAAAGGAAACATTAAAACTGATACCACAGAAATTCAAAGGATCATTAGTGGCTACTTTGAGCAACTATATGCCAATAAATTGGGAAAGCTAGCGGAAATGGATAAATTCCTAGACATGTACAACCTATCAAGATTGAACCAAGAAGAAATCCAAAACCTGAACAGATGAATAACAAGTAATGAGATAGAAGCCAAAATTAAAAGTATCGCTTCTCAGCCTTTTGGCTAAGACCAACTGTAGACGTCATAATAAAAACTCTCCCAGCAAAAAAAAGACCAGAACCCAATGGCTTCACTGCTGAATTTTGCTAAATATTTAAATAGGAACTAACACTGATCCTACTCAAACTATTCTGAAACATAGAGAAGTGGGGAATACTTCCAAACTCATCCTATGAGGCCAATATGACCCTGATACCAAAACCAGACAAAGACACATCCAAAGCAGAAAACTACAGGCCAACATCCCTGATGAATATTGACGCAAGAATCCTCAACAAAATACTAGCAAATTGAATTCAATAACACATTAAAAAAATCATTCATCATGACCAAGTAAGATTTATCTCAGGGATGCAAGGATAGTTCAACATACAACAAATCAGTGAGACACAGCATATCAACAGATTAAAAGACAAAAACCATATCATCATTTCAAATGAGCTGAAAAAATATTTGATGAAATTGAACATCCTTTCATGATTTAAAAAAACCTTCCAAAATATTAGATTTACAAGGAATATACGCCAACACAATGAAAACCATGTATGATAGAATCACAGCTAGTATCATACTGAATGGGGAAATACTGAAAGCCTTTCCTTAGATCTAGAACATGATGAGGATGTCCACTTTCACTACTCTTATTCAACATAGTATTGGAAGTCCTAGCTAGAGCAATCATACAAGATAAAGAAATAAAGGGCATTCAAACAAGAAAGGAAGAAGTCAAATTATTCTTGTTTGAAAATGATATGATATACTTGGAAAAACCTAAAGACTCTTAAAACTACTAGAACTGAGAATCAAATTCAGTAAAGTTGCAGGATACAAAATCAACATGCAAAAAATCAGTAGCATTTCTATATTCCAATAGCAAACAATCTGAAAAAGAAATTAAAAAGTAATCCCACTTAAAATAGCTATAAATAAAATATAACACCTAGAAATTTACTTAAGCAGACAAGTGAAAGATGTCCACAGTGAAGAGTATAGAAGATTGATGAAATAAATTGAAGAGAACACCAAAAAATGGAAAGATATTCCAAGTTCATGGATTGGAAGAATCAATATTGTTAAAATGTTCATACTACCTAAGACAATCTGTACAGATTCTATGCAATCCCTATTAAAATAAAATGACATTCTTCACAGAAATAGAAAAAACAAACCTAAAATGTATATGGAACCACAAAAGAACCAGAATAGTTTTGACTATTCTGGTGAGGATGTGGAGAAAAGGAAACCTTCATACACTGTTGGTGGAAATGTAAATTAGTATGGCCACTGTGGAGAATAGTTTGGAGGTTCCTCAAAAAACTAAAAATAGAGCTACCATATGATCCAACAATCCCACTGGTAGATATTTTCCTTCCAAAAGAAAGGAAATCAGTATATCGAAGAGATACCTTCATGCTCATGTTTTACTGCAACACTATTCACAATAGCCAAGAATTGGAAGCAACCTAAGTATCCATCAACAGATGAATGGGTAAGGAAAATTTGGTACACATACACAATGGGGTACTACTGAGCCATAAAAAAGAATGAGATCCTGTGATTTGCAACAACATGAATGGAACTGGAAGTCATTATGTTAAGTGAGATAAACCAGGCATAGAAAGGCAAATTTCACGTGTTCTGACACATTTATGGGAGTTAAAAATTAAAACAATTGAACTCATGAAGACAGAGAATACAATGATTGTTACCAGAGGCTGAGAAGTGTGGTGCGAGGGGATGGTTAATGAGTACCAAAATATAGTTAGACAAAATGAGATCTAGTATTTGATAGCACAGCAGTGTGAGTACAGTCAACAATAATTTATTGTCCATTTTAAAATAACTAAAAAAAATTGGAATTGGATTGTTTGTAACACAAAGAAAGGATAAATACTTGAGATGATGAATACCCCATTTACCCAATGTGATTATTATGCATTTTATGCCTGTATCAAAATATATCATGTAACCCATAAGTATGTATACCCACTATGTATCTGTAATAATTATAAGGAATGAATAATGACACAGGCAATATTCACTGAATACTAACTAAATGCCAGGGAAGGTTTCAAGCACTGAAAATACAAATATGAATAAGGCACAATCTCTGATCTCCACAATAGTGGAATGGGCAGACAGACATGTAAATTCCTTATTATAATGGTTTGTGATGAACACATTTACCTACAGGGATGGATACAACATATAATCAGGAACAGACAATAGCATTGAGTCCTATAATACAGCCTGAAATGTGGTAGCTGTGAAATAAGTATTTGTTAAATAGATGAATTAGTGACATAATGCAGAGTCAGGGAACACTTCATAAAAGAAGTACCATTTGAGTAAGGCAGTGCTCACAAGAATTATTTTAAGCACTTAGAGAAGAAAGAGCTCAATGCTTATTGGAGAGAAAACCAACAAAATAATTTTAAAAGATGATGTATAAAGACAATGAATTCTGAAAGACATATATCTAGAGACCTACAGAGCCTTCAGGTCTTCAAACCTTTGCAGACTTATGCAATGAGCTATGGTTTGCCAACGCTCACTGACCATGAGAATCATCTAAGGAGTGTTTAAAAATGAAATATATTTCTGTGACTCAGCCTGATCTCTTAAAGGTACCTCGGCAGGAACCTCTAGTTTCAAAAATCTTCCCGCATTTCTTATATTCATCCCTGATTGAGAACCACTGCATAGACCTTACCCCTCCACAAAAGAGGCAGTATTGGAATTATTTATTGAGCAGAGAAGGGAAGAGATAGAAACTTAGCAAGGCCAACCTTTGGTGACCTCCTTTCTCTAATGGCGGGTATTAACAAGTCTTCCCTGCAGCAGAAGCTTACCTTTGAGAGCTCTGCCCACCAATACTTCAGGTAATATTTGCTATCGTTCCAGCTGCCTTTATTGAAGTTGATGTGGGTTATTTATTTATTTTGTTCCCCTAAATACACAAAACAAGGTATTTTTCAGCAGTCCTTGAGAAGAATGTCTCAAGTATCTGTTCTTGTCATAATGTTACCGTCTAACAAGGTACAAAGAAAGAAATGAAAAAGTTGGGAGGCAGTGGGGAAGGAAGAATTGAATTACTTCCCTCACTCCTAAAAAAGAAGCCACAGTTAAGGTGTGTGTACACCACTCTGATCTGAACAAAGCTATAAATGTCTTTTACAAAGACTTGAGCCAAGGGATCCTCAAATGACTGTGTAAATTTCTGGTACTTCACAGAAAACAGTTTATCCTTAATTTTCAATTTTATTTAAAATGCAAGCCCTCGGTGTCTTTTCACAGTTCAAAATAATACAGTTCACTGTAAAAAAAAAAATTAAACAACACAAAATGAAACAAAAAATAAAACAAAGTCCTATACACCCCTAAGAGAAGCCATTCTGCTATTTATCTTGTGTTAGTCTTGAAAACTTTGATACACATGTAAGCTAAAATGTGATTACCCCATACATACTATTCTGTAGCCTTTTAAAAAACACATACTAGGTTGTGGTATTATTTCTATGTCAATGCCTATAAATATAGCCTGTCCTTTAAAATAAACACCTCTTTTTCCATTGTATGGATGGATATTTGGGTTCACGACAGTTTTGCTCTTATAAACAACGCTGAAACAAAACACCCTTTGGATACTAATGTGATTATCTCCTTTCACTAAGTGAATTCTTGGGGCAAAAAAAATGAGGAGTATGTTTTAATACAAGCTTGCCTTCTAGAAAAGTTAGTCAATTTAGACTACCTCCACACTGTAGGAAATTGCCTGTTACCTCACATCTTTATCCATTCTTGGGCATTAGCAATCTTTTGAATCTTTGACAGTATGATAGCTAGAAAAAAATGTACCACCATATTGTCATTTTAGTTTGTACTTCTCTAATTTTTGTGAAGTTAAGCATTTTTCTCTTGTTTACTGACATTTATATGAATTTCTCCTTTTGGAAATTACCAACTTAAGTCCTTTGCCCATTTTAAAATTTATATTTTTGTCTGTTCTATTAATTTGTAAAAGTATATTTGCATAAGAATATGATCCTAACCTTGTAGCATCTTTGTTATGTGCTTTTTAATCTTGTTTTTAGTGTTGATGTGCCAATTTTATTATTTCTGTGTGGTCAAATTGATCCATTTTTTTATTTAATGGAGTAGGACTTTAGGTCCAAACCAAGAAAATCTCTCATACCCTCCCAATATTCAAACTGATTTTTCTATTTTTCCTACAGTAATCACATGGTGTCATTTTTCACATCTAAATTTTAAATCCATCTGGAACTTATTTTTGTTAATGGTATGAGAAAGAAGCCAACCTTGTGAGCTACCTTCCTCTCATTATCAGACAGGTTCGTGTGTTTAGCTATACATATCTTGTAGGTAAATGTTCAGCATCATTGAATTTAGTTTCAGATGCTGCTTTTTTCTTTCTTGTTTTAAGCTTACATCCTTTGAGTTATGGGAAGACAGGAATAAATTTAGTAGATTTACTCATTACACACTGCATTCCACAGAGGTAAATGGTCCTATATAATCCATTTGTACCAGGATATATGCTCAGTAGAAAGAACACTTACGTAGTCTACTCCACTGCTTTTCAAACTATTCTAAGAATATACCAGACTCATAATGCAAAGTAATGAAAAAGAAATTATATTGATACTGGAATCAACTGCAGTGTTAAAGTAGCTTAAAATCAGGCATTCTATCTTTAAAACAAAAAAAAAAACTCACAATTTTCCTTTACTTACCTGTGCAAAGAAGGCTTCCCATTCTCAAATATGAGATATCTTAAAGCAAGATTTGATCAAAGCAAGTATCAAAGATCAAGTGATATCATGATAATTTATAAGTACCTATGTAATAAATTTAGTGCGTCAACTAGTGTATTCAGAAAATAATTCCTGGAAATATATAAAGATGAAAATAATCACAGCACTTATTTTTGAACAGCATAAAATATATGCTTATATATTATATATAAACTATATGTTAAAATACATATGTATAATTTTTACCCAGGCCTAGATACCAATCTTTTTGTAATCAATTCAAGAACTCAGCCCAACAGAGAAAATCTTTCAATGACAAATCATCAGTGAACTTCCAAGGGCTGCTGCTGCTAGCTCCTGAATCATACCTACTTTTTTATATCTACTAAGACAAGTAGAGTTAGTTTGTAGCTAAGACAATGTGCCACAATTCTTTGTGGGAAAAGTATGAGGCTTCACAATTATAAACACTTGTATATATCTTATACATACAAGCACTACTAGTTTTAGATGTATGTATATACTTCTTGGTTAATAAAATACATACTCATTTAAAACTGAGAAATTGTAGCTTTGAGGATTAAGCATTTTCTTAATTAACAGATTAAGGTGGATTTTTTTAATGTTGAATTTTCAATAAAAAGTTTACTGAAAAGTTCATTCCTGTAATTAATAATAATGTGTAATGTAATTGAAAATTGCTAAGAGAGTAGATTTTAAATGTTCTCATTACCAAACTGATAAGTATGTGAGGCGATTGATACATTAATTAGCTTTAATCATTCCACAATGCATACATATGTAAAAACATCACATTGTATACCATAAAGATGTATAATTTGTTGTTTTTCAATCAAAAGTAATAATAATAAATAGTTTCACCTTTAGAAGTCTGAAACATACTATTTCAAAGTCCACTGTTTTGGTTATCTATTGCTGCATAACAAATTACCCCTAAAATTCATTAGCTTGAAACAGTACTCTTTTAAAAAATACATCTCAAAATTTTGTGGGTCAGAAATTCAAGCAGGACTCAGCTAGGTGATTCTTCTGCTCCATGTGGTGTCAACTGAAGTCATCTGGTAGGATTCAGTTGGCAAATAGGCTGGTCTGGAGGGTCTAAGATGACTTCACTCACGTATCTGTCACCTTGGCAGGGATGCCTTAAAGTCTGGGTTCAGCTAGAACTGCCAACCAGGGTGCCTACATGCAAGTCCTTCTAGCGTGGTGGTCTCAGGGTAGTTGGACTTCATATGTCTTCAGTCTTTTTATGGACTTCATACATATTCAATCTTTATAAAAAGATTTATAGGTCTGTTAAGATTTTCTATTTCTTCTTAAGGAAGTTGAGGTAGTTTCTGAATTTCTGGGAGTTTGTCCATTTTATCTAAGTAATTTCATTCATTTGCATATAAATGTTCATAGTATTCTCTTATAATCTTTATGTCTATGAGTTCTGCAGTAATGCTCCCACTTTAATTTCTGGATTTATCAACTTGAGTCTTCTCTTTTTTTCTTGATCAGTCTTCCTAAAGATTTCTCAATTTTGTTAATATATTCAAAGAATCAACTTTCGACTGTACTGATTCAGTATTTTAAATTCTATATATATCCATTCTAATATTTCTTATTTCCTTCCTTGGTCTATTTTTTGGTTTAGCTTGGTGTTCTTTGTAGTTCCTCAGGGAGCACAGATACATTACCAATTTGGGATGTTTCTTCTTCTTCTTCTTCTTTTTTTTTTTTTTTTTGAGAGAGAGTCTTGCTGTGTCACCCAGGCTGGAGTGCAGTGGCCGGATCTCTGCTCACTGCAAGCTCCAACTCCCAGATTCAAGCAATTCTCCTGCCTTGGCCTCCCAAGTAGCTGGGACTACAGGCACCCACCACCATGCCTGGCTAATTTTTGTATTTTTAGTAGAGACGGGGTTTCACTATGTTGGCCAGGCTGGTCTTGAACTCCTGACTTCGTGATCTGCCTGCCTCAGCCTCCCAAAGTGCTGGGATTCCAGGCGTGAGCCACAGCGCCCAGCCTCTTCTTTTTTAATAGAGTCATTTAAAGCTATAAGTTTCCATCTGACCATTGCTTTTGAAATATTCTGTAAGTTTTAGTATATTGTGTTTTAATTTGTATTAATCTCAAAGTACCATATAATTTAAATTGTAATTTCTTATTTGACTCATTTGTTGTTTGAGTGTGTTGTTTAATTTCCACATTTGTGAATTTTCCAGTTTTCTTCCTGTTATTTCATTTCTGTTGTGAACATAGAAGGTATACAGCAGTGTGAAAAATGGACTAATACACTGACTTAAAAATGTACTACAAATCTATAGTAACCAAAATAACATGGTACTGAAATTAAAACAGACATATAGAACAATGGAACAAAATAGAGATCCCAGAAATAAATCCACACACTTACCCACAAACCAGTTTTTGACAAAAATGGCAAGAACACAGTTTGGGAAAAGGACTATGTCTTCAATATGTCTTCAATAAATGGTACTGGGAAAACTGGATGTCTATATGCAGAAGAATGAAGCTAGACCTGCATTTCTCACCATCAACAAAAATCAACTCCGAATGGTTTGAAGACTTAAATGTAAGCCTTAAATCAGCAAAACTAATAGAAGAAAGCATAAGGGAAGCACTTCACGACATTAATCTGGGCAAGAATTTTTTAAAATAAGAACTCAAAGTACAGGCGACAAAAGTAAAAACAGACAAATGGGATTACAACAAACTAACAAAATTCTTCACAGCAAAGGAAACAATCAATAGAGTGAAGACAAAATCTTCAGAACGGGAAAAATATTTGCAAACTGTGCATCTGAAAAGGGGTTAATATCTAGCATATACAAGGAACTTGAACAACTCAATAGCAAAAAAGAAACTAATTAAAAATGGTCAAAAAGACCTGAATAAATATTTCTCCAAAGAAGAGATACAAATGACCAACGGTAAAATGAAAAATGCTCAGCATCACTAATCATCAGGTAAATGCGAGTCAAAACCACAATGAGATGTTACCTCATCACAATTAGAATGGCTAATACAAAGAAATGGATAAATAACAAACACTGGCGTGGATGTAAAGGAAGGGAACACTTACATACTGTTGATGGGAATGTAAATTAGTATAGACATTATGGAACATACTGTGGAGATTTCTCAAAAAATTAAAAATAGAACTACCATATGATCCAGCAGTCTCACTATTGGATATATATCCAAAGAAAAATAAATCAGTATGTTGAAGAGATATCTGTACTTCTATGTTTATTGCTGCACTATTCATAATAGCCAAGATGAAATCAAGCCAAGCATCCATCAATGGATGAATGGATAAATAAAATGGGGTATATATACACAATGCCATACTATTATTTAATAGTATTTTAAAATAATACAGTCCTGCCATTTGCAGCAACATGAATGAACCTAGAGGTTATTATGTTTTTTTTTTTTTTTTTTTTATTATACTTTAAGTTCTAGGGTACATGTGCATAACGTGCAGGTTACATATGTATACATGTGCCATGTTGGTGTGCTGCACCCATCAACTCGTCAGCACCCATCAATTCATCATTTATATCAGGTATAACTCCCCAATGCAATCCCTCCCCCCTCCCCCCTCCCCATGATAGGCCCCAGTGTGTGATGTTCCCCTTCCCGAGTCCAAGTGATCTCATTGTTCAGTTCCCACCTATGAGTGAGAACATGCGGTGTTTGGTTTTCTCTTCTTGTGATAGTTTGCTAAGAATGATGGTTTCCAGCTGCATCCATGTCCCTACAAAGGACGCAAACTCATCCTTTTTTATGGCTGCATAGTATTCCATGGTGTATATGTGCCACATTTTCTTAATCCAGTCTGTCACTGATGGACATTTGGGTTGATTCCAAGTCTTTGCTATTGTGAATAGTGCCGCAATAAACATACGTGTGCATGTGTCTTTGTAGTAGCATAATTTATAATCCTTTGGGTATATACCCAGTAGTGGGATGGCTGGGTCATATGGTACATCTAGTTCTAGATCCTTGAGGAATCGCCATACTGTTTTCCATAATGGTTGAACTAGTTTACAATCCCACCAACAGTGTAAAAGTGTTCCTATTTCTCCACATCCTCTCCAACACCTATTGTTTCCTGATTTTTTAATGATTGTCATTCTAACTGGTGTGAGATGGTATCTCATTGTGGTTTTGATTTGCATTTCTCTGATGGCCAGTGATGATGAGCATTTTTTCATGTGTCTGTTGGCTGTATGAATGTCTTCTTTTGAGAAATGTCTGTTCATATCCTTTCCCCACTTTTGGATGGGGTTGTTTGTTTTTTTCTTGTATATTTGTTTGAGTTCTTTGTAGATTCTGGAAATTAGCCCTTTGTCAGATGAGTAGATTGCAAAAATTTTCTCCCATTCTGTAGGTTGCTTG
>NC_045446.1:0-5157 GCF_002776525.5 Piliocolobus tephrosceles
ATCCGGTTTAGACCGGTTTGATCCGGTTTAGACCTGTTTGATCCGGTTTACACCGGTTTGATCCGGTTTAGACCGGTTTGATCCGGTTTAGACCTGTTTGATCCGGTTTACACCGGTTTGATCCGGTTTGGTCCGGTTGAGACCGGTTTAGACCAGTTTGGTCCGCTTTAGACCGGTTTGATCCGGTTCGATCCGGTTTGATCCGGTTTAGACCTGTGATCCGGTTTAGACCGGTTTAGACCGGTTTAATCCGGTTTCGACCTGTCTGATCCGGTTTAGACCGCTTTGATCCGCTTTGATCCGGTTTAGACCTGTCTGATCCGGTTTAGACCGGTTTGATCCGCTTTGGTCCGGTTTAGACCTGTTTGGTCCGGTTTCGGTTTAGACCTGTTTGGTCTGGTTTAGACCGGTTTAGTCCGGTAGACCGTTTTGATCCGGTTTAGACCGGTTTGATCCGGTTTCATCCCGTTTGATCCGGTTCACACCGGTTTGATCCGGTTTAAACCTGTTTGGTCCGGTTTAGACCGGTTTGATCCGGTTCTATCCGGTTTGGTCCGGTTTGGTCCGGTTCAGTCCCGTTTGGTCCGGTTTAGACGGTCTAGACCGGTTTAGACCTTTTTCGTCTGGTTTAGACCGGTTTGGTCCGGTTCGATCCGGTTTAGACTGGTTTGGTCCGGTTTAGACCGGTTTGGTCCGGATCGATCCGGTTTGATCTGGTTGAGACCGGTTTGATCCGGTTTGGTCCGGTTTAGACCGGTTTGATCTGGTTTAGACCGGTTTGATCCGGTTCCCGTTCGATCCGGTTTAGACCGGTTTGGTCCGGTTTAGACCGGTTCGGTACGGTTTAGACCGGTTTGGTCCGGTTTAGACCTGTTTGATCCGGATCGATCCGGTTTGGTCCGGTTTAGACCTGTTTGATCCGGATCGATCCGGTTTGGTCCGGTTTAGTCCGATTTAGACCGGTTTGATCCGGTTTAGACGGTTTAGACCGGTTTGATCCGGTTTCGTCTGGTTTAGACCGGTTTGGTCCGGTTCGATCCGGTTTGATCCGGTTTAGAGCTGTTTGATCCAGTTTAGACTGGTTTGATCCGGTTCGATCCGGTTCTATCCGGATTGGTCCGGTTTGGTCCGGTTTGATCCGGTTTAGACGGTTTAGACCGGTTTGATCCGGTTTCTTCTGGTTTAGACCGGTTTGGTCCGGTTTAGACCGGTTTGGTCCCGATCGATCCGGTTTAGACCGGTTTTATCCGGTTTAGTCCGGTTTAGATCGGTTTGTTCCGGTTCGATCCGGTTTGGTCCGGTTTAGACCGGTTCTTTTCGATCAGGTTTGATCCGGTTCGATCCGGTTTGATCCGGTTTAGAGATCCGGTTCGATCCGGTTTGATCCGGTTTAGACCGGTTCAATCCGGTTTGACCGGCTCGATCCGGTTTGATCCAGTTTAGACCAGTGGGATCCGGTTTGGTCCGCTTTGATCCGGTTTGGTCTGGTTTAAACCGGTTCGATCCGGTTCGATCCGGTTCGATCCGGTTTGGTCCGGTTTAGACTGGCTTGATCCGGTTCGATCCGGTTCCATCCGGATTGGTCCTGTTTGGTCCGGTTTGATCCGGTTTAGACCGTTTTGATCCGGTTTGGTCCGGTTTGGTCCGGTTCAGACCGGTTTGATCCGGTTCGGTCCGGTTCGATCCGGTTTGGTCCGGTTTGGTCCAGTTTGATCCGGCTTACACCGGTTTGGTCCGGTTTGATACGGTTTAGACCGGTTTAGATCGGTTTGGACCGGTTTGGTCCGGTTTGGTCCGGTTTGATCCCGTTTAGACCGGTTTGGTCCGGTTTGATCCGATTTGGAATGTTTGATCCGGTTTGGACTGGTTTGAACCGGTCTGGTCCGGCTTGATCCGGTTTGGACTGGTTTGAACCGGTCTGGGACGGTTTGGACTGGCTTGAACCGGTTTGATCCGGTCTGCTCCGGTTCGATCTGGTTTGATCTAGTGCGGACTGGTTTGAACTGGTTTGGACCAGTTTCATCCGGTTTGATCCGGCTTGATCCGGTCTGGTCCGGCTTGATCCGGTCTGGTCCGGTTTGGACCGGTTTGATCCGTTTTGGTCCGGTTTTGACCCATTTGATCCGGTTCGTACTGGTTTGAACCTTCTGGTCCGGCTTGATCCGGTTTGGACTGGTATGAACCGGTCTGGGCCGGGTTGGACTGGTTTGAGCCGGTTTGATCCGTTCTGGCCCGGTTTGATCCGGCGTGGACTGGTTTGAACTGGTTTGATCCGGTCTGATCCGGTGTGGACTGGTTTGAACTGGTTTGATCCGGTGGACTGGTTTGAACTGGTTTGATCCAGTCTGATCCGGTGTGGACTGTTTGAACTGGTTTAATCCGGTCTGATCCGGTTTGGACCGGTTTCATCCGGTTTGATCCGGCTTGATCCAGTCTGGTCCAGTTTGACCCGTTTTGGACTGGTTTGGACTTGTTTGAACCGGTTTGATCCGGTCTGGACTGGTTTGTTCCGGTTTGATCCGTTCTCGTCCGGTTTGTGGTTTGGACGTGTTTGATCCGGTCTGAGGTTTGATCTTGTTTGATCCGCTTTTATCCGCTTTGGACTGGTTTGATCCACTTTGATCCGTTCTGGTCCGGTTTGTAATTGTTTGATCCGGTTTGATCCGGTTTGATCTGGTTTGGACTGGTTTGATCCGGTTTGATCCGTTCTGGTCCGGTTTGGACTTGTTTGATCCAGTTTGGACGGGATTGTTCCGGTCTGATCCGGTCTGATCCGGCTTGATGCGGTTTGATCCGTTCATTTCCGGTTTGTAGTTGTTTGATCCGGTTTGAGCCGGTTTGATCCGGTTTGGACTGATTTGATCCGGTTTGATCCCTTCTGGTCCGGTTTGGACTTGTTTGATCTGGTTTGGACGGGTTTGTTCCGGTCTGGTCTGGTCTCATCCGGCTTGATGCGGTTTGGACTGGTTTGATCCGGTTTGATCCGTTCTGGTTCGGTTTGTACTTGTTTGATCCGGTTTTGACGGGTTTGTTCTGGTTCCGGTCTGGTCCGGTCTGATCCGGCTTGATCTGCTTTGGACTGGTTTGATCCGGTTTGATCTTTTCCTGTCCGGTTTGTACTGGTTTGATCCGGTGTGGACGCGTTTGATCCGGTCTGATCCGGTTCGATCCGGTTTGGACTGGTTTGATCTGGTTTGGACCGGTTTGATCCGGTTTGAACCGGTTTGGACTGGTTTGATCCGGTCAGGTCCGGTTTGGAGTGGTTTGAACCGGTTTGATGCGGTCTGGTCCGGTTTGATCTGGACTGGTCTGGTCCGGTTTGATCTGGTCTGGTCCGGTTTCATCCGGTTTGGACTGGTTTCAAACGGTCTGGTCCGTTTTGGACTGGTTTTTGAACCGGTTTGATCCGGTTTGGACTGGTTTGATCCGGTTTGGACTGGTTTGGTCTGGTCCTGTTTGGACTGGTTTGAACCAGTTTGATCCGGTCTGGTCCGGTTTGATCCGGTCTGGTCCGGTTTGATCCGGTCTGGACTGGTTTGAAACGGTCTGGTCCGGTTTAGACTGGTTTTTGAACCGGTTTGATCCGGTTTGGACTGGTTTGGTCTGGTCCAGTTTGGACTGGTTTGAACCGGTTTGATCCGGTCTGGTCGGGTTTGGACCGGTTTGAACTGGTTTGATCCGGTCTGGTCCGGTCTGTTCCGGTTTGATCCGGCTTGGACTGGTTTGAACCGGTTTGATCCGGACTGGTTTGAACCGGTTTGATCTGGTCTGGTCCGGTTTGATTCGGACTGGTTTGAACCAGTTTGGTCCGGTCTGGTCCGGTTTGATCCGGTTTGGACCGGTTTGAACCGGTTTGGTCCGGTCTGATCCGGTTTGGACTTGTTTGATCCCGTTTGATCCGGTTTGATCCGTTCTGGTCCGGCGTTCTGGTCCGGTTTGGACTTGTTTGATCCGGTTTGGACGGGTTTGTTCCGGTCTGGTCCGGTGTGATCTGGCTTGATCCGGTTTGGACTGGTTTGATCCGGTTTGATCCGGTTTCATCCGTTCTGGTCCAGCGTTCTGGTCCGGTTTGGACTTGTTTGATACGGTTTGGACGGGTTTGTTCCGGTCTGGTCTGGTGTGATCCGGCTTGATCCGGTTTGGACTGGTTTGATCCGGTTTGATCCGTTTGTACTGGTTTGATCCAGTTTGGACCGGTTTGATCCGGTTTGGACTGTTTTGAAGCGGTCTGTTCCGGTATGGACTGGTCTGAACCGGTTTGATCCTGTCTGGTGTGGTTTGATCCGGTTTGGACTGGTTTGAACTGGTTTGATCTGGTTTGATCCGGTCTGATCCAGTCTGGTCTGGTTTTATCCGGTTTGGACTGGATTGAACTGGTTTGATCCGGTTTGGACTGGTTTCATCCGGTCTGCCCGGTTTGGACTGGTTTGGACTTGTTTGAACTGGGTTGATCCTGTTTGGACTGGTTTGATCCGGATTGATCTGGTTTGATCCAGTCTGATCCGGTTTGATACGGTTTGGAATTGTTTGATCCGGTTAGATTCGGTTTGATCCGGTCTGGTCCGGTTTGATCCAGTTTGGTCCCTTCTGATCCGGTTTGATCCTGTTTGGACTGGTTTGAACCGGTTTGATCCGGTTTGATCCAGTCTGATCTGGTTTGTTACGGGTTGGAATTGTTTGATCCGGTTAGATTTGGTTTGATCCGGTCTGGTCCGGATTGATCCGGTTTGGTCCCTTCTGATCCGGTTTGATCTGGTTTGGACTGGTTTGAACCGCTTTGATCCGGTTTGATCCAGTCTGATCCGGTTTGATCCGGTCTGGTCCCGTATGATCTGGTTTGGACTGGTGTGATCCGGTTTGATCCGGTCTGATCCGGGTTGGACTGGTTGTAATTATGTCCTGCCTGGTTAATCTGCTTCTACTTTCACCCTTCTCCAACACATTCTTCAGATAGAGAGTGATTTTTAAAATACAAATCTATGGCTGGGCACAGTGGCTCACACCTGGAATCCCAGTACTTTGGGAGGCCCAGGCAGGAGGATCCCTTGAGCCCAGGAGTTTCAGACACGCCTGGGCAACATAGCATCTCTGTCTCTAAGAAAAATTAAAAATTAAAAAAAATACAAATCTTAATGGACCTGCTTAAAGAAAAAAGAA
>NC_045446.1:5257-6858 GCF_002776525.5 Piliocolobus tephrosceles
ATCAAACCAGTCCAAACCGGATCGAACCGGATCAGACCGGATCAAACCCGTCCACACCGGATCAAACCAGTACAAACCGGACAGGAAAGGATCAAACCAGATCAAACCAGTCCAAACCGGATCAAGCCGGATCAGACCGGACCAGACCGGAACCGGAACAAACCCGTCAAAACCGGATCAAACAAGTACAAACCGAACCAGAACGGATCAAACCGGATCAAACCAGTCCAGAGCGCATCAAGCCGGATCAGACCGGACCAGACCGGAACAAACCCGTCCAAACCAGATCAAACAAGTCCAAACCGGACCAGAAGGGATCAAACCAGTCCAAACCAGATCAAACCGGCTCAAACCGGATCAAACCAGTCCAAACCAGATCAAACCTGATCAAACCGGATCAAACAATTACAAACCGGACTAGAATGGATCAAAGCGGATCAAACCAGTGCAAAGCGGATCAAAGCAGATCAAACCAGATCAAACCTCAGACCGGATCAAACCCGTCCAAACCACAAACCGGACGAGAACGGATCAAACCGGAACAAACCAGTCCAGACCGGATCAAACCGGTTCAAACAAGTCCAAACCAGTTCAAACCGGACCAGACCGGATCAAGCCGGATGACACCGGTCCAAACCGGATCAAACCAGTTCAAACCAGTCCACACCGGATCAGACCGGATCAAACCAGTTCAAACCAGTCCACACCGGATCAAACCACATCAAACCGGACCAGAACGGATCAAACCGGTTCAAACGAGTCCAAACCGGCCCAGACCGGTTCAAACCAGTCCAAACCGGACCAAAACGGATCAAACCGGTCCAAACAGGACCAGACCGGATCAAGCCGGACAAGACCGGACCAGACCGGATCAAGCCGGACCAGACCGGATCAAACCGGATGAAACCGGTCCAAACCAGTTCAAACCAGTCCACACTGGATCAAACCAGATCGAAACCGGTCCAAACCAGTTCAAACCAGTCCACACTGGATCAAACCAGATCGAACCGGACCAGACCGGATCAAACCGGTTCAAGCCAGTAAAAACCGGCCCAGACCGGTTCAAACCAGTCCAAACCGGTTCAAGCCGGACCAGACCGGATCAAGCCGGACCAGACCGGTTCAAACCGGTCCAAACCGGATCAAACTGGTCTAAACCGGATCAAACCGGTCCAAACCGGACCAAGCCGGTCTAAACCAGTCCAAACCAGATCAAACCGGATCAAACCACACCAAACCAAACCAGATCAAACGGATCAAACCGGTCCAAACCGGATCGAACCGGATCAAACCACACCAAACCAAACCAGATCAAACGGATCAAACCGGTCCAAACCGGTCCGATCCGGATCGAACCGGATCAAACCGGATCAAACCGGATCAAACCAGATCAGAAGGGAACGAACCAGTCCAAACCAGATCAAACCGGATCAGAAGGGAACAAACCGGATCACACCAGACCAGACCGCATCAAACGGAATCTAACCGGATCACACAAGTCCAAACCGTATCAAACCGGATCAGACTGGATCAAACCGGATCAAACCAGTCCAAACCGGATCAAACCGAACCAGACCGGATCAAACCGAATCAAACCAGTC
>NC_045446.1:6868-9788 GCF_002776525.5 Piliocolobus tephrosceles
ACCGGATCAAACCGAACCAGACCGGATCAAACCGAATCAAACCAGTCCAAACCGGATCAAAGCGATTCAAACCAGACCAGACCGGATCGAACCGGATCAGCCCGGATCAAACCGATTCAAACCAGTCCACACCGGATCAAACCGGATCAGACCGGACCAGACCGGATCAAAGCTTTTCAAACCAGTCCAAACCGGTCCAGACCGGTTCAAATCAGTCCAAACCGGATCCAACCGGACCAAACCGGATCCAACCGGACCAAACCGCTCCAAACCGGATCAAAGCGGTCCAAACCGGATCGAACCAGATCAGACCGGATCAAAACCGAACAATCCAGAGCAAACAAGTACAAACCGGACCAGAACGGATCAAACCGGATCAAACCAGTCCAAACCGGATCAAACCGGCCAGTCCAAACCGGATCAAACCGGTCCAAACCGGATCAGACTGGATCAAACCGGATCAAACCAGTCCAAACCAGTCCAAACCGGATCCAACCAGCCGAGACCGGATCAAGCAAGTCCAAACTGTATCAAACCGCATCAGACTGGATCATACCGGATCAAACAAGTCCAAACCGTATCAAACCGGATCAGAATGGATCAAACCGCATCAAACCACAGCATCAAACAAGTCCAAACCGTATCAAACCGGATCAGCATGGATCAAACCGGATCAAACCAATCCCAACCTGATCAAACCGGTTCAAACAAGTCCAAACCAGTCCGAACCGGATCAAGCCGGACCAGACCAGATCAAGCCGGATCAAACCAGTCCAAACCGGATAAGACCGGATCAAGCAAGTCCAAACCGTATCAAACCGGATCAGACTGGATCATACCGGATCAAACAAGTCCAAACCGGATCAGACTGGATCAAACCGGACCAGACCGGATCAAACCGGTTCAAACAAGTCCAAACCAGTCCAAACCGGATCACACCGGACCAGACCGGATCAAACCGGTTCAAAACAGTCCAAACCGGATCAAACCGGATCAGACCGGACCAGACCGGATCAAAGCTGTTCAAGCTAGTCAAAACCGGTCCAAACCAGTCCAAACCGTTGAAACTGGATCAAACCAGATCAAACCGGATCCAACTGGACCAAACCAGTTCAAAACAGTCCAAACCGGATCAAGCCGGACCAGACCGGATCAGTCCAAACCGGTACAGACCGGTTCAAACCAGTCCAAACCATTCCAAACTGGATCAAACCGGATCAAACCGGCTCAAACTGGATCCAACTGGACCAAACCGAATCAAACCGGACAAAACCAGATCCAACTGGAACAAACCGGATCAAACGGGACCTAACCGGTCCAAACCGGTCCAATCCGGATCGATCCAGATCAGACCGGATCAAACCCCTCCAACCCGGATCAAACCAGTACAAACCGGAACAGAACGGATGAAACCAGACCAAACCGGATCAAGCCGGATCAGACCAGACCATACCGGAACAAACCCGTCCAAACCGGATCAAACAAGTCCAAACCGGATCAAACCAGTCCAAACCGGATCAAGCTAGATGAAACCAGTCCAAACCGGATCAAGCCGGATCAGACCCGACCAGACAGGAACAAACCCGTCCAAACAAGTCCAAACCGGACCAGAACGGATCAAACCGGATCAGACCACACCAGACCGGAAAAAACCCGTCCAAACCGGATCAAACAAGTCCAAACCGGACGAGAACGGATCAAACCGGATCAAACCAGTCCAAACCGGATCAAACCGGTTCAAACCAGTCCAAACCGGATCCAACCGGTTCAAACGTGTCCAAACCGGATTGAGCCGGACCAGACCGGTTCAAACCAGTCCAAACTGGATCAAACCGGTTCAAACCAGTCCAAACCGGATCAAACCGGTTAAAACCAGTCCAAACCGGATCCAACCGGTTCAAACGTGTCCAAACCGGATTGAGCCGGACCAGACCGGTTCAAACCAGGCCAAACCGGATCAAACCGGTTCAAACCAGTCCAAACCGGATCGAGCCGGACCAGACCGGTTCAAACCAGTCCAAACTGGATCAAACCGGTTCAAACCAGTCCAAATGTGTCCAAACCGGATCAAGCCGGACCAGACCGGTTCAAACCGGATCGAGCCGGACCAGACCAGTTCAAACCAGTCCAAACCGGATCAAACCGGATCCAACCGGTGCAAACGTGTCCAAACCGGATCGAGCCGGACCAGACCGGTTCAAACCAGTCCAAACCGGATCAAACCGGTTCAAACCAGTCCAAACTGGATCAAACCGGTTCAAACCAGTTCAAATGTGTCCAAACCGGATCAGGCCGGACCAGACCGGTTCAAACCGGATCGAGCCGGACAAGACCAGTACAAACCAGTCCAAACCGGATCAAACCAGTCCAAACCGGATCAAACCGGATCCAACCGGTGCAAACGTGTCCAAACCGGATCGAGCCGGACCAGACCGGTTCAAACCAGTCCAAACCGGATCAAACCGGTTCAAACCAGTCCAAACCGGATCCAACCGGATCAAACCGGACCAGACCGGAACAAACCGGATCAGACGGGATCAAACCAGATCAAACCACTCCAAACCGGATCCAACCGGATCAAACCGGACCAGACGGGATCAAACCAGATCAAACCGGTTCATTCACCGGGATCAAACCAGATTAAACCGGTTCAATCCAGTCCAAACCGGATCAAACCAGACCAGGCCGGATCAAACCGGATCAAGCCAGTACAAACCGGATCAAACCGGGCCAGACCGGATCAAACCGGAAACCAGACCAGACCAGATCAAACCGGATCCAACCGGATCAAACAAGTCAAACCGGATCAAACCAGACCAGACCGGATCAAACCAGATCAAGCCAGTACAAACCGGATCAAACCGGATCAAGCCAGTACAAACCGGATAGCCAGTACAAACCGGATCAAACCGGGCCAGAC
>NC_045446.1:9798-10751 GCF_002776525.5 Piliocolobus tephrosceles
AGTACAAACCGGATAGCCAGTACAAACCGGATCAAACCGGGCCAGACCAGATCAAACCGGATCAAGCCAGTACAAACCGGATCAAACCGGGCCAGACCGGATCAAACCGGAAACCAGACCAGACCGGATCAGACCGGATCAAACCGGATCCAACCGTATCAAACAAGGCAAACCGGATCAAACCGGGCCAGACCGGATCAAACAAGTCCAAACCGCATCAAAGCGGTACAAACCGGATCAAACCAGACCAGACCATATCAAACCGGATCCAACAGGATCAAACAAGACCAAATCGGATCAAACCGGTACAAACCGGATCAAACTGGATCAAACCGGACCAGACCGGATCCAACCGGATCAAACCAGACCAGATCGGATCAGAAGGGACCAAACCGGATCAAACCAGACCAGACCGGATCACAGCGGATCAAACCGGTTCAAACCAGTCCAAACCGGATGAAACCGGATCAGACCGGATCAAACCAGACCAGACCGGATCAAACCGGATGAGACCGGACCAGACCAGATCAAACCAGTCCAAACCGCATCAAACCGGATCAGACTGGATCAACCCGGATCAAACCAGTCAAAATCGGATCGAGCCAGTCCAAACCGGATCATACCAGTTCGAACCAGATCAGACTGGATCAAACCAAACCAGTCCAAACAGGATCAAGCCAGTCCAAACCGCATCAAACCGGATCAGACTGGATCGATCCGGATCAAACCGGTCCAAACCAGATCAAACCGTCTCAAACCAGTCCAAACCGGATCAAACCGGCTCAAACCAGTCCAAACTGGACCAGACTGGATCAAACCGGATCAGGCTGGATCAAACCGGATCAAACCAGTGCAAACCCGGATCAAACCAGTCCAAACCAGATCAAACCGGATCAAACCAGTCCAAACCGGATCAGGCTGGATCAAACCGGATCAAACCAGTCCAAACCGGA
>NC_045446.1:10851-115668 GCF_002776525.5 Piliocolobus tephrosceles
CGCCGCGGCGCAGGCCTGCGCAGGCGCACGGTCGCAGGCCGACGCGGGGCAGGCGCAGATTCGCGGGCCCCACGGCGCAGCCGCAGAGTCGCAGGTCGGCGCGGCGCAGGCGCAGAGTTGCGCGCCGGCGCGGCTCAGGCCGGCGCAGGCGCAGAGTCGCGCGCTGGCGCGGCGCAGGCGGGCGCGGCGCAGCCGCAGCGTCGCAGGTCGGCGTGGTGCTGTCCCAGAGTCGCGCGCCGGCGTGGCGCAGGCGCAGAATCGCACATCCGCGCAAAGGGGCTGGGGGCGGGGGGGGCGGCGCAGGGGCTTAGACGCCCGCCGCGCGGGGAGGGGTGCAGAGACGGGGGAATGTCGGTAATCTGAAAAGCCGTGTTCGGGTGTCCCCTGCTTGCAGCCGCGCACTACGGGCCCCTCTTCCTCATGGTGCTGTGCTACTGCGCCTCCTGCTGGCGACTAGAGCAACTGCAGGGCCATCTTTCTTATAGTGGTGGTCAGCACCCCCTGCTGCCGCGGGGGCACTGCAGGGCCCTCTTGCTCGCAGTATAGTGACGGCACGCCGCCTGCTGGCAGTTGGGGACGTTGCAGGGCTCTGTAGGTCACAGTGTAAATAGCAGCACTCCCTATACTGGCAGCTGGGGACACTGCCCAGCCCTCTTGCTCCAAGTCAAGTGGCAGCTGGGGACACTGCCGGGCCCTCTGGCTTGCCTTGTAGTGGGGGCACGCCCCTTTCTGGCCGCTGGGGGCATTACAGGATCCTCTTGCTCACAGTGGAGAGACAGCACGCCCCCCTGCTGCCAACCGGAACACTGCAGGGTCCTCTTGCTCATGGTGTGGTGCCCGTGCGCCACCTGCTGGCAGCTAAGGACACTGCAGGATCCTCTTGCTCGCAGTATACTCGTCGTACACCCCCTGCTGGAAGCTGGGGACACTGCCGGGCCCTCTTGCTGGCAGTGTCGTCGCAGCACACCACCTGCAGGCAGATGGGGACTATGCAGGACCCTCTTGCTCCAGCTGTGACGGCTGGCGCCCCCTAAACGCCGCCTCCTGCACCACTTGAAGTCGGAGTGCCAGTTATTAAGTGCCATCAGTTCCGGAAATTGATGTCCCAGTTCTTGTCTAACTTGGAAGAAAGATTTTCACCAAGAGGTAATACAAAGATAACGTCATTGAAAAAAATACAGTGTGAAGAGCTTATTGTGGAAAAATAGAAGTAGGCTGGTCCTACAGGAAAGCAGCCTAAGAGTCCTGTGCAGGGAATTTTATTTTGGACTTCTTCGCCTTCCTGCTTCTGTCTCAAGTCTCTGCCTGTTTTGTCTGTTTTTCCTGCCTTAGGTCCCCAACTTGCCCCACTTAGGCTTGTGGGACCTCCTTACTGTTGGATGAGGCACATGTGTGCTGATCGATCCGAATCCACTCTGGCACCGGGCTCCTTCCCGCCATCCTAGGCAGGCTGACAGCAGTCACATTTCTACCTACTGCATCTATCTCTTTTCAATGTGCTTCTCTGCCCTAATCTGTACTTATGGTGCCAGGTTTCTTTTAACAATGTCCCCTTTGTCCTTATCAGCATGTAGCTAGCAATGTTGTGACATTATTACTGCAGAGTGAATGACGACTGTGGCATCTTAACAGGATTTCTAGGATGTTTCTTTCTCCATAGGTACCTCTTCTCCCTCTTACCCGCAATTGACAAGCGCCCGTCCACTCCAGCATTACAGATGCCACTAAATGAATTGTTCGTGGTCCCTCCAGGTGAGCCTTCCCAGACTTTCCCTTTTTCAGGAGCTCCCCCTCCTCTTCATGTCTAGCCGTCTAGCTGCTCTAACAGAGCCCACTACCCTGTGTCTTTCCCAAAAATAGTGAGGGAACGATTATTGGAAACCATAGGAAATGATATGCATGGAGATGAAAACTTTACAACTTACACAAATAATCCCTCAAAACTATCCTTACACTAAAAATGCAAAACTATACAATTTCTAGAAGAAACTATGGAAGAAAAGCTATGTGCCTTTGGGTTTGGTCATGAATTTTAACAAATGACACACAAGGTTGATATACGCAGAAGAAATGACAATGTGGATTTCTTAATATTTACAGTTTATACTCTGGAAAAGACCTTGTTAAGGGAACAAAAAGGCAAGCCACATCTTGAAAAAAAAATTTGCAAAATACAGATCTGAGAAAGAATTTGTATTCAAAATATATACAAAATTCTTGAAACTAAATAAGTTAAACAGCTCAATTAAAAATGCACACAGTTCTGAACAGACATCTCACCAAAGACGATCTATGGATGGCAAGTAAACATACAAAAAGATGCTCAATGTACTAGAGAACTGAAAACCACAATGAGAAAGCACAGCTGGTCTATATCTGTTAGAGCTGCTAAACTCTAAAAAAATGACAAATTGCTGGATGAAAAACAAGAACTCTTTTCATTGCTGGTGGAAGACAGTGTGTAAGACCAGAATATGCCACCCCAAAATATGATGGTAGGAAACCAGAATATGCCACTCCAAAATATGTCCCTTTAGCGTAAAATTATTCTGAGCTGATTACTTGGAAAAAATGCTAAAAAAGGACGTTCTGAAAACAGAGTAGAAGTTACCCTTGTGTAAGGAAAATTTACATCTATAAACGAAATCCCCATTTAAAAGATCTCTCTCTCTCTCTCTCTCTCTCTCTCTCTCTCTCTCTCTCTCTCTCTCTCTCTCGGCACCAACCAAGAAGACAATGATGACTAAATCACTAAAGAGTCTTATCAACAGAGAACGCATGGAGTTAGGTCTGTATAAGAAAACTTACCCTTGTCTACTGTGCTTTTGCTTGTTACCTCCCCACTACTGAGCCTCAAATCTTCTTTCTTTAAGTTGAAGATAGCATTTACACTTGAATTGAAAGCCACCTGCTGGGGATTGACTCATTTTTCCCTGAGTGTCTCCCATGCATCCATAAGGTATACATGTTTTTAAACTTGTCTACTTTTTTCTCATTTTAATCTGTAATTTTTTACAGAGGGTCCCATCTAAGAATTCCGTAAAGGTACAGAGAAAATTATTTTTCCTCCCCTATTACAAGTTGGGCAGTTTTTCCCAAAGCTAAACAAGTCTCACCTTACAATCCAAAAATCACATTCATAAGTATTTTGACAGCTACTTTGACATTATTTCCAAACAAAAGCTACCATTCAATTATGTACAGAAGCCCTATTCATAATGACCAAAGGAAAAAAAGGAATCAGAAAGTCTTACAACAGATGACTGTGTGGGAACCCCCTCAGACATCACGAGTTGTCATAGGGACTAGGCACAGTGGCTCATGCCTGTAATCCCAGCATTTTGGGAGGCCAAGGCAGGTGGATCACGAGGTCAGGAGATCGAGACCATACTGGCTAACATGGTGAAACCTCGTCTCTACTAAAAAAAAAAAAATACAAAAAATATTAGCCGGGTGTGGTGGCGAGCACCTGTAGTCCCAGCTACTCAGGAGGCTGAGGCAGGAGAATGGCATAAACCTGGGAGGTGGAGCTGGCAGTGAGCCAAGATCTTGCCACTGCACTCCAGCCTGGGCAACAGAGCAAGACTCTGTCTCAAAAAAAAAAAAAAAACCACAAGAAATCTCCCTTTATTCATAATAAACATAGAATTAGGTACTCTATTAAACTGAACAACAGAACTAACTGGAAGTGACTGCATACACTCTATCACAAATTGCCTGAATGTCTGAAAACATTAGTGGGCCATTTCACTCCGTGCTGTGCCACAGGCCAACCACGAGGGCTGTCATTGACTCACTGCATGGGTCACCCAGGGCATGTGGTGCTGAGGCTGTCAAACAGCAAGACGGGGCTGCATCTAAACTCAGACCTCTGCTAAGTGTCCGAACTCACGCAAGATGCTAAAGACTTTAGAGATGTTTCCTTTTCTATAGATGGGTTTATAACACTCACCCTGTCAGGTTCTCGTGTGTGTTGACAAGGCCAGCACGTGACACACCAGGGGCAGAGTTGGATGGGAACCGTCTTCCTCAGACAACATGGTCCTCATAAGCATCAACAAAATAAGGAGAGCAGGGTGTCTCCAGCTGTGTCAGCACTGCAGCAGGGACTCAGCAACAGTCAGTCTCTTTCTCTTGTTTCATCCAAATCATACATTTTTTTTTAAAAGGTGGGCTTATCATGGATGTTTATATTGATTCCTGGGATCAGGCAAATACACCTTTCCTTGTCATTCCTTCAACAGTTATGTCGACACAGAAGCTTGCACACAAATGTTCAGAGCTTTATTCAGGATTACCAGAAACTGGAGGCAACCAACATGTCCTTCAGTAGGAGAATGGATAAATAAATTCTGGCACCTACAGACAATGGAATATCATTCAGTGAGAAACTAAATGAGCTATCTAATCATGAAAAGGCACACAGGGACCCAAAATGCATACCACTAAGTGAAAGAAGCCAAAAGGCTACATATGGTATGATTCCAATTACATGACATTTTGGAAAAGGGAAAATTACATAGATAGTAAACCAATCCATGGTTGACAGGGGTTGGGGAGAGGAAAGGATGGATGGGCAGAGAGCCCTGGCTGTTCAGGGCAGTGAGACCACTGTGTGCAATTTCACCACAACGGTGGACCCACGACAGCGTGCAGATGCCCACACCCATTGAATTAAGACCACAAAAAGGTGTTAATTACATCAACTATGAACTTTCATAATGAAATAAATCATGTTTTTTAAAAGTGGACAGTTTTGTTCAGTTACTGTCTACTTTCTGAAATGGAGACGGTACAGTGCTTCCATGGTTGTGGGGATGAAAATAGCTTACAGAATGTAATAACTAAAATAGGTGCGTAAACATTGTAAAACTATTTTATTGTCATTAAAAAGCATTGCTTAAGTATATATTTAAAAATTAAGCAAGGAGTGCAAACACATTAACATAATTCTCCTCTAGCTCCACTCAGAAGTCAGGACTGCACAGCTCCACTTGCACCTGCGAAACACAACAACCTTTTTCAGCGTCATTAAAATCTTTCAATGGGAGGATTGACTTTAGACTCAACCTGTGTTTTCTCCCCTGGAAAACAAAGGTTTTATAAAACAAACAAAGCCTTTACCGTCCTCAACCGAAACACTCAGACATCTGTGGTGTCTGCTGTAAGTGTCACCAGACTCTCCTCTGAAATCTCCTAATGGGAAAATGGAGACTGTAGATTCTTTTAGAAAGGGGAGAATCAGAACTAATGTGGAAAGGCCACGTCCTCATTCATAAACATCTTCTTTTACAAATTCCACAGGTTTAGTTACTTTGGGATTAATATGGGCCTATTTATTAATTTAGCATGAATTGTTCAAATTCATTCTGGATCCTGAGCCGATATCCAGCAATGCTGGGTGTGCGCCTGTGAGAGTCACCAGCCCTGATGAGCCTCAGGTTATTGTATTTATAAAATGAAGGTTAGGCTTCCTTCAATTTTTTTAAAACCATTTTTAACAGTAAAAACTTTTTGGTTGTTACATAAAAATGTACAAGAAAAACTCAAACATGATAATCATTTTATTAATATAAATATTTTTGTGAGCTCAATTTATGACTTAATTATAAAAGAAATAAGCAACATGAGGTGCCATTATAAAATATGCTAACCATACTTTCCTACTTTGTTTATATGTTATTGATAAATCTTCATGTATACAGAAAAGTAGTTTCAAAGAATAATAATT
Organism: Piliocolobus tephrosceles; assembly: GCF_002776525.5. Lineage (NCBI taxonomy): Eukaryota > Metazoa > Chordata > Mammalia > Primates > Cercopithecidae > Piliocolobus > Piliocolobus tephrosceles. The sequence goes on from NC_045446.1 coordinate 16,583, forward strand.
TAAAATAATATCTTGACTTGTAATTTCGGGGACTTTAAAAAAATTCCTGCAACTGCTTTTTAAAGGTTCTAGAACAGTTTTCTATGTCTTACAGCTAAATAACTACACAGAGCTAACTCTTCACACATTCTGTATTATAAATATGTAAGTCAAAAAAGGAACAGACAAAATCATAAAAACACATGCATGAACAAATGGGCCTTGGCTCACATTTAATTGCCATCTGCCAATGCACATAGGTTATAGCAGAATTTTTGTGTGTAATTTTACAAGTGGATTGCTGTCAAAATAAAAATTGTCTACTATCTCTATTCAGTGGTATATTTGCACAAATGGTGAACATATTCATAGAGATAGTGAGAGAAATTTATTTCATGGCTTACAAGAAGACAGGTTAAGTTGGGACATTTAATTGTTTCATTAATGCTACATTTTATAATGCACTTGTATGGGCAAGGTATTTAAATGTATTATAACAACTTTTGAATGCTCAGTGTTACAGATGGAATTACTAAAGTACTAACTGATATTTTCTGTGTGTGCTTTGAAGGCACAAGGAAATAATAACGCCGCCCTTTTCCCTTTTCCCATCTTATTTCCTGAAGGCCAAGCTGTGCTTTTGCAGATTGGGCCTCTCTGTAACACACACACACACACACACACACACACACACACACACACCATATGGCCTTTATGGTTTTAAAGGAGGAAAAGAGAATTTGCCTGGATAACTCTCACCTGGGTATTTTCAGGGGAGATCTAGAATCATCTGAGGGGTTCAGCTAGACTAGCCAATGGAAAAACAAAATGAAGATACCGGGGAGATGTTCCCAGAACAGTACCATTCCTAATGGGCTAGGCCCTAGCCACATGCAATTCCCCAGATGTGGTTGGTGTGGCCAAGGTTCCGGCATGTGACGGCTGCCTTCCTGGCACTTCTTGTGCTGTGAGGAGCATCCCCTCCCCAGTGCCGGGGCAGTGGTCCTCTCGCCCCCTTCAGAGTAAAGGGCCAGCAGTCGGCAGTCACAGGACAAGTAGTGAGACAGGAAGGTGAGGCGCATGAAGTGCCACCATCCCGCCTCCAGTGTCTGGCACAGAATATGACGAGGAACCTCCGTGAATTGGAATCTTCCATATCTTCACACATGTGAGATTCTGCTAGATGTAATTTGACTTATAAAAAGAAAGAAATATGACCTTCTTGTATCTAAATATTGTAGAAGAGTTAATGATTGTAACCTGGATGTTTTAAATTCTGAGATGCTATTAAATCAATATTCATCACAAATGTATTGATAATTTTTTAGAAGAACAGAAGAGATCTCATCATATTTAATGCAGTGTATCCATTGTAAGATGCATGCTAATTCCAGAAAAAGTAAAGCATAAAAAAAATCTGTCTTAGAATGGAAAAATAAAGTAAACTATTTTTAACTAGAATTTAAATGCAACATTTTAGGATATGAAGCCATCAACTCATTTTGAAAACTACTGGGTCAGATGACCTCAGCGATAGGAAACCTCTAAAAGATCACTAATCTAATAATGAGATAATTTTCTGTGTCTTTGCCTGAGAGTCTGTCTGAAAGTGGTGCAGTTTTTACAGAAGAGGAATAACGTGTCCCAGACTGAGAACGCTTCACGGCCACCATTCTGGGCAGTGCTTTGGTGTGGAGTTTTAGCAGTCAGTATTCAGAACCAGAAACTCAAAACAATGCAACATTTGTCTATCACCTACCTGTGACCTTGGAAGCCCCTTCCCTGCTTCCAGTTGTCCCCACCTTTCTGGATGGAAGCAAGGTGCTTCTGACATGTATTGACTGATGTCTCACGTCTCCCTAAAACCAAGCTGTGCCCTGACCACCTTGGGCACTTGTCGTCAGGATCTCCTGAGGCTGTCACGGGTGCACGTCCTCAACCTCGGCAAAATGAACTTTCTAAATCACCTGAAACCATCTCAGATAGTCAGGGTTCACAGCTCCCTTTCCCGAACCCTCCCAGGAGGCCCTCGTGGGCGCCCAGGTCCTGCATGCTGTTGTGGCCCAGGCTCACCTGGAGCAACTCGACTCTTCCTTACAGCCTCAAGAGCCTTTCAGTTCCTAAAGCTGTTTAGCCTGTGAAAGGAAAATGAATCTGAAGGCCCAAAAATTACTAATCTAAATGGAAAAAAAGCTGGGAACTGCTTAGGGCAAACCTGCCTCCCCTTCTATTCAAAGTCACCCCTCTGCTCACTGAGAGAAGTGCATATCTGATGGCCTCCTTTGGGGAGGCTATTCAGAAACCCAAAAGAATACAACACTTTGTCTCTCACATACCTGTGACCTGGAATCCTCCTCCCTGCGTCAAGTTGTCCCTCCTTTCCCGACGGAACCAATGTTCGTCTTACATATATTGATGTCTCCTGTCTCCCTAAAATGTATAAAACCAAGTTGTGTCCCCACCACCTTGGGCACATGTCGTCAAAACCTCCGGAGGCTGTGTCACAGGCGTCCGTCCACAACCTTGGCAAAATAAACTTTCTAAATTGACTGAGATCATCTCAGATATTCGGGGTTCACAAGTCCATGTATGTGGACATCCCCTGGGGTAGTGCCCCTCCTCCACTGAGCTCACCCGCGTCCTCCTTGTGCGTTTTCTTCAGAAAAAATTTCACAGCTACTTGGTCCATACCTGTCGGCCCTACAGGAACCGCTGTTCTCCACAGGCCATTGGGCGGTATACCTCCTGGGGTGTGTGGAGAGGACCAGGCTCCTCTCCTAATTCCCACTCAGTTAATAACAAAGGTAGACAAGTTGAGAAATTTGCTAACCCTAACCTTAACCCTAACCACAACCCCAACCACAAACCCAAACTTAACCCTAACCCAACCCTAATTCCAACTCCAACCCCAACACCAACACCAACCCTAAACCAAACATGAACCCGGACTCGGACACGCAGGCTGACCCTAACGCCTAACCCTGACCCCTGACACTGACCCTTGACCCTGACCCGGACCCAGACCCAGACACAGACCCTGCCCGTGACCCGGACCCTGACGTGGACCCTGACCCTGACCCCAACCCGAACCCTGACCCTGACCCGAACCCGAATCGCAACCCCAACCAAAACCTGAACCCAAACCCCAACCCCAACTCGAACCCTAACCCTTAACCCCAACCCTAACCCGAACCCTAACCCTAACCCAAACCCGAACCCTAACCCCTAACCCGAACCCTAACCCAAACCCTGACCCTGACCCGAACCCGAAACCTAACCCGATTCCGAACCCTGACCCTGACCCTGACCCTAACCCTGACCTCACCCTGACCCTGACCTTACCCCTAACCCTGACCCTGACCTTACCCCAACCCTGACTCTGACCCTGACCTTACCCCTGACCCTGACCCTGACCCAACCCGAACCTGACCCGACCCGACCCTGACCGGAACCTGACCTGATCCCGAACCCTAACCCAAACCCTAACCCTAACCCAGCCCTACTGTATCCCTAACTCCTAACCAATGCTGAGCCCTAACCCTTAACCCCTTACCATAACCATAATCCTCATCCTAACCCTTACCCTAGCCTTATTTCCATCCCACATACTTTGTCCACGATGGGATTTTACTTCATTGTTTGGGGTCGTTGTAAATCTCTGCTCATTTAGGAGTCCTTCACTGTAACAAGGACCTTGGTCTTCCACAGACCCTAAATGCCAGTGGCCCGGGATCCTGGGGACACCATCAGCCACCAGGTGGCAGCAGGGGCCCTTTGTATTTGGACCGTGTGGCTCAGCCAGAGGACTGGACTGGGAAACTCCTACTCATGGCCTCTCTTGGGGTGGTTTTGTTAGGTGACTCCAGGTGTCCCAACCTCCTGTGTCCATTGTAATATGTCCTGGGACCATCTCCCCAGGGCCTTCGACCTCTCCTTGCTGTCCTGGCTACTGATGTACCTCCAGCCTCTCTCATTCCTCACTTCCTACTAAGACCTGGCCCCGGCATGGCCAGCTCTATGTCTCTCGCACCCTCTCAGGCCACCTTCTCTTCTAGGCACTGCCACTGGGCTGCTCCTCACCCCATAGATCCACAGTCCCCAGGCAGTCCTACGGCAGTGTTCACTGGTGTGTGCAGCCTGCACCCCCTTCCCCCAGTCAGCCACCCCCATCTGAGTACTGAGGAGGCCCCTGCCTGATTAGAGACCTCCAGATGCAAACCCAGATCACACAGCACAGTGATAAGAGGAGGGATTCCTACCTCAAAAGAAAGGCATGGGACCAACCCCAGATCCCACCACCCTCGGCCTCAAGGGCAGGCATGACTAGAGGCCCTTGGTGACCAGGACCCGCTGCCTTCTTCACCAACTGGCTGGCATGGCCTCCCTCACCAGCGTTCCCTCCTAACACACCTGTTCTCTCTTACATACCCTAAAGCCACTTGCCAACCACCTGTCACACAGCCACCCCATGCCTGTTGCTGCTTGGCACCCACTGGGAGACAGGGATGTGAATAAACCTCATCTGAGCTGGCTGCCAGATCCTAATGGGCAGGTCCGGTCCGCCCTGTGGGAGAGGTGCTGCCCGGTGAGGCATAAAATCTCGGGATTCTGGCTGGAGGCAGCTCGTGAGACTGCTGGCATGAAGGGGAGCCGTGCCCTCCTGCTGGTGGCCCTCACCCTGTTCTGCATCTGCCGTGAGTCTGTGCCATTGGGGTTTCCAGAACATTCAGGGGCAGGGGGGTTGGGGGTACCCGAGAAGGTAAAATCCTGGCATCAGGCCCCTGCAGTGAACACTCCACCTGCACCTGTCACAGAAGTGGGCAAGGACCCTGCAGAACCCGTGCCCACCCAACTCCACCCCAACCAAAGACAAAGCCCAGCTGACCCTACCCCAGCCCCATCCAGCCTGACCTGGCCCTTCAAGTCCCTGGTCAGATCAGCCTCTCATCAGGGGAAATTCCCCCACACAAGGGGCTTAACTTTCCTTCCCTGGTGATCCCAGGGAATGCTGAGTGGAAACTGGAGCAGCTAAGATTAAGGGGGATGTGAAGGGGTCTTCAGGCAAGGTGGAGTTGGGGGTGTTGTGGAGGAAGCCCTGTGGAGGAGGGGTGGGCATTGAAGGGGAAGGTCTGGAGACCATGGAGGTTGGAGCCCTGGGGCAGGTCCGGGGCTGCGGTTGCACCGGAGTCACCCTGTCCTGTCTTGGCATCATCTCGCTCGTGATGCAGCGCTGGCCACAGGGGAGGACTGCAATGAGTTTTTCATGGACTTCCTGCAAACACTACTGGTGGGGACCCCAGAGGAGCTCTATGAGGGGCCCCTGGGCAAGTACAATGTCAACGAAGATGCCAAGGCAGCAATGACTGAACTCAAGTCCTGCATAGACGGCCTGCAGCCAATACACAAGGCAGAGCTGATCAAGTTGCTGGTATGAGGGCGGGGGGGGGGGGGGCACGCCATTTTCTAAAGACCTGCAGCCTTACCAAGATCACCCAACACAGCACACCCACAGCCTCCCACCTACAGACATCACACCACCCACAGACATTGAACCCGCATCAGCCAGCTCAGGTGGGCACCCCAGACCTCCTGTCCACAGAGCGGCCCCCAGACTCCATAGACCTGCTCCTCCCCAGTCTGCGGGCTACTCCTCCATGCACACATGTGAACATACACAGAGATCCAAACACAGGTGCAGACCTGCAATGCACACTGCGTGCACACATGTATAAACACATTCACACACGCATGCTCACACTGGGATACGCACATACATGTGTGTACACCATCATGCATGCACACACACCACCCGGCTGCTGGGAGGAGATGGGCAGCAATATGCCAGACCCCCCCATGGAGGGCCTTGCTTGCCTGTAGGAGCTGTGGCTCTCCGCTTACTGATCACAGCCCTCTTAGTCTGTGTGTGTCTGCCTTCCAGGTGCATGTGTTGGGCAGTCAGGACGGTGCCTAAGTGGACCTCAGACATGGCTCAGCCATAGGACCTGCCACACAAGCAGCCATGGACACGCCGCCCACTACCACCTCCCCACATGGAAATTTACCCTCAAACCATATAATCAATAAAGCCTTCCGCAGCTCAGGCTCTGGTTCCTCTCTCTCCCCCCACAGACAGACACACAAATGGGGACATCGAGAACATACTCAGGGACACAGCCACACACACAGACCCACAGACAGAGAGTCCTGCTTAAGGAGCACACGTGTGAAGGTCCTCTACAGAGGGGCACACAGGGTCCACATAGGAGCAGGCACACCACAGGCAAGACCCAAAATGGAAATCCGGGCAGACGCCATGTAGGCAGGGGGACAGAGCACAGAGCCAGACAGCACCATGTGGACAGAGGGCATCCAGAGGGAGACGGGTGGCAGAGGCAGTGGTATGAGGTGGGAGAGACAGGGAGCCCCAGAAAGAGGAAGTGTCCAGGACTGGGTGGACACAGACCCCATGCCGCCCATAGGCTAGGTCAGGGCGGGGGTGCTCAGCATCTGAAAGCTGGTGTCATAAGACAATAGCTGCGTGCAATAAACAGTCACACAGGCAGCCCAGGTCCAGCGGGTTTGAGAACAATCTCTCTTCCCAAAGTCGTCCAAGGAAAAAGTCTGCCTAGAAGACACTGGGAGGGGCTCAAGCCCCAAGAGGACCCCCGACAAGGCCAAGAGAAAAAAAGGTACACCCGTTTCCAAGGGGGATGGGAGCCACAGGTGAGCAGCCTCTGAGGAGGTCAGCCAGGGCAGCAGCAGCACCCACAATGACTCACGCCCACCACAACCAGCACATACCCTAACCCTGACCCTGGATCCCAGGCTCTCCCACAGCCAGAACCTTCCAGCACCTCAGTTTCCCAATCTATGGTCTCTTCTGGGGGCACAGCTGAGTGGAACTGACACATCCTTGGCCACCCTGGGTGCTGAGCCCTGAAACTTCACTGCCCTGGCCCTCTTCTCCACACCTCTGTCCTGTCTGAGCCCGGCCAGGAGGCCACGCGGTGCTGTCTGGCTCTGTGCTCTGTCCACCTGCCTAGATGGTCTCTGCCTGGATTTCCATTTGGCTGAGGAAGCCCTAGGAAGGAGGCCCTGGAGGACTCGGTTATAGGGGACCTGGTGAGGGGACCCAGTGAGGGGGACTTCATGAGGGGATGCCTGGTTGAGGGGACCTGGTGAGAGAAACATGGTGAGGGGGCCTGGTGAGGGGTGGTCTGGTGAGGGAACTTAGGGGAACCTGGTGAGGGGACATGGCCGGGGCCTTGGTGCAGGGACCTGGCGAGAAGGACCTGGTGAGGGGACATGGTGGTGGGAGGCCTGGTGAGGGGAACCTTCTTGTCAGGGGGACTTATAGGGGTGTCCTGTTGGCGGAACCTGGTGAGGGGACCTGGTGGTGAGACCTGGTGAGGGGATCAAAGGCAGAGGCCATTGTCTTGGTCACACAGACAGAATCTAGAACCTGTCATCCCACAGAGCCACATTCTAGAGTTTAGACTGGGGGACCTCTCCCCAATTCTGTAAGCCCCTGAAGAGAGGCGGCCTTTCTCTCCATGCTCCTTTTGCAGGAACTCCCTGGCACCAAGGCCAAGGGGGACAGGACGGTCTCTGAGGAGGATGGGTCCGTAGACTGCTCTGAGTGCTGTCCCTGCGCTGAAGAAGTTATAGTTCCCCCTGGGGGGCCCCCTCCCTGCCCCTCAGCACAGCCTCAATCAAGAAGTTCCCCGTCTTTGATCACCACTCTCAGTAGGAGAAACCCGCCCAGGGCTCCCTTAGAGCTGAAAACGGTGGTGAGTTGAAGGCCAGCATGGACAGTAGCTCTGGGATACAGTTAAGCTGGTGAGGAGCTCACAGTCCTATGCAGAAAGTTCCTACCATCCCTTACTCCTGGCTCCCAGCTGGAGATCCCCACTGAGGACGCTGTGGCAGGTTCAGCAGGTCTACCCCTCAGTGTCAGCAAGAGCAGGGACGGGGACATCAGGGGCCAGCCTGGGACAGGGTCGGGGCTCCCAGCACCTGGTAACCCTCTCACTTATGGACAGAGCTGGCCATGACGGAGGAGGTATGGATGGGCACCTGGAGGCCCCATCGCCCCCGGGGACCCATCATGGCCCTCTACAGCAGCCCTGGACCCAAGTACCTGATTCCACCAACAACCGGTAAGAGCCTGAGAGCCTGGGAGGGTCAGAAGCCAGGCGGGCAGGTAGGGGGGCCGGGAAGGGCCTGGGGCTCCATCACTGACTCCCCGCGGGGAGAAGGGCAGGTCAGGCTCCAGGCTGCTCAGGGCCCACTGTGTCCGCAGGCTTCATGAAGCACACGCCCACCAAGCTCCGTGCGCCGGCCTACAGCTTCCGCGGGGCCCCCATGCTCCTGGCAGAGAACTGCTCCCCAGGACCCCGTTATAATGTAAACCCCAAGATACTGAGGACTGGCAAGGACCTTGGCCCTGCCTACTCCATCCTGGGGCGCTACCACAGCAAGACTATGCTGACCCCCGGCCCAGGTTAGTGACCCTGTCTCAGGCTCCTGCCCTGCACAGCCCCGGGCATGTCCCTCCCTGCTGGGTGCCCCTAACCTCATGGCAGCAAGGGTGTGAGAGAGCTCAGCCATCCTGGCCCCTCCTGTCCCATCTTTCTCTCTTGAGGGACCACCATCACGCCTGGGCAGAGAAGACTCCCTTTCTCTGCCAGGCCGACGTCAGACCCCATGCTCCCTGCTCAAAAATGACCCTTGTCTCCCCAGCCCCGAAGTCAGTATTTCCATCCTGGACACCCCCTGACGAGACTTGGTCACCACCTGTGTTGGAGCCCAGAGGCCCTCTGCCTGAATGTTGGGGAGTCCTCCTCGAGCCCCCAAACTGGGCTGCATACCCACCTGCTTGTCCCAGCAACCCCCTTGGCTCCTTGTCCAGGTGACTACTTTCCAGAGAAATCCACCAAGTACGTGTTCGACTCAGCGCCCAGCCACTCCATCTCCGCCCGAACAAAGACGTTCCGAGTGGACAGCACCCCAGGTCTGCAGCAGCCCCAACCGTCCTCAGCCAAATGGACCTGGGGATCCTGGGTGGGGTGGGTGAGATGGGGCAGCCTGACGGCTGATCTCCAGAGTTGGGGGAACCCAGGGAAGGAGCGGTGGGCCCTGTTCTGGCCTGAGGCTCCAGTCCAGAGTTGGGGGAGCCCCAGGGAAGGAGTGGTGGGCCCTGTTCCGGCCTGAGGCTCCAGTCCAGAGTTGGGGGAGCCCCAGGGAAGGAGCGGTGGGCCCTGTTCCACCCGGAGACTCCCGTCCACCCTGAGGCTCCTGTCCACCCTGCAGGCCCCGCTGCGTACATGCTGCCCATGGTGATGGGGCCCAACACCGTCGGCAAGGTCTCCCAGCCCTCCTTTTCCATCAAGGGCCGCAGCAAGCTGGGCAGCTTCAGTGACGACCTACACAAGGCAAGGGTCACCCCAGCTGAGAACGGAGAATCACCCCCAGCCATCTGAACCCTCCCCTAGAACCCAGGACCCACCTGCTCGGCCCTGCCTTGCCAATGCCCCTCAGTCCTCTCAGCCCTTTATCCTCTGGGTGCCTGACACATGCTGGGGTCACACTGCAGTGCTGAGGAGGGGCAGGCAATAGGACAGAAGGGAGAGGCCCAGGCCCCAGCATGGACAGTGCTGAGGACAAGAGATGGGGTTTATGAAGCACTGCCTGGAGAGAGACAGGCAATCTTAGACAGGACGGCATGGAAAGAAGGGGAGGAGGGAAAAATAAACCAGGAGCTGATTGGGGGAGGAGGGTGCTGGTTTCAGAAACAGCCAGTGCGAAGGCCCTGGGCGGCACATGCCTGAGAGCTTGAGGGGCCCGAGGTGGGAAAGCAGCATCATGGCACCCAGCAGCCCTTGTCCATGTTGGTTTTGCCAGCCCCAGGCCCCAGGTCCAGCGCAGCAGCGACAGCCTCTCTCACACATGCTCAGGGATGTTCCCAGGACTGGCACACGCGGCAGGTCGTTGCCAGCGTGAGGCTGAAATGGAGGAAGAGACCCCTGCATGAGAAGGTGCCCCACAAGCAGGGGGGTGTGGTCTCCACAGCGTGACAGAAGACAGAAGGAGACCCTGATGCACGGGCACCAACTTGTAGCTGACCCTGTTGACTCGGCCTGAGACCCTCCGTCTAAGTTTGCTCCCTGTCCTCTAGGGCCACGCGCCCTGGGTAGGCCGAGTTTGTCTGAGCCTCCTTTACCTCTCAGACCCCAGGTCCCGCAGCCTACCACCAGACTGACGTGCAGGTGACCAAGTTCAAGGCTCCGCAGTACACCATGGCTGCTCGTGTAGAGCCCCCAGGGGACAAGACCCTCAAGCCAGGACCAGGCGCCCACAGCCCTGAGAAGGTCCAGGAAGAGCACAGCTCAGAGGGGTCAGGGTGGGGTTGGGGGCCTGACCCAGAGGAACGTGTAGGAAAGAGCAGGGGAGGGGGGTTGGGACGCAGACAAGGGGAAACAGCATCAGACTATGGAAGGGCACGGCCAAGAGGGGGTGGAGGGGTGGGTGGGGAGGGGAGGCACCTGCACCCTGAGGACCCTGTACACATCCAGCACTAGCCCCACAGGTAACCCTTCAGGGACATGGAAGCAGAGGCCTTGCCCTTTTCCTAGACGCTATGACAGCTACTACTGCTGAGTGCTCTGTGTTCAAACTGGGAGCACAGCTGCTGGCCACCTTGGCCCCAGGTTCCGGAAGGACAGCAGCCCAGCCCCGGCCAGGGCAGAGACCTGTAGGTGGGGGCAGGGGTGCTGGCTCTTATCATAGCCCCTCCTCTCCCAGGTGACCCTGACCAAGCCCTGCGCCCCAGCTGTCACCTTTGGCATCAAACACTCTGATTACATGATTCCCCTGGTGGTTGATGTGGAATAGCCTCATCACGCCCAGCGTCTGCACAAGAGATCCACTGGGCCACAGAGCTCAAGGCTGTCTTCACCAGCTGGGCTGGGCCAGCCTGGCCCTGCAGGGCAGAGCACGCTTGTTTGGGCAATTGTAACCAGTTACTTTTTTTCTATGCTATTTTACCATATGTTAATCTTGTTTTCTGCTGTGCCTAAATTATTTAATAAATCACATTGCATTAATAAGGGTTTGTCTTGGTGACAATATCAGGCTTTTCCAGAAAGGAGTCCCCGTGTGCTGTCAGCTCACATGGGTCCCATCCTGGCTTCTAGGGCCCAGGGTCCGCTTGGAGAGAGGGGAGGGCCCAGGGTCTGTGTGGGGAGAGATGGGAGGGCCTGAGTGCCTCGGACACTGTGCTCCACACTGTCCCTCCTGATGCTTTCTGCCTCGAACCCAAAGACGGCCACACCCGTGCTCCTCACCTGAGCAATGCTGGGTCCCTTCCCCTGAATCTGGACTGCAGCCTGTGGGGCTCCTGAATCATGAGGCAGAAGTGATGCCACCAGGCTTCTGAGGCCAGGCATACAACATGCCAAGGAAACGGCTTCTGCCTGGACACCACAGCCCACCCTACCCCCACCCTTCTGCCACGTGTCCATGTTTGCTCCAGCACCAGCCATCATGTTGTGAGGAAGCCCAACCATGGCGAGACTGAATGCTTCATCTCAGGCAGTCAGCTCAGCCACAGGCACTCAGCCTGGCCACGCCCTCCACGCACCAGCACTGACCTCTGGACCTGTGAGTGAGCCTTCAAGTGAAGGCAGCCCCAGGACCACATCTCCCAGTGAGGCCTCGACATGATAGAGCAAAGACGGCCAACCCTGAGGCAGTGCCCCGTCTCCAATTCAATGAGACATGATAAATCATTGCTATTTTAAGTGAAGCTTTAGGGTGACCTGTTACACATCAATGGGTAATACAGGGAGTACAAGGAGGACATGGACAGGGAAGGTGGGGTGTCCGCTGGGCCTGAAGAGGGGGATCTCCAGAAGGCTGTCCAGGAGTCCAAGGCCAGGCCTCAAGAAGTAGAGGCTGGATTTCAACTCAGCCTTTCAGGGAGGTCACTTTAGGATGGGTGACCTTGACAGACACACTGGTAGGACCATCACCTGCACCTGTATAAAGCACAATACAGCTACTGACCCTCACTTAGCTGTGATCAAGCCAGGCTGTGGATTCAAAGCACTTTATGGTTACTTTTTTTTTTTCTTTTTGAGACGGAGTCTCGCTCTGTCACCCAGACTGGAGTGCAATGGCGCAGTCTCAGCTCACTGCAAGCTCCGTCTCCCAGGTCAAGCGATTCTCCTGCCTCAGCCTCCTGAGTAGCTGGGACTACAGGCATGTGCCACCACACCTGGCTAATTTTCCTATTTTTAGTAGAGACGCGGTTTCACCATGTTGGTCAGGCTGGTCTCGAACTTCTGATCTCATGATTCACCCACCTTGACCTCCCAAAGTGTTGAGCTCACAGGCATCAGCCATTGTGCCCGGCCTCCTCCTTTATTCCCTAAGTGGTGATGCTATCAGGAACCCCATCTGCATTTCAGGAACTTGGGCAGGGAAGGATAACACAGCAGGAAGTGGGTGAGTGTGGGCCAAAGGAAGAGAGATCAGATTGCTACTGTGTCTATGTAGAAAAGGAAGACAAAAGAAAGTCCATTTTGATCTGTACAAAGAAAAATTGTTCTGCTTTGAGATGCTGTTAACCTGTACCGTTAGCCCCAACCCTGTGCTCACAGAAACATGTGCTGTATGGAATCAAGGTTTAAGGGATTTAGGGCTGTGCAGGATGTGTCTTGTTAACAATACGTTTTCAGACAGTACGCTTGGTAAGTCATCACCATTCTCCATTCTCTATTGACCAGGGACACAATGCACTGCGGAAAGCCGCACACACGTCTGCCCGAGAGAGCCTGGGTATTGTCCAAGGATTCCCCCAACTGAGACAGCGTGAGATATGGCCTCCTGGGAAGGGAAGGCCTTACTGTCCCCCAGCCCAACACCCGTAAAGGGTCTGTGCTGAGGATTCGTAAAACAGGAAGGCCTGTTTCCCACAAGTCCCTGGGAACGGAATGTCTCGGTGTAAAGCCAACTATTCGTTTATTCTAAGATAGGAGAAAACTGCCCTGTGGCTAGAGGCGAAATATGCTAGTGGTGATACTGCCCTGTTACTCTTTACTACACTAAGATGCTTGGGTAAAGAGAACCCTAAATCTCGCCTACATGCACATCCGGGCACAGTACCTGAACTTCTTTATGATGCAGATTCCTTTACTCACGTTTTCCTGCTGACCTTCTCCCCACCATCACTCTGCTCACCCTGTTCTCCTGCCTCACTCCCCTTGCCGAGATAGTGAAAACAGTAACCAATAAACACTGAAGGGACTCGGAGACTGGCGCCGGTGCCGGTCCCCTGGTCCCACTGTTCTTTCTCTATACTTTGTCTCTGTGTCTTCTTTCTTTCCTCAGTCTCTCGTCCCACCTGACGAGAAATACCCACAGGTGTGGAGGGCAGGCCCCTTTCAGGTGAGTCTGTGGCTGCTCTGCCCAAAGTCAATCCTGATGGGGTGAATAAGGGAAGGGCCAGGGTTTACAGCAACAGTGCCCATGGCCAGCCTGTGAACCAGGGTGAGCTGCACACAAAATTCCCTCACATCCCAAGGAAATCAGGACAACAGAGACCATGTGATTAGTTCTTCATGAGGTTATGTGTACTACAAATTTTTATTGTTAACGTTTCTCATCCTGAAATTATGGGATACAGCCTAGCAGTTTGTCCTTACTTGGCAGAGTGGGTAACCCTGGCTCTCATACTGAGCCCCCAAGATTCCTTTTGGTTTTACTGGTGCCAGGGATTGTAGTCACAAACTCCACTCATTTACAGGGTCAGGTGCACAGGGCTGAGCTGGAGGGTTAGGGTCGAGCACAGCAGCAGCAGGGTTGCCACTCTCCCTTTGTGGAATCCTTCTTAATACAACAAGAGTGAGAAGCAGAAAAGCAAACCATTAAGGAAGTCCAGCCCAGACCCCAAACTACTTGGGAGGGTTGCAAACAGCTGTGGAGACAGGTGGGGAGGGAACACAGTGACTGAGTCTCAGAGACAGCAAAGCACCTCTCCAGCGAAGGCCAGTCCGAGATACAGCCTAACTTTCTAGCTCACATCAGCAAGGTGGGCGGGTACCACCATGGGAAGCGCACCTGGGGTATAGCTGGTTACCACAGCTCAGCCACATTCCCCAACATGGAGGTAAGCCCTCCATGGCCCAAGAAAATATGGGAGATAAAGGGTTGGCACCTGCAGTGACCAGATGGACACCCAACGCAGGCAGCTGCTGCCATGCTTGGTGACCAGGGTACAAGCCCCTGATGAGCTCGCCGTGGCAGATAAGGACACTGGTGCCTGAGGAACGACAGGGGCCTGCAAAGGGACATCCGAGAAGGGGGAAGCAAGCTGGGAGCAAGACCAGCCCAGCTAGGTTTCAGGGCAACAGCAAAGCCCCAGAGACATGGAGGCAGGTGAGTCCACCTTGCTGGGTGAGAAGTGAGCTTGCACTGCATAGGGGAAGAAGGTGGACCCCACTCCTCCAGGAGGCTGACGGTCTCAGCCAGGTACAATGGAGGGCTCAGGTCACAAGGAAGGGGGCTATGGTGAGTGTGCATGGAGAAAGGTGGGCTTGCTGTGTGGAAGGAAGGAGGGGAGGGGAAGGGTGAGCAAAGTGGGGCTGCAGGTACCAGGCTGTGGCTGATCTGTGGTCAGCCTGGAGCTCAGAGGCAGTTCTGGATTGACAGGACACACGGTGTGATCACACAGGTTGGGGGACAGTGATCCCACAGTCCACAGGGAATGACTGGGAGGCAGAAGATTGGAACAGGGCAGAGAAGGGCACAGAAGCACATGGCTCATGCTTTAAAGGTGTTTTTATGCCAAGGGGGCAAGGACCTCATCTTGAGGTGGGGAGAAGCCATTGCCCTGCCAGTCCAGTGGTTTGAACAGGAGCCCAGCCCAGTGGACAGGGAAGGCCCAGGGAGAGGTGGGCAGGGAGGGCATCCTGCAGAGGCTGGGGACGAGGATGGCACAGAACGCCATCACTGCCAGAGGAGTCTGGCAGGGCTTGGCGGAGGCGCCAGAGTTACCAGCAAGCTATATGGCAACAACTGACAGCCTCACAGGAACCTTCTTGTGTAGACCCACAGTAGCTCCCCGGCCCCGCCTGCTTTGCCTGACTCTGAAATGCCAGACAGGCCCATTTCTAGGTCTGTTCTTCTGAAAATACATCTTTGGTGCTGGGTAGATCCTGAATCCTGAGAATACAAGTTTCTTCTCCTGGATACACAGTCACATGACCCAGAAGGATCCCACCCAGTGGCTAGGCCAAGGCTGCAGTCCACTCCTTCATCCACAACCCATTCTCCCCAGGGGTCTCACTTCATCCGCAGGACTGGAGAGTAAACACAGAGAACTCACAGCAGGGTGGCCACACTGGTCTCCCATGCTCAGCAACCATGGCCAGGAGTAACTGCCATCTCCAGGCTGAGAAGCCTCAGTCGGAGGAGATAGCACCCAGTTAGGGTTCACAGTCCCTTCCTGTGTCAGTTCCAGGAACCTTGGATCACAGACATGGCCTCATCCAGACAAGGACACAACCGTGGAGCCTTCAGATGTCAGAGTCCCAAGAGCTAGGAGAAAGGCTGCAGGCCACAGGTGGCCACGTCTGGGATTCAATAGTTGCTCTGCTCAGACCTGGCTCCTCCAGACACGCTGTGGCCCCAGCTCTGCTTGTGTCTCTAGCACCTGGGGGAGGGGGGAGGGGCTGGGCCTTGGTTTCCCCGAGACAGTCCCTTCCACACATGGGACCAGCCAACATGAGCTCATCAGGTCACAGGCAGCCACAGCCTCCTGCCACACAGAAAGAAGATTCCTGGCCCACGATTATAATTTCAAAGGAGTACTTTGTAGGTAAGTCCTCTGGAGCCCAAGACGCCAGGCAGGGAAGACCCTGGCTGCCCTTGGCACCCACAGACACCAGCTCCCACTGGCTCACGTCCTTGCCCTCGACAAGAAGTAGGAGAGGATGAAGAAGGCCACAATTAGACCCACAGCCATGCCACATAGAAGCTTCCGGTTGTCTCGTCCGGACCTTGCCATTGTGGAAAAGCGCTTCACACTGCCTGTAAGCAGGCCGGTCATGCTTGTGAAATCCGAGTCCTAAGGGAGGAATCCCAGCAAGATCACACAGAAGGGGTGATTTGACCACCCACCCGCACCAGTGCTGAGGGAGACACTGCAAGCTCTGTAGCAGGTAGTGCTGGGGGCAGGGCACTGATTCACGCACACTGTGGGCCCTTACCATGCCATCCAGGTACCGGTTCTGATCCTCTGCATCCCTATCGATGTCCAGGGCAAGCTGTTCAGCACACAGAGAGGGCAGGGTTGGGCCACAGCAGACACATAATACAGCACTCACCCTTCCCAGACCAGACAAACCCTGCCAACAACTCTGCCAGACACAGTGGGGCAGCAGCAGGAAGGTCCAGGTGTCAGCTGGGGCCTCATGCAGGTGAGCACAGCCACGAATCGAACAAGGAGGATGGAAAACTGCCTGAAACTCCTCTGGGCCCTCTACCTTCCCTCTGATTCCCATTCCCCAAGGGCACCAGGAGGTAAGAGGACAGACCACCACTGACCGATTTGAGCCTGGTGACTTTGGAGGCCAGGCTGTCGGCCATTCGCTTGTTCTCCCGGTCTAGAATCTCTTCCACAGCGCCCGGGCTCTGAGCTGGGAAAAGAGAGGGGCTGAGGGATGGCATCCATCGGTGAGCGAGGCCCCTGACCCCTCTCACTCCAACCACAACTGGGTGAGTTGGAAATCTAGGGGCCCTAACCTAGGTTGCAGCAGGTGAATCTTGCACATGTGAGACAGGCTGCATAAAGGACGATGTGTGCAAGGGCCTGTCATGTGAACAAGTGTCCTGTGTACACATCCAGGTGGAGATGGGCCAGCACCCACAATGGGTTCGGTCCAACCGGCACCTTCTGCGACTGTGTAGCAAAAACTGGACCCAGCCCTGGGATGCTAGTAAGATGTGACACTTGCATCCAGGGAGGTCGCCATCTGTGTATGTCGCCGTCTGTGTATGTGGAGCCCATCCTTATAGAAAAACAGTAAACTCTGCAAAAACCATAGGAAAGACTTGGGAAAAGTACCCAGCAGGGCAGCAGAAAGGCTCCTGCAGGGACGACCTTTAAGCTGGGTCCTGAAGAGGTGGCAAGGAACCAGGACAGAACATTGGGAAGGCCCTTTACCGCACAGAAAACGCCTGAGCAAAGTTCCCAATTTCCCGAGATGGGAGCTGAGGTCGACCAGGAGCAGGATCCCTGGTCTGCATCCCACACAGGACTTCTTGCAACACCCAGGGCACAGCGCTTGCAGAGGCCTGGCCTGTGACACGCTGGGCCAGGTGAGAAGGAATTTCTGTCACCTCAGGTGGGTGACAACCACCTCCTCCCTAGCTTCAACGTAAGGAAGGGATGCCAGCGCCCTTCCAACCACTTCATGTTCATTAATTCCTTTCATCATCATAACAACTCAGAAAGACAGGCATCAATATCCCACTTTGCAGAGAAGAACACACGGGCTCCAGGAGGGGAAATGGGGCCACCGAGGCCCAGGTTAGTTAGTAGAGGCCTGCTTGGACACCAGCGGAGCACAGCCTCTAGTCCGAGGGCCTGGCCTCGGGACCTGTCGAATGCCGAGACTCCCGCTCACCCCGAACCCATGCAAAACGATCTCACAGGGAGCGGCGGGGAGTGGGGGGACCCCGCAGCTGCGCGACCCCTCGCTGGAGCTGCTGGGCCGCCCCGCCCGCCGTCCTTCCTAGCGGCCGTGCCGGCCGAAACCCGGCCCTGCTGGGACCCGGAAGGATCCGAATCCGCCCCCTTGACAGGGTCCTCCCCGCCGAGGTCACCTCAGCGGGGCCAGAGGCAGGCGCACGCGGCTCTACAGGCAGCGGCGTCGGTTCCGGCCCGGCCCTGCCCCCAACGGCTTCGCTCTCCCGCGCTCACCCCGAGCCCAGTCCGCCATCGTGCCCTGCCCCAGCTCCTGGACGCCGACACCGACGCTGCCACAGCCGCCTCAGACGTGGCGCAGTCACGGGGAAGGGGCTTCCGGCCCCGCCCCCCGCCAGCTAGGGCCCCGCCTCCGCACCAACCCCGCCCCTAGATGGCCCAGCCGCTTCCGCGTGGGGCTCGCTGATTTCCGGCTTAGGGCCGAGGGTGGGGAACCGCGCGGCGCGGAAGCGGTGGGCGTCGCTGTGACTTATTTTTCAGCACTGTCGCCCAGGCAGTGGCGCGATCTCAGCTCACTGCAGCCCCCGCCTGCCGGGCTCCCAAGGTGCTGGGATTACAGCAGCACCGCGGATGTGACGTTTGTTTGTTGTTCCTGTGAACGTGGGGCGGGGCGGGGCCGTTTGCCTGCTCAGTGCCAAGACGATGGTGGTGGAAAGACGCTTCCGTGGGTTAGGTCCTAACGGTTAGGGCGGATTCACAGGCGGGTTATGAGGGAGGAGCGGACCCCTCGGGCAGAAGCCCGCGAGGAGCCCTGGGTGTGGAGGGGCAAGGGTGCCTCCTCTGTCAAGTGGAGATCGGCGCCTCGCTAGTGCCTGCGAGTGCGCGCCGCGTCGAATACAGGTGTGCAGAAAGCACTACAGGAAAGTGAAGCGGGGAGAGAAACTGGGAGGCGGCACGGGGAGTGGGGGCCGTAGACGCCTTTGCTCCCGGGCACTTGTTAGAAGAGCAAGTGGACCGCGCTTCCTGTGCGTCACTGAATCCTCCTGATGGCCACTGAAAGGGACATGCAGGATCTTTGCTTTTCAAGAGGGAACTGAGTCCAGGCCAGACTGGGTTGCTCCCCTTTCTCTCGGCCCCTCAGGGCCCTTCCACCTTTGCAAGTGCTGCTCCTTCTGCCTGGAGTGGCTCCTCCAGTCTTTTCCCGGCTCGCTTCCCATCGTCCAGTGTTAGCAAAAACAGCACTTCCTCACAGCCCGTTGCAGCCTAACAGTCACCTTTTGCTTCTTTTGAGGCACAGCCCTGTGACCGCCTCATGTCCTTTTGTTTTTTCTTGTCTGCCTTCCCCTCTGGAACATAAGCTCCACAAAGGCAGGGACCTGGGAATCCCGTTCGCCTGCATTCCCCAGCAAACGCCTAACGAACCCAATGGCCCAGGACTGAAAAGTCCTTTCCACTTCGGCTTTACCCTCTACCTCCCATCGGTTCTGTGGAGCTCGAGGGGCGTCACTGTGTGTGGGGCAGGGCACCGTGGGGGCTGAGATCCTTTCCTGTTGGAAATTCCGGCCCCAGAAGCCCCGGTCACAAGGAGGGGGGTCAGTTCGGTTCAGGGCAACTCGGCCCCGACTTGGGTCTTAAAACCTCGGAGCCGCCAGTGCTGCCTCAGGCCGCGCCCCCTTAAAGCGCCACCAGACGCCGCGTCCAGTCCCGGCCTCCCCCGCGCGCTGGCGCGGGGCTTTCTGGGCCAGGGCGGGGCCGGCGAACTGCAGCCCGGAACGGTTGAGGAAGGGCCCGTCCCGCCTTCCCCGCGCCGGGTTCCGGGGGCGCCATGGAGCCCCGGGCGGTTGCAGAAGCCGTGGAGACGGGGAAGGAGGATGTGATTATGGAAGCTCTGCGGTCGTACAACCAGGAGGTGAGCGGCCGCCTGAGGCCGGGGGGGGCGGGCACGGAGGGGGTGGGGCAGGGTCGTGCGCGGGTGGTCGGGAGGGTGTGGGTGAGGCAGGGCTTGTGTCAGCAAGCGTAGGGGACGCGGCGGGGTGGGGGTGGCAGGTCAGGGATGCAGTGTTGGGGGGAGAGTGTCTGGGGTGCACCTGTTGGGTGGCAGGTGTCTAGGGATGGGAGCGAGTGTAGACCGTGCCACCCCTTCTGAGCAGTGGCTGCTGCCTGAGTTAGAGGCCAATAGGCCGCCCCCCATCAGCGGGCGCGGATACTGCCCCTCTGTGGACTTGAATTCACTCGTTCTCTCTGCAGCACTCCCAGAGCTTCACGTTTGATGATGCTCAACAGGAGGACCGGAAGGTGGGTGCTGGCCGGAGGGGTAAAGGGACAGGGACGGGTGGCCCCAGGAAGAGGGGCCTGGTGGAGCCGCTCTTCTCCCTGCCCACAGAGACTGGCGGAGCTGCTGGTCTCCGTCCTGGAACAGGGCTTGCCACCCTCCCACCGTGTCACCTGGCTGCAGAGTGTCCGAATCCTGTCCCGGGACCGCAACTGCTTGGACCCGTTCACCAGCCGCCAGAGCCTGCAGGCACTGGCCTGCTATGCTGACATCTGTGGCTCCGAGGGGTCCGTCCCAGACTCCCCTGACATGGATGTTGTACTGGAGTCCCTCAAGTGCCTGTGCAACCTCGTGCTCAGCAGCCCTGTGGCACAGATGCTGGCAGCAGAGGCCTGCCTAGTGGTGAAGCTCACAGAGCGTGTGGGGCTGTACCGTGAGAGGAGCTTCCCCCACGATGTCCAGTTCTTTGACTTGAGGCTCCTCTTCCTGCTAACGGCACTCCGCACCGATGTGCGCCAGCAGCTGTTTCAGGAGCTGAAAGGAGTGCATCTGCTGACTGACACGCTGGAGCTGACGCTGGGGGTGACTCCTGAAGGGAACCCACCCAAGCTCCTTCCTTCCCAAGAGACTGAGCGGGCCATGGAGATCCTCAAAGTGCTCTTCAACATCACCCTCGACTCCATCAAGGGGGAGGTGGACGAGGTGAGCGCTGACCTCAACCCATGGATGGGTCTCAACTCAGCTCCAACATTTCCTGGACCTGCTTCCCACTGGGTACCTTCAGGTTTCTGGGTGTCAGACATGGAGAGGTCAGGACCTCCCAGCCTGTTGGGACAAGGCCAAGGAGATGCCAGTTCTGGGCTGGGACCTTAGGGAAGGATTCTGAGGGAAGTAGAGGCCACTTCTGGCTCTTGCTGCCTGGCAGGGGGCTGTGGGCTCTCTGGGGAGACTGTAAGAGACCCTCCACCATGAGGCTGTGAGTGGGGCTGAGACAGAGTGTGACTTCATCCCAAGGGTATGTGTTAACATTCCTAATCAGGGAAGTGCTCTTAGAAGAATACTCACAGAGTTTTTAGGAAGACAGCAGTGGTCATCTTTTGCCCCCAGCACTAGCCAGAGTCACCTAGGAGACCCCAGGGGACCAAGTGTGCAGTACAGGAGGTGCACAGTCATTGCCACACAGTCCTGGAGTGCAACAGACAGTAGAGCCTCAGCAGGCAGCAGTGGGATGAGTGGGGCTCCTCAAAGGAACCCTTCTTTCTTTGGTCAGGAAGACGCTGCTCTTTACCGACACCTGGGGACCCTTCTCCGGCACAGTGTGATGATTGCTACTGCTGGAGACCACACAGAGGAGTTCCATGGGTGAGGATGGGGCTTTTTCTGGGAGGGAAGTGTGTCCACATGTCTAGATGGTCGTCCTCAACCCTGGCCATGAACCAGAACCACCTGAGAGCCCAGGCCCCACCCTAGAGGGTCTGACTTTGTCTGGGTGAGTTGGACTAGACATCGGTGTGTTTCCAGAGACTACTGGGTGCTTCTAATATGTGGCCAGGACAACAGCCATGAATTTGGGGGCAGGAATGTGCCACCTGGGCCTTGGGTAGTGGCAACAGACAGTGTGGTATTTACTAGGGCACGTTGGCTCCGTGTCCCCGTTCTTGGTCCACCTGCCCCTTGGCTGGTGTGGTTTCCAGAGATGGTCTGGCGCTTTGGCCCAGACAGGGTAGGGGAGGCAGGGTGTCTCAGTGCCCCCACTTCCCCAGGGGACCCCACTGTACAGCTGAGTGGCAGTGCCTCTCAGATCAGTCCCTGCCCTTGGCTTCAGATGCCGGCTCATGTAATGTGTGGTTCAGTGGGGGCACAAAGATTGCATCTGTGCTGAGGGATTAGCCCTATTGAGACCCCCACCTCCATCTGTCCCCAGCCACGCAGTGAACCTCCTGGGGAACTTGCCTCTCAAATGTCTGGATGTTCTCCTCACCCTGGAGCCACACGGAGACTCCGTGGAGTTCATGGGAGTGAATATGGATGTGATTCGTGCCCTCCTCATCTTCCTAGAGAAGCGTTTGCACCAGGTAGGCTGGGGATGGCTGTACAGGCTCCCCCAGTGGCTCTGGCACTGGTTCTCCTGCACAGCTGTGGTCAGTGCTTCTACACTGTCCACACTGGTAAGTGGAAATCATCTTGGTGGTATGATATGGGCAATTCTCCTGGCTGTTCTGTGGTCCAGCCTGGCAACAAACTAGACCCTTCATGAGAAGCATGTGGACACCTTCCACACACTTGAAGGTTTCACTTCTTAAATCTTTGTGGATCTTTATTGAGTGGTCCTGAGAAGCCCCTGAGTCCCTGCTTTTAACTCTCAGACACAGGCAGCCCTAGATTACAAGCATAGCTGTCCCTCAGCATCCGGAGGAGACCCATAGGAACCTCAGATCAAAGCTTCCCTCTGATTCCTGTGACTGCACTGCAGGGCATCTGGACAGCTAGGGCTCTAACCATCCTCCAGGAGCTTGCAGAAAGCAGGCTGGAGCACAATAAACCGAGATTTAGGAGACCTCTCGGGAATCTACCTGCCTAAGCAGGGGACACACGTGGTGCGTGCGAGCCAGTGAGGGTAGGGAGCTGGCACTGGACGTACAGCCGGGGGGTTGTCTGTGCCTGTCGCTGTCGCTGACACTGCTGGTGCTGGGGTCCAGGCACATTATGCTAGGAGGGCCAGGAACTCCCTGCTGTCTGTCCATGAAGTACCCAGAGCAGGGATTCGGTTCTCGTTTCTTTTTGCCACCACCATCTGAGGGCAATGTGTGTGCCAGTCTAAAGCTTTAATTGCTTTTTCTTCCCAGCCCTGGTTTATAGTTGAGGTAATTAGACTTACAGCAGTTATTTCTCCCAAGTCAAAAAGCTTACCAGTACCTCTGAGTGCGGCTCTGTGCCTGTCCTTTTCAAAAGTGACACAGACACCCACCACCCACACAGACACCCACCACCCACCACCCAGCCTTCCGCTGACTAACTGCAGAGGGGCCTCTTCCCAAACCTCTGCCACCAGGACCAGCTGCCGTGTACGTTGGTGGGAAGGGGCGGTGGGGGGTGTAACTCTGCACCAGTCTCAGATTAGGCAGGAGCACAGCCACGATGACAGAGGCTCCTCTACAGACACACAGGCTCAAGGAGAGCGTAGCTCCCGTGCTGAGCGTGCTGACCGAATGTGCCCGGATGCACCGCCCAGCCAGGAAGTTCCTGAAGGCCCAGGTATGAGACTGAGGAGCTGGCACTCCTGGGGGATGTAGTTTCGGCCCTGATCACAGACCAAGCCCAAGCTTAGGGACGGCCACCTCCCCAGGTGCTGCCCCCTCTGCGGGATGTGAGGACACGGCCTGAGGTTGGGGAGATGCTGCGAAACAAGCTTGTCCGCCTCATGACACACCTGGACACAGATGTGAAGAGAGTGGCCGCCGAGTTCTTGTTTGTCCTGTGCTCTGAGAGTGGTGAGTTATGGAGATCCGGGTCCCAGCCCCCCCACCTCAGCCAGGCTTGCACATTGACCTCTGCCTTGCCCCCCAGTGCCCCGATTCATCAAGTACACGGGCTATGGGAATGCGGCTGGCCTTCTGGCTGCCAGGGGCCTCATGGCGGGAGGCCGGCCTGAGGGCCAGTACTCGGAGGATGAGGACACAGACACAGACGAGTACAAGGAAGCCAAGGCCAGGTGTGTGCCCCCAACACCCCCTCGGGTCTCCACTCAGCCCCCTAATCCCTGCTTCCACATCCATGTGGACCCCTGTAGGGTGGGACAGGATGACCACTGGGCAAGACCTTCCAGAATCAAGCACCTGTCCCTAAGTGCTATCTGGGATACCGGAAGGTGGCAGGTGGCAGCTGCTGGTTACCAGTGCCTCTTCTGGAGGGAGGCCTCTTCCTGCAGTTGCCTTGCCCACCTCACCCCACTGGGAAAATAGGTGGCTTGCCTCCTGTCCTGGAGAGTCACTAATGCGTTCCCCACATTCCACCTGCTGGGAAACAGCATAAACCCGGTGACCGGGAGGGTGGAGGAGAAGCCGCCTAACCCTATGGAGGGCATGACGGAGGAGCAGAAGGAGCACGAGGCCATGAAGCTAGTGACCATGTTTGACAAGCTGTCCAGGTGTGTGGCATGAGGAGGAGGGGCCTGTAGCTGGGAGAAGGGAGAGCTGACCCACATCCTGTCTTGTGAGCCCCAGGAGGTAGGATCAGAGGAGAGCTTAGGATCCTGGTGTTAGGTTGCATTGCTGATGTTTGAAATCACTTGCCCTGGAGGGAATTCCCCCAGGGGATGGGTATATTGAGATCAGTATTGTGCCCATTTTACAGATGATAACTGAGGCCCAGAGAAATTAAGAGACTGTCTAAGGCCAGGCATGGCAGCTCACGCCTATAATCCCAGCACTTTCGGAGGCTGAGGCAGGTGGATCACAAGGTCAGGAGATCGAGAGCATCCTGGCCAACATGGTGAAACCCCGTCTCTGCTAAAATACAAAAAAAATTTAGCTGGGCGTGGTGGTGTGCGCCTGTAGTCCCAGCTACTTGGGAGGTTGAGGCAGGGGAGTCACTTGAACCTGAGAGGCAGATATTGCAGTGAGCTGAGATTGCGCAACTACACTCCAGCCTGGCGACAGAGTGAAACTTCGTCTCAAAAAAAAAAAAAAAAAAAGAGACTGTCTAACGTTGCTACACTTACTGGAGATGGCCCAGTGTCCAAATGAACAGACTGCTTAAGGCCAATTTAGATGTCTAAATTAAGAAACTGCTTAAAGCCATGAGGTAGCAGTTAGGATTTGGGCCCAATTAACAGAAGGTCCAAACAGGCTTCCCCAGTAAATGAGAGCAGCCTACTGGGTGGAGAAGGTAGCAGCCAGGGGTGAGCAGGACCCCTGCATGGCCAACTGAGCCCCTTCCCCAGTCCCACTGCACCTTTCCCCCACAGGAACAGAGTCATCCAGCCAATGGGGATGAGTCCCCGGGGTCATCTTACATCCCTGCAGGATGCCATGTGCGAGACTATGGAGCAGCAGCTCTCCTCGGACCCTGACTCAGACCCTGACTGAGGATGGCAGCTCTTCTGCTCTCCCATCAGAACTGGTGCTGCTTCCAGAGACTTCCTTGGGGTTGCAACCTGGGGAAGCCACATCCCACTGGCTCCACACTCCTCTCTCCATCTTAGAAACCCCTTCTCTTTACTCCCAAGGTTCTGTTCATGATTTGCCTCTGGTCCAGTTTCTTATCTCTGGACTGCAATGGTCTTCTTGTGCTAGAACTCAGGGCTCAGCCTTGAATTCCACAGACAAAGTACTTTCTTTTGTCTGTGCCAAGAGGAATGTGTTCAGAAGCTGCTGCCTGAGGGCAGGGCCTACCTGGACACACAGAAGAGCATATGGGAGGGCAGGGGGTTGGGTGTGGGTGTGCACAAAGCAAGCACATCTGGGATGGGCACGCTGGCAGAGCCAGTGTGTTGGGGCATGTGCTGCACTTCCCAGGGAGAAAGAACCTGTCAGAACTTTCTATCCGAGTATGTCAGAACACACACTTCCAAGGTATGTATGCTCTGTTGTTTCTGTCCTGCCTTCACCCAGAGCAGGAGTGGAGGCCTCTTAGACATTCTCCTTGGTCCTCGTTCACCTGCCCACTGTAGTATCCACAGTGCCCAAGTTCTTACTGGTTTTGGCAATTAAACCTCCTTCTTACTGGTTTAGACACAAGAAGGAAAATGCCCCTTGTGTGACCATAGATTGAGATTTATACCACATACCACACATAGCCACAGAAACATCATCTTGAAATAAAGAGTTTTGGGCAAAAGTATGTGTATGAATTTATGTGTAAATTATCAAATAAAGGGGCCAGGCACAGTGGCTCATGCTTGGAATGCCAGCACTTTGGGAGGCCGAGGCGGGTGGATCACTTGAAGCCAGGAGTTCGAGACCAGCCTGGCCAGCATAGCGAAACCCGTCTCTATTACAAATATGCCCCTGTACTAGGCGTGGTGGGACACATCTGTAGTCCCAGCTACCCAGGAGGCTGAGGCAGGAGAATCGCTTAAACCCGGGAGGCGGAAGTTGCAGTGAGCTGAGATCGCAACACTGCACTCCATCCTGAGCGACAGAGCAAGACTCTCAAAAAAATAAAATAAAAAAGGAACATTAACTAGAGTTAGAAACTAATTTCATTCTTTTTAAAATTCAACACTTTTCCTAGGTCACCAGTTCCACCTTTTGTTCTTACCAGAGCAAGGTCACAGGACCCCCTTCCTGGGAGTCACTGTCATTAAATCTATTCCCATCAGCTCAGCCCAGGGTGGGCAAGGTTAAGGAATGGGAAGTGCTTTTGTCTGGGGAAACACGCAGGTAATCTGATGCTAGGAAGGAGGATGTGCATGTGGGTAAGAGCCCAGGAGGAAGCAGCTGGTGCCTGACAGGGCGAGCCATCAGAGCTGGGCCTTGGTGCTGCCCCAGGAGGAGGAGCCTGTGCAGAAGTGGGAGCACAGTGGATTCCACCTCGTATGTCACAATCCAGCAGGTGACCAGGACTCAGCCTGGGTTTGAAGTGAGTAATGCCTTCCCTGTCTCAGAGATTAGCTCTGTCACTGGAGGAGGCCCTGGGGGAGGGGGGCTAGTGTGGGGACAGGAGACCAGATAGAAAGTGCTGGAATGTTCTGGAACAGATCTGTTTCTGGAGGAGAGGCTGAGTATGGAGAGTCAACAGAATGTGACCACCTTCAGAGGGAGGAGCTGGGCCATCTCCAATAAACCCAGGACACATGCCTTCAGTCCTCAAACTGTTCCCACAGAGGGACACCATGTACTCCAGGGTTCCCTTTTTCCAACTCATGTCAACACTTGCAGTGCCTTTGAGGAGACTGAATGTATTTCATGCTGGAAATAAAGAACAGATTTTCTCTCATTAAAAATAGCCCTACTAAAGGAGACCGACATGCTAGAAGTGCAGCACTAGGGCCTCAGGACCACACTTTGGGACATGAAGAGGGCTGGGGGCTGCTTGGCCCAAGTCTGGATCTTCTGACCAACAGATGCTGAGCTTGCCCTTCACCTGGGCACAGAAAGTAAACTCCGGTCTGGGATTCCAGTCGGTCTGTTCAGTTCAAGAGGGTCACAGAAGAAAGCTTTTTCCACTAGGAGCTTCAGCAGAGTGAAGAGTTCAACACAGCAAACAGGCAGGCACGCAGCTCCTTTGTATATGTGACAGGGCGGCCCTGAATGTAAACACAGCCCTACCAGTCAGCGCAGCTCACGGCCTGAGAAGGCATTCCAGTGGCAGCCTCCGGTGTCCACTCAGTTCACATATTCTGGTTTGACCAAAATTAGCCATGAGGTCTCGTCAGAATTGGGATGTGGATGTCTCCTATGTCACCATTTATTGTGTGGGGGCAGCCATCATCCTATTTGTCTGGTCCATTAAGCTGGAACACAGAAGACAGAGGGTATCAGCTATCTCTTAATACACCCAGGCAGGCCAGCAGATCTCTGGTCAAACAGATCTAGCTGCAAACATGCAAAATCTCTCACAAAACAAGCTGCTTTCTGCAAATACTGCTGCTGTGCAGGCTAACAGGATCCCAGCAGGCCTGGGCAGAGCAGGGTGGCTAAACGGAGAGCCTCATTCTAAGGGACCTGAAGTGCCCAAATCAAGATGTACTGATGCTCGTGTGCTTAAAACCATCCACTATTTGGAAAAGTAACCCCTTGGATAGTAATTCTTAAAAAAAACAAAAAATCATAACGCATTTTACGTAAATTTGTGTGAAACTACATTATACAGTTCAAGTCCTATTGGGCCACTTCCAAAACCCCACAGGAGCTACCAGAATTACAATCTGCTTTTCTATGAAAACAGAAGTTGGGCCCGGGCATGCTGGCTCACACCTGTAATCCCAGCACTTTGGAGGCCAAGGCGGGTGGATCACCTGAGGTCAGGAGTTTGAGACCAGCCTAACATGGTGAAACCCCGTCTCTACTAAAAGTACAAATATTAGCCGGCCATGGTGGCACGCACCTGTAATCCCAGCTACTCAGGAGGCCGAGGCAGCAGAATCACTTGAACCTGGGAGGCAGGGATGCAGTGAGCCGAGATCGCGCCACTGCACTCTAGCCTGGGCAATAAGAGTGAAACTCCGTTACAAAAAAAAGAAAACAGGAAGTCAGAGCAGGAAAAGGCTCCCTCAAAAAGGCCTGCTGGACTGATCTAAGACCTCTGCTGCCTTGTGAGCTGGCCACGAGGCACTCGCCTCTCAGTGTTTAAGCCTCATTGTTAGCTGGGTTCCCTGCTACCATAATGAAGTGACCACGATTGGTAAAAAATCAGCCTGCGACCAATGGTTGGAGGTCGCGGACTGGTGGAGGTGAGGAGAGTACTGACCCCATGGCCCTGAGCCATGAGGCAGCCACAGCTGTGGACGAGGAAAAAGGATCAGGATTTCCTAAGACATCTGCCTTGGAAGACAAGAGAAGCATCAATTGTGATATATTCTGACTGATACCGTTTGGCTGTGTCCCCACCCAAATCTCACCTTGAATTGTAATAATCCCCACGGGTCCAGGATGGGGCCAAGTGGAAGTAACTGAATCATGGGGGTGGGGCTTTTCCATGCTGTTCTTGTGGTAGTGAGTAAGTCTCACAAGATCTGCCAGTTTTCGAAAGGGCAGTTCCCCTGCACACATCCTCTTGCCCGCCGCTGTGGAAGAGGGGACTTTGCTCCTCCTTATCTTCCACTGTGATTGTGAGGCCACCACAGCCATATGGAACTGTGAGTCCATTAAACCTCTTTCCTTTATAAATGACCCAGTCTCAGGTATGCCTTTATTAGCAGCATGAGAACATACTAACACACTGGGGAAATCCCCTTTGGACAGTGTCACATCTGCCTGTAATCATAACGCTGGACTTTAAATGCTTAACGCTACCTCCCACTGAAAACCCTTAATATCAAGGCTACACACGCTACATGATTCTCACGGGAAACTGCATTTCTGTAACTTCACTTGTTTACAGGCGGTTTGGAATCTCTTAGAAAGAAAGCATCAAGCCTCTTTGGCTTTCCTCCGCGGATTATAATCGATCAATGGCTCTCATACCAATTACTTCCGAAAAGCATCACTAATGTAGCCTTCATCCCACACAAATGCAGAGAACTTTAGCTTCTCAAAGTTCTTTAACCCGTATCATCTCAGAATCACATACCAGGCCTTAGAGGAACACTGTTGGCTGCTTTACTTTAGGGAGTGAAGATAACGCTTAAAGTCTGTTAAGAGTGTAGACTCATCAGCCCTGAGTGTCTGGACCGTGTCCCTGCTTGGCCTGTTAGCATCTGTTTCTTCATCTCTAAATGGAGGTATTGAAAGTAATACCCAATCAGGTCCAGGTAGCGCCTGGTGCAGGATTCATAGCATCATCAGTTATGACTGTTACTGTGTTAGCCAGTGGGGTTCCATACGAGGTGGACCACACCCTAGCGCAGTGAGGAGGGCAGCCCCTTGGATGGTCCTCCTCAGCAGTCTGTACCTTCCCAGTTTCCCGCTGGACAAGGTCCCGCATCTCTTCTGTCCAGCCCAGAAGCTCCACTAGCCTTTCCACGCTGTGAACCACGTCCCCCAGCTGGGCCACGTCCCTGCTGCGAGGACGCCATGCCAAGGGTCCCACCAAGTCCCGGTTGATGAGCAGTCGGGGAACGGAGCTCCGCACGGCCTCGGTCAAGCTGGCAAAAGGCTCCACCTGAAAAATGGCCCAAATGTGAGGGTGCAATGTCCACCCTACAAGCCCCGCCGGATGTTTCGTGCCACAGCCACTGAGGCCTTGGAGGAGCAGCAGACTGGCAGTCAGACCCGGCGATATACGGAAAACCCACCACCAGTCTCATTTCTTCAGTTGAGCTCCTGCCGCTTGGCCTCAGTGACTCTGTTTCCTTCCCTCAGCCTCCCTCTCTTCCACTTCTTGCTGCTTCCACATGTCCTTGCTTCTCCCCACCTCCGTTCCAAGACTCATCAGGGATCCAACCTTCCTACCTCCTCTTTGTGAGCACGTTCTGTTCTCCCTGTCCTCCCCAGCTCGCTGTCTCCCAGCATGCCGCAGAGGGACGACAGCACAGACTCGTCCAGCTCCTCTGGCTAGCCCTGCTCGCAATGACAGCCACCACCAGCATCGGGCACACAGAGAAGCTGGTGCCCCGAGCAGGAGTTACTGTTACGTCTCTCCATGGTCCTCACCACCCAGCCTCTAGAGAGGCCTAGCTCGGTGCCTTCATACAGCTTCTTCATACAGCTCTCAAAGCGTCTTTTAAAAGGAACAAGGTAAAAAATGGCATCAAAACTGGCTCATTATCTGGGAGGAAAATGCTCCATTCCTAACTGCCATTGAAAAAAAAATTCAAATGGATTAAAGGTTTCAATGTAAACAAAACAGTTCTTGAAGAAAACTGAGGGTTTACAAGTAAGGATAGGGAAAAACATTTTAGGTGTGAAAACTGAAGTCAGATAAGGCAAAGGAAAATGACAGATCTGACTATGTAAATACTATTACATCAGTATCTACATAAAACTACTAGTAGAAAATTAAAAATTTTTAAAAACCTCTCATCATAAACTGCAAAAATATTTACAATATATGACAATAGTTTATATTGCTAATTGATAAACTCATTTATAAACATATAATGTATGAACTAATTTATAATGTTAATTTATAATGAAATTTCTATTAACAGCCGGGCACTGATTACAGTTCACTATTAACAGTTCATGCCTATAATCCCAGCACTTCGGGAGGCCAAGGCAGGTGGATCACCTGAGGTCAGGAGTTCAAGACCAGCCTGGCCAACATGGTGAAACCCCGTCTCTACTAAAAACACAAAAATTAGCTGGGCGTGGTGGCATGCACCTGTAGTCCCAGCTACTGGGGAGGCTGAGGCAGGAGAATGGCTTGAGCCTGCGAGGTGGAGGTTGCAGTGAGCCGAGATCGTGCTACTGTACTCTAGCCTGGGAGACAGAGTGAGACTCTGTCTCAAAACAAAACAAAACAAAAAATTTTATTAACCTTAAAATTGATTTATATTATATTTAATTTCTATTAAAATTAAAACTAATTTATATTCCTAATTTACAATGACCCAATGAAAAATGAGCAAGAGATACAAATATACAGTCCAAAGAGAGAAAACACAACTGGCCAATAAACATGAAAACATGAATTTCATTCTTTACTACAGAAATGCAAAATCCACACCCCCCTCCATACACACACATGCATTTTTTTAACCAATTTGATTTGTGTGATTTTGGTTTTGGTGAGGATGTGATAACATGGCTACACAAAAACACAGTTTGTGGCAATGTTATTGTTCCATCTTTCTGGAAGGCAAGTTCTCAATATTTATCAGCACTCACCCTTCAGGAGTACTTGCATGGGTAGATCAGGACGACACACAGGGATATTCTCTACAGCATGGGATCTCATTCTGTTGCCCAGGCTGGAATGCAGTGGCATGATCACAGTTCACTACAACCTCAAACTCCTGGGCTCAAGCAATCCTCCTGCCTCCGCCTCTCAAATAGCTGCAACTACACAGACCGCACCTGGCTATCTTTTTATTTTTTGTAGAGACAAGGTCTGACTATACTGCCCAGGCTGGTCTCAAATGCCTAGCTTCGGGCAATCTTACTGCCTTGGCCTCCCAAAGTGCTGGGATAACAGGTGTGAGCCACAGTGCCTGGCCCGGCATTACTTTTAATATAAAAATTATATACTATTTATTGTCATTGTCCATCAGTAAGAAATTGCTTACATAAACTGTATTAAATCCACAAAATCTATGTTAAAGCTCTTGTGGCTGAATATGTTTCAGAATTTTTGAGATTTTAAAAAAGATCATATGGTTTACACCCCACACACTATGTCACACCTGAAGGGATCCGGACTGGTACTCCATAGTCAAACACATTAATATTTCGTCCACAAAGCACATGAGACAGAGTCCATGCGTGACACCAGCTCGTTCAGTTCACGATGGCAGCGTGTTTACAGACATGGGCCTCTCAGGTGGGACCTCATATCCGTGTAAGGGAAACTGTCAACATTAACAAGGCAGCAGATCTCTATGCACTCACATTGTTACATGAAAACAGCAGGCTGCAGAATAGAATGTACAGTGCTGTCCAACTTTTAGTTAAAAATTACCATCTGTA
The DNA here is from genome assembly GCF_002776525.5 of Piliocolobus tephrosceles. Classification (NCBI taxonomy): domain Eukaryota; kingdom Metazoa; phylum Chordata; class Mammalia; order Primates; family Cercopithecidae; genus Piliocolobus; species Piliocolobus tephrosceles. Next base: position 48,774 of record NC_045446.1, read on the forward strand.
CGTGTGCATTTGTACAAAAAAAGAAACCTCAGAGGACACAGAATAAAATGCTAACAGTTGGTGGGATTAAAAAGTTGATTATTTGCTTTATATCTTTATATAATGCATTAATCTTTTCTTTTTTTGTTGGGGGGGGACGGAGTCTTTCTCTGTCGCCCAGGCTGGAGTGCTGTGGCGCGATCTCAGCTCACTGCAAGCTCCACCTCCCTGGTCCACGCCATTCTCCTGCCTCAGCCTCCCAAGTAGCTGGGACTACAGGCACCCGCCACCACGCCCAGCTAATGTTTTGTATTTTTTATTTTTTTAGTAGAGATGGGGTTTCACCGTGTTAGCCAGGATGGTCTCGATCTTCTGACCTCGTGATCCACCTGCCTCGGCCTCCCAAAGTGCTGGGATTACAGGCGTGAGCCCCTGTGCCAGGCCCTGTATGAATCTTTTCAAAGACGCACATGGTACACTTATAATAAGGAAAAAGGCCATTTTCATTTCACTTCAACAATAAAGATGGCTGGTGGCCCGAGTGTTCACACCTGGTGGCCAGTACGGTCAGCTGGTCTCAGCCCACACTCTTCTGACCACCATGGCCCCTCTGACTGCTCCTCCTGTGTCTGTCCCTCCATCCTAGGCCTAGCATGGCATTCTCATGTCTGTCCACACCCTGGGCTCTCCTGTCTGCTCACTCCAGCACCCCAGCTCCTGCCTCTGGGCCTTCTTGGACTCCAGACTCATATCTACCTGCTCAATACCTCCAGTCTGCAGTACATCCTCAAATCCGTGGAAACAAGGCTGAGTTCCTGAGCTCCCCCAAACCCACCTACCAGGCTTCTCCATCTCAGGAAATGGCGGCTCCGTCTTTCTAGCTGCTCCAGCCACAGTCCTGGCGTCCTTAGGAATCCATGCCCTCCCATGCACCACGCCAGCACGCCCACTCTGCGTTCACACACACCCAGACTCCAGCACCCCTCAGCCTCTCCTGGCTTTACCCGGCCCCCAGCCAGTGACAGCCGGTGATTACTTACAAGGGCCCTGCTGGGTCTGCTGCTCCTAGTCTTGCCCCCATGGTGGGCTCACAGCCCAGCACCCAAAGGAGTCCTCTCAACTTCCAGGCTCTGGCCTGGAACCCAAGCTGAATCTATTCATCTTCTGAGGCAGCGCCAGCCTCCCATGAGATGACGCTTGTGCCCCACCTCCTTCTCTGCTCCAGCCCGTGCCCGTCACTGCTGACATCGCCCCACCCTCCTTGCCGCTTGTCACCCGTGCAGTGTCCCCTGCCAGACCCCCCTCACCTTGGTAAACTCTTAGCTCCAACTCCACCTGCCTGGCTTGACACTGCAGCTGGTTCCAAACCCTTCTAGCCTTTCTATCCTACTTGTTATCTTTCCCAGAACATCAACCATCTCCTCAGAAACTATATAACTTCTTACACTGACATCTGACTGTGGATGTCCAAAGCACTGGAGCAGGGCCCAGCACACAATAAAGGCCCGAACAAACACACGCTCCGGGCCCTGCGGCTGCCCTGGGCCTCTCGGAGCACAGGTCTTTCTGGCCCTTCTGCCCTTGGTGTCTATACCCAGTCACGCACACACTGCGTGACTCATCACAGCTTTTAGGAATTTCCTGAGCTTCAGATGCAGACGCAGAACAGCTGCTTGACCACATCCAGGGGGCATTTCCCAGGCACCTGAGACATGCACAGAACCGAGCTGGGCATCCTCCCTCCCAAATCACGCCTCACTAGCAAATGCCCTGACCTTATAGACCAAGCCAGATGCCTCCTTCTCACATCCCCAAAACAACACAGGCTGCAAGTCCAGTCCCCTCCTCGCTGTCCCTCAGGTGACCACAGCTCCACCTTCTTCAGGACCAGCCTCCTGGCACTGCTTGCTCCACTCTCCACTCCCCAAAGGCCTCTCTGACCCCAAGGGTGCAGCTACGTCCCTGGGCCAGTGCCTTTGGATTTATCACTACTCCCAATGCAGCATCAGTATTCCATATCTGACCTGGGAGGCCTGCCCCTCCACCTCATCCCGACGCCCCCTTTCCTCCTCCCTTCTCCTCACACGTGGTGCCCCACCCGCACCTATACCACTCCAAAGCCCAACAGCTTCCTACCTTCCTGCCTCCCGCACAGGCTGCTGCTCCCTCAGCCTGGAACCCCAGCTGAATCCACTCACCTTCCGAACATGGCACCAGCCCTGGAAGGGCCCATGAGATGACTTCTGTACCCCTCCCTTCCCCTGCTCTCCAGCCTCCTCCCTGCACAGGCTGACAAACCTCCAGGGAGGTCCCGAGGATGAGTAGCAGATCTGCCATGGGGAAGTCAACCACGTGCAGCAAGAACCTCTGGGGCAGCGGCTCCCCAAAGAACACAACGTCGGGCTTCACAACGCCGGTGCAGACCGGGCAGTGGGGAACCCTGTCTGCCATCACATCAGCCTGGAAAACAGAGAAAACAGGCCTGAAGAAGATGCCTGCAACACCCTGTAAAAGGAAAAGGCGACAAGTTCTTATTAAAGTGTCAAACATTCTCCCCCAAAAAAGGTGGGAGAAGTATCACGAACCCCCATGTACCCAGCTTTAGGAATTACCAGTTTTCACAGCTGATTGTTTCATCGCCCTCCAGAATCTGGGAGGAGGTGTTGGAGCATTTAAAAGCAAATCTTGGACATCATACGTTTCACCCATTATGACTTCGGCAGGCATCTAGCGTATCTAACACCATGCTCTACACCTGGGATGGTGATCAGCGACAGTCCGGTGCTAAGGAAACACCTGGTAGACCACTCCAGTCCTCAAACAGTGGTCTGCAGGCATTTGGCCTACACCGAACATTATTCAGTCACAAGGTGAAACTGCCTCTGGTTTGAGCTTAAGTGATCATGCCATTGCCTCAGCCCGGGGAGGCTTTCAGGTCAGCTTCACTCACTGGCTGGCATTATTTGGAGTAACAACATCTGCCAAACACTGCTTCCTTAATGAATGGCCAAGGTGAAGTGGACACAACTTCACTTTGAGTCAAGATTAATATAAACTAATGCCTTGGAGCAGATAGAAAAGGGAGAGAGTTACAGAGGAAGACACCTGACTTTCTAAGGTAAACCTTTACAGCTAACAGGGCTTGTTTTAAGCAGGTTCAATCCAGCAAGAAGCAGCAGAAACAAAAGACAAAAGAAAGAGACCCACAAAAGATTTCAGATAATCTTGGATACATAGTAAAACTGTATTATATTTAAATTAAAAAGAAAAAACTGTTACCTTGGAGGCATGGGGTATAGTAAAAAAAAAAAAAATGAAGGAAGCAAAAAAAAGAAGAACTTGAAATAGCTATTAAAGGCCAGGCGCAGTGGCTCGGGCCTGTAATCCCAGCACTTTGGGAGGCCGAGAAGGGCAGATTATGAGGTCAGGAGATCGAGACTGTCTTGGCCAACATGGTGAAACCCCGTCTCTACTAAAACACAAACAATTAGCCAGGCGTGGTGGTGCGTGCCTGTAATCCCAGCTACTTGGGAGGCTGTGGCAGGGGAATTGCTTGAACCAGGGAGGCGGAGGTTGCAGTGAGCTGAGATTGCGCCACTGCACTCCAGCCTGGGCAACAGAGTGAGACTCCATCTCAAAAAAAAAAAAAAAAAACTATCAAATGTACAAAACTATTAAAAAATAATGCAGCAGGCTTGAAAAATAACCAAACAGAACTTTGAGAAATAAAAACTACAGAAATAAAAAATTAAAACTCAATGTCTGTTTCGAGTTGGTGTTTGGGAAAAAAGAAAGAAAGAAACACTCAATGGAAGGACTTTATAACAGAATACAGTATAACTGGAAAAAAGACCAGAAGAAATTACCCAGAACGCAGCACAAGGAGGAGCAATTACAGAAGAGTGATCAGGAACAGCAGGAGAGAGAAGGCCTAATGTACGTTCAACCAGAGGTCCCTAAAGAGAGGGGTCAGATAGCAGGCCAGGGGCAATTCCTATCCGAAAATAACGGCCGAGTATTATCCAGCAACCATGAAAGGCACCAACCCACAGATTCAGGATCTCAAGCAAGTGAGGGCTACTGAGCCAGCATGAGGGTGCCCAGAGGAAAAACATGAGTCACAAGCACATCTGTGGTTGTTTTTGTCCCAAGAGGTTCTCAGGAGGTTTAGTAATTATACGTGGTCCTTCAAAGGGGGAGGGTGGCTGTGAAGTGAATGGTTCAGTACTCGTGAGACTTCAGGAAGTGATAGAAGGAAACAGAGGAAGAGAACTAAGCAGACCTCTCAGGGAATGGTGAAGGAACCATTAATCTCATCTTGTCTTTGATCTGTATCTGGGAAGATAAGCCAGTAATCCACATTAGCAGTATGGAGTCTTTGAAAAGGGTTGGTTTCTGTTTAGCCCTTAGTGAAGAAAGCCTAATGGTGATTGGGGAGGGAGGGGTATAATGAGGCGCATCTGACCTCCCCTCCTGCTGTGGCCAGGAACTCAGGCTTCCGAGGTTTCTCTGGGGTTCCCTTGACCAAGGGAGGGGTCCACTCAGTTGGTTGCAGGGCTTAGAATTTTATTTTATTTTATTTTATTTTTTGAGATGGCGTCTCACTCTGTCACCCAGGCTGGACTACAGTGGCATGATCTCGGCTCACTGCAACCTCTGCCTCCCGGGTTCCAGCGATTCTCCTGCCTCAGCCTCCCGAGTAGCTGGGATTACAGATGTGTGCCACCACACGTGGCTCATTTTTGTATTTTTAGTAGAGACAGGGTTTCACCATGTTGGCCAGGCTGGTCTCGAACTCCTAACTCAGGTGATCCATCTGCCTCAGCTTCCCAAAGTGCTGAGATTACAGGCATAAGCCACCACACCTGGCCTAGAATTTTATTTTATTTTTCTCAAGGAAGGTCTACATTTTTTTTTTTTTTTGAGATGGAGTCTCGCTCCTTTTTCCCAGGCTGGAGTGCAATGGCCTAATCTTGGCTCACCACAACCTCCACCTCCCGGGTTCAAGCAATTCTCCTGCCTCAGCCTCCCGAGTAGCTGAGATTATAGGCATGCACCATCACGCCTGGCTAATTTTGTATTTTTAGTAGAGATGGGGTTTCTCCATGTTGGTCAGGCTGGTCTCGAACTTCTGACCTCAGGCGATCCACCCACCGGGTCTCCCAAAGTGCTGGGATTACAGGCGTGAGCCTCCGTGCCCACCTGGCCTACACATTTTACACAGAAGAAATCAAAGGAAATTCATATGGAAAACCAGCATGGAGAAACTGCAAAACTCCAAAGACAAAAGTCTTAAAAAACAGGCAGAGAGGCTGGACACGGTGGCTCATGCCTGTAATCCCAGCACTTTGGGAGGTTGAGGTGGGCAGATCACGAGGTCAGGAGTTCAAGACAAGCCTGACCCCACAGTAGAGATGAAACCCCATCTCTACTAAAAATATAAAAATTTGCTGGGTGTGGCAGCGCGCGCCTGTAATCCCTGCTACTCAGGAGGCTGAGGCAAGAGAATCACTAGAACCTGGGAGGCGGAGGTTGCAGTGAGCCGAGATCATACCACTGCACTCCAGCCTGGACGACAGAGCAAGACTCTGTCTCAAAAAAAAAAAAAAAAAAAAACACCCAAACAACAACAAAAATAAAACAGGCAGAGAACAGATAGCAACAGTTTCAGAAATTTACATGAAAAGGCAAAAGATTCAGAACAGCCAACACAGTACTGGAGGAGAAGAACAAAGGCGGGGAATTAACAACAACCTGTTGCCCAAATTATCTATTTTATTCTCTTATTTATTTATTTATTTATTTTGTTTTGAGATGGAGTCTCACTCTGTTACCCAGGCTGGAGCTCAGTGGTGCGATCTCAGATCACAGAAATCTCCCCCTCCCAGGTTCAAGCGATTCTCCTGCCTCAGCCTCCTGAGTATCTGGGATTACAGGTGCACCACCACACCCAGCTGATTTTTGTATTTTTAGTAGAGATGGGATTTCACCATTTTGGCCAGGCTGCTCTCAACTCCCCACCTCAGGTGACCCGCCTGTCTAGGCCTCCCAAAGTGCTGGGATTACAGATGTGAGCCACTGTGCCCAGCCCCTCATAATCTCTTTTAAATGCAAATCCCTTCACATCATTTTCCTGCCTAAATATCCTTCAATGCCTCCCATGATTGTCAGGATACAGTTCAAATCCTAACAGAGCAAGCAGGCCTCCCGTACTCCAGGTCTCTGCTGCCAGAAACAGACTCTTACACCCAGACAGCCTCATCTCCAAGGTGCTTCCCAGCCTGTGCTGTTCCTACAGCTGAGTCAGCGTAGCATCCAGTACGCTGTATCTGCAGTAAAACTGGTATGGCACCCAAATGTAACTGCTGGATGACTCCACCTTATTTTAATTTGTTTTCACATCCACGGAACCCAGCAAAGGGCCTGGCACTGAGCAGACCAAACTATTTGTGGAATACATTGGTCATTCAATGAATGAATGAGTTGATAAAAAGAATAATACGCATATATGAAGTTTCTACTACGTGCTGGATTCACACTTCCTAAGTTCAAAACTTACTACAAAGCCACAGTGACCAAAACATGATAGTGCAGGCACAAGGGTATATATAACAATGGAATCGAATTGAGAATCCAGAAATTACCCATACACCTAGGGCCAACTGCTTTTCAACAAGAATGCCAAGACCACAATTTCTTTTTAACAAATGGTGCTGGAACAGTTACACATCTACATACAAGAAAACGAAGATGGATCCCTGCCTTACAGCACACACAAAAATTAACTCAAAATGGATCAAAGAACTAAATGTAAAAGCTTTAAACTATAAAACTCTTATAAGAAAACATAGGGGTAAAACGATGCCATTTCTCAGATATGATTCCAAAAGAGTGAGAAAAAAATAAACTGGATTTCATCAAAAATCAATACTTTCATGCATCAAGAGACATCATCAAGAAAGTGAAAAAGACGGCCGGGCACGGTGGCTCAAGCCTGTAATCCCAGCACTTTGGGAGGCCGAGACGGGCGGATCACGAGGTCAGGAGATCGAGACCATCCTGGCTAACACGGTGAAACCCCGTCTCTACTAAAAAATAAAAAAATCTCGCCAGGCGAGGTGGCGGGCGCCTGTAGTCCCAGCTACTCGGGAGGCTGAGGCAGGAGAATGGTGTAAACCCGGGAGGCGGAGCTTGCAGTGAGCTGAGATCCGGCCACTGCACTCCAGCCTGGGCGACAGAGCAAGACTCCGTCTCAAAAAAAAAAAAAAGAAAGTGAAAAAGACAACCTACAGAATGGCAGAAAATATTTGCAAACTATGTGTCTGATAAGGATCTAGATTCCAGAATATATAAAGGACTCTTAACAATAAAAAAGACAACACAATTAAACAATGCGCAAAGGACTTCAATCTCCAAAGATACACAAATGGCCAAAAAGTACATGGAAAGATGTTTGATATCTGAGTCATTAGGAAAACACCAATCAGTGCTACAACGGGTTACCAGTTCCCACCCACTGGGAGAGCTGTAATTAAAAAATGGAAAGTAAGTGTTGGGATATGGATAAGAGGAGAGACCCTTGCACACTGTTGGTGGAATGTAAAATGGTCCAGCTTCTGCAGAAAACAGTATATTCGCTCCTCAAAAAGTTAAACACGGGCTGGGTGCAGTGGCTCACGCCTGTGATCCCAGCACGCTGGGAGGCTGAGGTGGGCGGATCACCAGGTCAAGAGATCGAGACATGCTGGCCAACACGGTGAAACCCCGTCTCTACTAAAATACAAAAATCAGCCAGGCGTGGTGCTGGGCGCCTGTAGTCCCAGATACTCAGGAAGCTGAGGCAGGAGAATCACTTGAACCCTGGAGGTGGAGGGTACAGTGAGCCAAGATTGCGCCACTGCACTCCAGCCTGGTGACAGAGTGAGACTCGTCTCAAAACAAACAAACAAAAAAGTTAAACATGGGCAGGGCACAGTGGCTCATGCCTGTAATCCCAACACTTTGGGAGGCCGAGGCGGGTAAACCACCTGAGATCAGAAGTGCAGGAGCAGCCTGGCCAACATAGTGAAACCCCATCTCTGCTAGAAATAAAAAAACCATTAGCCGGGCGCAGTGGCTTAATAGTACAAGGTTTTCTTCTGGGGTAATCAGCATGTTCTGGAACTTGATAGAGATGATGGGTACCCACACTGTGAAGGTTCCAAATGCCAATTAACTGAACACCTTAAAATAGTTAAATTTATGTTATGTCAAATTCACCTCAATAAGCTGGGTGGATCACTTGAGGTCAGGAGTTCGAGACCAGCCTGGCCAACATGATGAAACCCCATCTCTAATGAAAATCCAAAAACAGTGTGCCGGGCGTGTTTGCACACGCCTGTAGTTCGAACTACTCGGGAGGCTGAGGCAAGAGAATTGCTTGAACCCGGGAGGCGAAGGTTGCAGTGAGCAGAGATTGCGTGCAGCCTGGGCGACCAGAGCAAGACTCTGTCTCCAAAAAAAAAAAAGAAGAAAAAAGGCCTGTGCCATGTCTCCATTTCAGAGTTTTATCTTTATTTAAGATTTTTTCGCCAGGCGCGGTGGCTCAAGCCTGTAATCCCAACACTTTGGGAGGCCGAGGCAGGTGGATCACGAGGTCAGGAGATCGAGACCATCCTGGCTAACACGGTGAAACCCCATCTCTACTAAAAATACAAAAAACTAGCCGGGCGAGGTGGTGGGCACCTGTAGTCCCAGCTACTCGGAGGCTGAGGCGGGAGAATGGCGTGAACCCGGGAGGCGGAGCTTGCAGTGAGCCGAGATCGCGCCACTGCACTCCAGCCTGGGCGACACAGCGAGACTCCGTCTCAAGAAAAAAAAAAAAAAAGATTTGTTCAACTCTATCCTATTCTATTTTAAGAAATCCATTCTACAGAAATACAGAAGTACATAGCAGCATAAGCATAGGTATCACTGTTACATTTTTAATAGTGAAAATTACATACATCAAAGAATGTCCCACAATACGTGAATGGCTAAATGTAATACTCGATAGTTAATAAAAAGAGTAAGCAGAACCGTGGGTATTGACACAAGAGATCCATGAAACTGCTTAGTAAAAAATCAAACTGTAGAATACTGAGCTTAAAATAACCCCATTGCTGAAATTTTTTGTTTTTTTTTTTGAGACGGAGTCTCGCTCTGTTGCCAGGCTGGAGGGCAGTGGCACCATCTCGGCTCACTACAACCTCTGCCTCCCGGGTTCAAACAATTCTCCTACCTCAACCTCCCGAGTAGCTGGGACTATAGGCGCCTACCACCACACCCGGCTAATTTTTGTATTTTTGGTAGAGACAGGGTTTCACCGTGTTAGCCAGGATGGTCTCGATCTCTTGACCTCGTGATCTGCCTGCGTTGGCCTCCCAAAGTGCTGGGATTACAGGTGTGAGCCACTGTGCCCAGCCTGAAAAAAAATTTTTCAACTGTGTGTAGGTGGATGTACATAAATACGTGTAGCACCTTTATATAAACATATCACTTTTTTTTTTTAAGGCCTGGAACATTATACACCAAGCTGTTAAAAGTGGGCAGCAGGGGCTGGCGTGGTGGCTCATGCCTGTAATCCCAGCACTTTGGAAGGCTAAGGTGGGCGGATCACCTGAGGTCAGGAGTTTGAGACCAGCCTGGCCAACATGGTGAAACCCTGTCACTACTAAAAATACAGAAAAAGAAAAAAAAATTAGCTGGGTGTGGTGGCACATGCCTGTAATCCCAGCTACTTAGGAGGCTGAGGCAGGAGAATTCCTTGAACCCAGGAGACGGAGGTTGCAGTGAGCCAAGATCACCCCACTGCCCTCCACCCTGGGTGACAGAACAAGACTCTGTCTTGAAAAAAAATTAAAAAGTGGGCAGCTGGAATGGCTGAAGGGAGATTCATTCTCCCTACATATTTCTATATTGTCTTAAATGTTTTTACAAACATGTATTAATTTTCTAATTTACAAAATAAAAACTTTCACACTATTACTGTTCAACTGTCCTTTCAAGACAGTGCTTATAAAATACCACTTTTCCAGATCACCCCAACAGCAAGCTGCAGAAGGATGACCAACAGCAGGATAACTCACCCGAAAGTCCTCCCCTGGGAAGGGTCTTCGGCAGACTGTGCAGGTGGCAGAGGCAAAGGTTCCATGAGCTTCAACCAGCTTTGAGGCAGGGATGCCCGACACTGAAATTCAAGCCAAAGCTAAGTGTTGCTGCTGCCTCCGAGATGAGCACGCAAGTCCCAGAGCACAACTTCTGAGCTTGGCAGGCCTCCTGGAAGGAGGCACAACCCCTTGGGTTGCGATGTCCTCAAGCCTGGTGTTCATGCCCATATCACCTACATGCACCACCAACCAGAATAAGGCAGGGGAGCAAAGGGGCTCCAGCTGGAGCCAAATCACGGTTAAAACAAAGCCTGTCAAAACTCAGTACAAAACACCATTTGATAAAAGCTCAAATAAAATTATATCCAGTCGAGCACAGTGGCCCATGCCTGTAATCCCAGCCCTTTGGGAGGCCGAGGTGGGCAGATCATTTGAGGCTAGGAGTCCGAGACCAGCCTGGCCAACATGGTGAAACTCTACCTCCACTAAAAATACAAAAATTAGCTGGATGTGGTGGCGGGCACCTGTAGTCCCAGCTACTCGGGGAGGCTGAGGCAGGAGAATCGCTTGAACCTGGGAGGTGGAGGTTGCAGTGAGCTGAGATCGTGCTACTGCACTCCAGTTTGGAAGACAGAGAGAGATTCTGTCTCAAAAAAAAAAAAAAATTATATCCAATATCAGGCTGGGCACAGTGGCTCACGGCTGTAATCCCAGTGCTTTGGAAGGCCAAGGCAGGAGGATCACTTGAGGCGAGGAGTTTGAGACCAGCCTGGGCAACGTAGTGAGACTTGTCTTTAAAGATTTTACAAATTAGCCAGGCATGGTAGTGCATGCCTGTAGTCCCAGCTAGTCCAGAGGCTGAGGCAAAAGGATCACTTCAGCCCAAGAGCTTAGGCTACAGTGAGCTATGATCATGCCACTGCACTCTAGCCTGGGCAACAGAGCCAAGACCCTGTCTCAAAAAATTGTATCCAATATCTAGGAACACATTTTCTATTCTATACCAAGTAAAAATGAGGATATAAATATCATAAATTCCAAAAGAACGGCTTGGTAGAAAAACAGACAAAAACTGACTTCCTATGAAGATTGTGTTAATATTGTCACGGTCCCCGCTGTAGGCGGCTTCCCAAGTCCCTGTCGCTGCCCTAACTCAGCAGTGCTGAATCTCACAGCCAGGAGCTCCCGCCTTCCCACAAGGCCTGCCCTGCTGCACCTCTGGGAGAAGAGACCACCAACACGGGGTATCCACTGCTGCCTCTGTGGTTCCCAGCTAGGGGATCCTTCTGGCAAGGAGACACATTCCTGGAGCCAAGGTGCCTCCTCTCTTTACCTGACAACCCATCAGCAGACTGGCTGAGATGCTCCTGGCTCCCGGAGAGCTGACCATCCCAGTGCCTGTCTGCAGCACTGCACGTAAGGAAAAGGTCCCACCAAGTGCTTCCGTAAGGTGCACGGCCAGAAGGTGGCACAACCTGTGAACCGCTGGTTTGGGCACCATGTGGATACAGCCAAGAAATCACCACAGACTGGGTGTGACAATATTAAGGAATTACTAGTGATTCTTTAGCGTGAAAATGGTATCAGAGTTGGGTTTTTTTTTTAAATTATTTTTATTTTTGTTTATTTCTTTGAGACAGAGTCTCCCTCTGTCACCCAGGCTGGAGTGAAGTGGCATGATCTCGGCTCACTGCAACCTCCGCCTGCTGGGTTCAAGAGATTCTCCTGTCTCAGCCTCCCAAATACCTGGGATTACAGGCACACACCACCATGCCTGGCTAATTTTTGGTATTTTTAGTAGAGACGGGGTTTTGCCACGTTGGCCAGGCTGGTCTCGAACTCCCGACCTCAGGTGATCCACCTGCCTTGGCCTCCCAAAATGCTGGGATTACAGATGTGAGCCACTACACCCAGCCGGAGTTCTTTTTAAAGTATCCTCTAGAGATATCCATTCATGTGTTTATAGGTTATTTCTAGATTAAATTTATGATATGAGAGGTTTGCTTCAAAATAATCTGGGGATTTGGAAGAAGGTGGTGCGGACGCAGGAAGGACTGGCTATGTGCTGGTGATGAGGACAGGATGGTTCGTTACATTTTTCTCTTTGTGTGTGCTCAACAAAATTCCATAATATAATTTTTAAAAGAGAGAAGACAAAAGAGAGATCACACCAGATTGGCAAAACAATGTCAACTTCTGCCTAAACCAGCATGCAGGTATGTAGGAGAACAAGCAGCGAACTTTAAACACCCAGAGGACATTTTCCTTGGGAACAGAGCCTTAACTAGTTGGCTCAAAAACAGTCCCAAGGAAGAAGCATAAGCACTAGGTTTTGGCCGTCCCCAGAAACAGGCACCTGAGCCTTCCCTGTGAGAAAAAGAATGTGTGCGACTGACAGAGGGCTCACCTCTCTCAAGCCCATCGATGTTCTGCGTGTAGAGCCGCAGAAGCAGCCCCTTGTCATGAAGCAGCCGGAGAAAGTAGTGAGTGATGTTGGGCTTATAGTTTCCAGGGTACAGCTCCTTGGCCAAAGTGAAAAAGGGCTTGGGGTTGTGAAAGAAGAATGGGAGTTCGAAAATGGCCTCGGGGTACGGGAGATCGTACTGCTGGAGGTTGCTGTACAGGCCACTCCCTGGAGATCTGCAGGGAGAGAAGACAGAGGCTCTGAGGCCTTTGCAAGAAACCGGGCAGTGGGGAGGGCAGGAGGCAGGGGAGGGGAGTGCAGAAGGCAGGTGGGACTGCGGGCAGTACCTGAAGTCTGGAATGCCACTGGGTGTGCTGATGCCGGCTCCCACCATGGCCACCACCCTCTGGCAAGCTCTGGCCCGAATCAGCTCAGCTACATCCTGCAGGGAAAGCTTCCCCTTGTCACTGTCGCCTCCACTTCCAACAACACTTGAAGCACCCACAGAAAAAGATATAGGCCTTCTTCCACCTTTAATACTGACAGAAAAAAAACACAGCAGCAAAGGAAACAGATAGCAACCAGTCTCAGGATAGCAAGAGCATGGTTCTGCCCTCTGCACCACCCGCACCATCGAGAATGACCATGTATGTCCCCACAGGCCTCTCAAAATAGTCACCTTTCTCAGATGATTAGTGGGCTACAACAGAAAGCAGTCATAAATCAGAATCAAGACTTATTTGGGAGCAAAACATTCAGATTAATGGGAACTGTGCTTATGTCATAATTCAGTACACTCAGTAGGCACTCAACTCTCTGAGTGCAAACCTCCAAAGCGGTTTTCTAATGAAAACTGGGCAAGTAGTCAAGAAGCAAAGAGGGAAAACCCTGGCTCTAAAACCATCTCACCACCTACTAAACGCCCCATTTCAGACATCTATTAACTTAAAGTCATTCCTCAAATAGCTACCGTGCTGCTACTAAACATGAACTGTTAAGAGAAGCACAAAGGAATGAAAGTTATTACGGCTGCTGAGTGCCTGCTGAGGGCAAGATATCACGAAGGGTGCCTGAATACATTCCTCATCTACGTAAATAAAATGTTTGCGAGTCACTGAAAAACACATAAACGGCGTTTTACCAAATGTCTAGAACATCAGATGTATGGCTTCAAGTATATGCTGCATGGTGTGAAATTCACTGGGAGTGGGGGACCCTGAGGGGCAGGCATGGGGGCAACATGGGAGGGACACTGTGCAAAGGACACAAAGAACAAATTCAGAGAGCTCAAAAATCCAAAGCCAAACTGCAGAAAGCCCATGCAATGGACTCTTCATAAGGAGCCCTGTGCCTCCTGCTTTAGGGCCAGTGGTAGCAAGGATTTGTTTAACAGTCTTGCAGAGTATCACTGATACTAGAATGCACTCCATGTGTTTGTCGGTCCTGGTCCCTGCTCCATCCATAGCACCTAGAACAGAGTCTGGCACAGAACAAGAGCTCAGTCAGGGCTTCTTGGATGAATGACTGACTCTTCAGGATCTTTTGTTTGAGACGGAGTTTTGCTCTTTCGCCTGGGCTGGAGTGCAATGGTGCAATCTCAGCTCACTGCAACCTCCGCCTTCCGGGTTCAAGTGATTCTCCTGCCTCCACCTCCCGAGTAGCTGGGATTACAGGTGCCCGCCACCACCCCCAGCTAATTTTTGTAATTTTAGTAGAAACGGGGTTTCACCATGTTGGCCAGGCTAGTCTCGAACTCCTGACCTCGTTATCCACTTGCCTCATCCTCCCAAAGTGCTGGGATTACAGGCGTGAGCCACCACGCCCAGCCGACGTTTCAGGATCTATTAAACTTTTTTTTTTCTTTTTTTTCCCAGGTAGATAAGAGTGTTGCTCTGTCACCCAGGCTGGAGTGCAGTGACTCAATCATAGCTCACTACAGCCTTGAACTCCTGGACTCAAAGGATTCTCTTGCCTTAGTCTCAGGAGTAACTGGGACAACAGGCTTGCGCCACCATGCCCGGCTAATTTTTTAATTTTTTGTAGAGATGGAGGTCTCATTATGTTGCCCAGGCTGGTCTTGAACTCCTGGCCTCAAGCTGATCCCCCTGTCTCAGCCTCCGAAAGTGCTGGTATTACAAGGGTGAGCTACCACTTCGAGCCTCACTTTTCACCAATATTTTCAGCAGTTGTGTCAGACAGCATCAAGTCAATGTACCATTATTTACTTAAATATTCATCCATTATAGGGCATTTGATACCTAACAACCATGGACCTTAAGATTTTTCCTATGTAGGCTCAACTCTTAGATGCAATTACTATAGAGACGGGTATGATCACATGCTGGTGGGAGTATTAATCGCATAACATTTATGAGGGACCATTAAAGCGTTAAATGCATATACTTTTGGACCTAGCAGTCCCAGTACTAGGAATTTATGCAAAAAGTGAGGTGCAAACAAGGTTATTCACCACAGCAGAATGTAAGTAACTAAAGGTTAGAAGGTATTTCAATGAGGGAATGGTGAACTAAATGACAAAACCCCGTTAGGGACGTCCACAGATCAGCGTAACAACCGAGGCCCCGGGTGTTGAAACGGAAGTAACTCCCAGACATGCCTCAAAGGAAACACGGCAAGGTGAGAAAGGGGGGCGAGGTGTCGACAACGAACACGTAAGAAGTGCTTGTCCTTGCCCAAAATACCTCGAAAAGAAGAAACCGGGAGCTGCTGCCCTCGGCTGCCTCCGGAATGCCCTGGGCACCGCGGGTCTGGGAGGCCTCTGCAAGGGGCGCGCCGGGTCCAAGGGCTCACCGCGGACCCCGCGGCTGCCTCTCGGCCCCGCACTGACATCGTCCCTGCGGCCAAGCACCAGCCGACAGCCCCAGGCCTGGAACGGCCCCACGCCTACCCCGGCCTCGGCCCGTTCAGCTACCCGGCCCCACACCCGGACGGCTGCCGCGGCGCGCCAACCCCAGAACGCCATGTTCCCCGCAGCCTGAGGAGTCCTCCGGACTCGCCCCGCCTCCGCGTCCCGGCCCCGCCTCCGCGTCCCGGCCCCGCCTCCGTGTCCACGCCTCCGGCGCGACCTGGTAGACGTAGAGGCCGAGTAGAGGAAGTTCTCTAGTCTGGTGTCTCACCTCTCGCCCAGGAGGTCAAACCTGGAGCCAGCATTTCTGTACCCTGGCTCACACCTTTTTCAACCCGGATGGCGGTGACAGTTAATACTTTCTGAGCGCTTTTACTATGGTCAGGCATTATATTTACACCTAGTCCTCGCAAGACACTACTGGGAAGGTCATTTGAGAGAAGCAATTCCGGGTCAAAAAGGCTGACACCACAAAGCTAGTCCATGGCCGGTTCGACCACAGGCACCCATACTCTTTAAGCCTCAATGGCACAATCAGGTGCGCGGGAAGTGGGCTGCAAACGCCGCAGTTTTTGTCCCGAGCGCAGACATGCGCGGTTACCGGGCAACCAGCGGGCCCCGCCCCCCGCCGGCTACGGCGCTCCCAGCCTGCCCCGCGCCGCGAGGCGCCGGAAGTGAGTGAGCATTTCCGGCAGCCATCCCCGCGGGGCTGACATCCCGGTTGTTCTTCTGTGCCGGGGGTCTTCCTGCTGTCATGAAGGACGTACCGGGCTTCCTACAGCAGAGCCAGAGCTCCGGGCCCGGACAGCCCGCTGTGTGGCACCGTCTGGAGGAACTCTACACGAAAAAGTGAGCTCCGAGCAGACAGACGGGCCCTGGGCCCCGGCGTTAGAGGGAGACGGAGGGGGCGGGCGGGCGGAGAAGCGGGCCTTTGATGGGGTGAGGGCGCCCAGACCCAAGTTGGGGGGAAACGGGGACGTGTAGCGACTGGCTGTGCCGGCAGGGTTTGCTGAGGAACCCCGAGTGGCAGGGTCGAGGAATAAGAAGGATGACAGACCACGAGGCCAAGAGCCGTAGCCAGGATGTTTGGATCTGAGATTCAGTGCTTCCCTAACGAGGGACTGTGACTGAGGCTTCTGAACTCCTCTACCTCGGGTCTTACTAAGACGGTTCAGGGGAAGCCTTTGCTTTTAGCTCTTTAGTCCAGTGAAACAAGCAAACACACTTTCAGGACCAGGTTGCCACCCGCTTTGAGAAACAGATCTTGGTGATTCGTGCTTAGCCTTGTCATGGTGCGACTGTATCCACAGTTATCTTTCTCATGGTCTGGAGTTGATAAACCAGAGGCTAGTGCAGCTTTGCTCTCTTCCCTATTCCTTCTGCAACTGGTTGCACGGGTTGCAACCACTTCCCCCGTCCCATTGTCTTTACCTTCCATTGTATCTCTCACTGGGCTTTGTGCCCCTAGAAAGATCTTAAAGTTTAGGTTTGTTTAGAAACAGGATGAATTGCAGAGCCATTAAATTGTTGCTAAGCACTAATCTCCTTTTAAAATGATAGGATAAATTGCTGGCATTGGGCTGGAGCTATTCCATAGAAAATACATCTCCTGTAGTAACCTCCCTGTTAACCCTAGCATTTAATATAATACCTTTCACACAGATGTTCCATACATGTTTTGATGATGTTTAGCATTCAGCAGTCTTCTGCTATTAGCAGTTTTTGAGAGCAAATTAATGTTTGGCAAATAATGGTTTGTGTTGGATAGCACTTGGTAATTTTCAAAGCATTTCATATACGTTATTAAATATTAGCCTTTGGGTTTTGGATGAAGCGCTATGTCACTGTCCTGGAGGTTTTGTTTTGTATATTAGCTTATTTAATCCTTTATTCATCCTTTTCACAGAGGAGGAAACTGAAGCTCATTTTAATTGCCTTCCCTGAGATACTCAGCTAATAGGTAGAAGAGCCAGAATCTCAAGGTAGATATGTATGATTCCAAACTTCTCGTTTCCAATCAAACCTCACAGTAACCCTTTGAGGTAATCTAGAATAATGTTTTCCATTTCATACCTGGGAAAACTGAGTCTTAGAGAGAAGTTAAGTGATCTCAAAGTGATGTAGCCATTCAATAGCAGAGCCAGGAAAAGAACTCAGGTTTGTCGCATCTGCTTTAGCATTCTTTCTACTACACAGTAGAGACTGGTTAGTATGGATTTAGTATCTCTTACCAGAAATGCATTGGGGCGGCGGGGCACGGTGGCTCATGCCTATAATCTCAGCTACTCGGGAGACTGAGGCAGGAGAATCACTTGAACCTGGGAGGCAGAGGTTGCAGTGAGCCAAGATGGTGCCACTGCACTACAGCCTGGGCAACAGAGTGAGAATCTGTTTCAAAAAAAAAAAAAAAAAAAAGGAAAGAAAGAAATGCATTGGGGCAAAAGTTTTTTGGATTTAGTATCTTTTCGGATTTTGAAATATTTTCGGTATGTGCTTACCCGTTCAGTATACATGAATCAAAAATCTGAAATCTGAGATGCTCCAATGGTTGTTTCCTTTGAGCCTTATGTTGGTGCTCAGAAAGTTTTGGATTTTGGAGCATTTTGAATTTTGGAGTTTTGGATTAGAGATACCCACCTTGTGACTTGTGACTTGATAGGATCATCAAGGCTGAAGGTGTCTGTAACTGGATATTAGGTTAGAGGTCTTAAGGGCTGTATGTTTTTCAGGTTGTGGCATCAACTGACACTTCAGGTGCTTGATTTTGTGCAGGATCCGTGCTTTGCCCAAGGAGATGGTCTCATTAAGGTAAATAATTTGCGATACCAGGTCAGATTATATGAATGTGCTCAAAGACTTTTTAAAATAAGATGGGTTTATGCTACTAATAATAATAAGCTACAATTCTTCAGAAGTCCCTTTATGTCAGGTACTGGTCTGAGCGCTTCACACGTCCTTCCTAACGACGCTGCTCAGTAGATACTACTTTCATCTCACTTTTTTGATGTAGAAGCAAACGTAAGACTTTAAGTAACTTACTATAGGTCAATGCTAATAAGTGGCAGAAGAGGATTCAAACACTGACATTCTGGCTTTTTCTAAAATTCTGGCATAAAGTACTATCTTAAAACATGCCTGAGTATCTTACTTCATAGGCTTCTTTTTAGTACTCTATTTTTAGAAAACTGTTATTAGATACAAAGTTCAAACCCAGTTAGAGGGTGGAGTAAGGTGTGAGGAAGATTACTATCTGTGGGAATCTTAGATAACTTCCATCACTCCCCTTCTTTGAGCCACACTGACACTTGCCCAGACACTTCTGTCCTGGGTAGTGTGGAAGATAAAGCACCTTTTGTACTTTGGTTGAGGGAGAGTTCTGTATAGTGTCATGCTGCCTCTGTAATAGAGGACTTTTAGAATTTTTTCAACAGTTTAAAAAAATACACTTTCTTTCCTAGCCTTCCCCAGATCCCCTGACACATCCCCACAAATTTGCTCACTGGTAGCCTCCTCTTTGAAGTTTTTCCTGACATCTTACTCTCATTCTGAATGAATCAGAGATTCATAGCAGCATTGTAACTGATAGCTTATAATTACAGCTTGAGTCATTTCTCCGGAATACATTACTTTTATATGCTCACAGCAGAGCTTACCACCGTACTACCCCACCACCTGGGCTTGTAAGATTTTCTTGTGGTTTATAGCCATCAATTTGGCGTTTTACTATTGAGAGGAACTTAAAATCATCTGTAAGCCTGGAGATTTTGCTGAACATTCAGTCTTCTGGATTATGTAGGAAAATGATAAATGAGACCTGCCTCTTTTTTTTTTTTTTTTTTTTTTTCATTTTGAGACAGAGTTTCGCTCCTGTTGCCCGGGCTGTAGTGCAATGGTGCGATCTTGGCTCACTGCAACTTCCACCTCCCGAGTTCAAGCGATTCTTCTGCCTCAGCCTCCCAAGTAGCTGGGATTACAGGTGCCCACCACCACAGCCGGCTAATTTTTGTATTTCTTAGTAGAGATGGGGTTTCACTAGTGTTGGCCAGGCTGGTCTCAAACTCCCCCCACCTCAGGTGATCTGCCTCACTTGGCCTCCCAAACTGCTGGGATTGTAGGCAGGAGCCACCGTGCCTGGCCTGAGACCTGTCTTAATACTTGTTCCCTGAGGTTCTAAATCATCAGGATAGATGATTCGTAATTGTTTATCTCTATCCTTTGGCTTCTTATCTTTAAATCACTTTTCTACACATGGCAAAATATTGCCGCAACCTCACGGTAAGGTGATGTTTATTTAAGTTGACAGATCTGAGTTTACTTTTCCCATGGACAGAATAAACCTTTAAAAATTGTTGGGATCCAGTCGGCATAAGTGTAAAATGGATAGTATTTATGAATTTCTAGTATTTGTGAATTTGTAGTCACCAGAAGTAATTTTGACTTTCTGGACTTAGTGGGCTTCTTTTTTAAGGTAATTTTTTAGATTAATAGATGTCAGGAGAGTTCAAACATTTCCCTCTAATAAGGAAAATATCTTTGAAATAGTCTCTTATAGCAAAAGTGCCATTTTAAAAATTTATTTATTATTATTTTTTGAGACGGAGTTTCGTTCTTGTTGCCCAGGCTGGAGTGCAGTGGCACAGTCTCGGCTCAGTACATCCTCCGCCTCCCTGGTTCAAGCGATTCTCCTGCCTCAGCCTCCAGAGTAGCTGGGATTGCAGGCTCCTGACACCACGCCTGGCTAATTTTTGTATTTTTAGTAGAGACAGGGTTTCACCATGTTGGCCAGGCTGGTCTCAAACGCCTAACCTCAGGTGATCCACCCGCCTCGGCCTCCCAAAGTGCTGGAATTACAGGTGTGAACCACCACCTGCCCACCATTTTATTTATTTTGGGGGACAAGGGGACGGAGTCTCGCCCTGTCACCCAGGCTGGAATGCAGTGGTAGAACTCAGTTCACTGCAACCTCCGTCTCCCCAGTTCCAGCCATTCTCATGCTTCAGCCTCCCAAGTAGCTGGGATTACAAGCATGTGCTACCACACCTGGCTAATTTTTGTAGTTTTAGTAGAGATGGTGTTTCACCATGTTGGCCAGGCTAGTCTTGAACTCCTGTCCTCAAGTGATCCACCTGCCTCGGCCTCCCAAAGTGCCACATTACCGATGTGAGCCACAGCATCGGGACAAAAATGCCATTTTATTTAGTTGGCTGTTTCTTGTGTGCCTGATTCAAATATGTAGTTGCTACAGGGGTGTTTTCATCCTTCTACCTTCATATCCCAGGAACTACAGGCTCTCCTAATCCAAAGTTAAGGTCATTTGGAGGTTCCCTCTCCTACTGTGCCCACACTAGGCGCTCTTTTGGCCCAGTTACCCAGGCCATAAGCTCAGGGGTTATTGTCAGCTCTCCTTCTCTGTGACCAGCCCACATCTGAGTGAGTCTGGTTCAAGTTACCCCTAAATCTCTCTCAGAGTATTCATCCATCCTCATTACTGTTGCTCCTTCATGCTCCTGTCTTGGACACTACTAGCCTCTGACTGTTTTCTCTGTCTCTTTCACCTTCTGTCCTCTCTGCCCCAGGCATGTTTCTAAAATAGAAATGATCATGTGGGTCCTCTGGTTCAGCCTTGCACTCTGGACAGGGACCAATCTTCAGTGCTTCCTAGTCTATGTCCCTCAGAACTACTCCTGAAACATAACGTATTTTTTTCTTCAGTGCTTTTGCACATGTTTGTAACTGTCTGGAATGTTCTTCTCGCAGCTTCTTCCTCTCCCACACCACGTGGCCACCTCTCTAACTGCGCTCATTCCCTGAAACTCAGTATTGCCACTTCTGCAGTAACCGTCTTTGAAGCTTCTTCCTTTGGCTGATACACTTCTGTGCTTTTTCTTTCTTTCTTTTTGCACTTAAACTCATTGTATTGTCATTTATTTGTTTAAAGACTGTCTTCAGTAGACCAGGAGCTCCTTGAAGACCCATCGTTTGTCTTACACGTTCTGTGCTGTGGTACCTAGCTTGGAGTCTGAGGAAGTGCTCAAGTGTGCTGAGTGGCTAAGAAATTTCAAAATGGCGCACAATTAGCTTTAACCTTCTAAAATCTGAAGGAACTCCATTCCGTTTGATTAGCGAGCATTTCTTTTTTGTTTCAAATTTTATTTCATTAATAGGTGAACAAAATGTGTATTTCAAATCTAATTGAAATTTATCTGAAATATGTTTACGCAGAAGATAAATATAAGATTTCAAGTAACTTATTGGACAGGCCATTGTCTGTTTTAAAATATTTTCTTCCAAAAAAAACTGCATTAAAAGTCAAAAAATTTTATACTCCATAAAAGTGAGATGCAAACTTCTGATATAAGGTTATTTCACTGTAAACTCTGATAAAGATGGGAGGCACAGGGGTTCACAGTTCAGTTAAATGATGCAAACGAAACGCTTCTGTTTTCCTTTGATACAAATTAGAAGCCTCCATTCAGGTCTCTTAATGGAGGCTACTGCGTACTTCAGGTCTTTTAATGGAGACTTCTACATACCAAGTAGTACCACATACTTGGTGCTGATACTACATTATGTCTTTTTCTTTTTTTTTTTTTGAGATGGAGTTTCGCTCTTGTTGCCCAGGGTGGAGTGCAATGGTGCGATCTCAGCTCACAGCAACCTCCGCCTCCCAGGTTCAAGCGATTCTCCTGCCTCAGCCTCCCAAAGGCACGTGCCACCACACCCAGCTAATTTTTGTATTTTTAGTAGAGACGGGGTTTCACCATTTTGGCCAGGATGGTTTCAATCTCTTGACCTCATGATCCCCCTGCCTTGGCCTCCCAAAGTGCTGGCATTACAGGTGTGGGCCACTGTGCCCGGCTTGTTACGTCTTTTTCTTTCCTTTCCCTTTTTTACTTCCCTCTCCTTGTTGAAGACTTTGGTCAGTGCCTCCTGTTTTTCCTGTTTTTTTGTGTCCTTGTTTTTAGTTGTGGTATTATTTATGCTGCACACAGCGTTACTGACTTCATGTGATGGGAAATGTACAAGACAGAGGCTGCCATCTTCCCGTCTGAGCTGGGCCCAGACTCTGCCTTTATGTTGGACATCACGATTCCATTCTCTAGAGTACATTTTATTTTTCTCAAGAAATGCATTAAGTCCAACTGCTGAACATAGGTCTTGAACCTCTAGCTGTAGGATTTTCAACAGACTTACTTAGGGGTTTCACCTTCCTTCCACAATGGTCTTCTTATTACTTCAACAAACAGGATAGATACAAATAAACCTGTCCTGGTCAGCTGGAGACCACACAGCGGCACAAGCCGTCTTCACAAGCATCCAAATACCAATAGCCCAGAACCACAGGGAGAAAACTGGGAGAGCATTTCAATCTGATGTCTATTTAACTTACAATACCTGGAAGAAAGAATATAGGAATTTGTCTGGAGTTTCTTATCGGGCAGTACTCTAATTCCCACAGCTAGAAGAAACCTAGTGTTCCTTAATAATCTGTTGATCGTTTACGTGAATGTAAATGAGCCCCAGTATGGTCTCCTCTCATCTTGCAAACATGCATTGCTTACTGTGTGATGGGCGTTGTGGTTTGCACACTCCCAACTTGATAGCATTGATGCAGCTTCTTTACCAAAAATAGTATTTGGGGTCTTCATTTTGCAGAATAAAAGACATCCTATAATTTCTCTCCATGTTTTGGTTTCACAGCTTTATGAAAACTTTATCAGTGAATTTGAACACAGGTAAAACCCTTTCATCCCTTTTTTACTTTGCAAATGAGTACTTTAATATTCATTGGTACTCAAAGACTGGTGGTTTTCATTTCAGGGTGAATCCTTTGTCCCTGGTAGAAATCATTCTTCATGTAGTTAGACAGATGACTGGTAAGTCTTACTTTGTTTTATAAAGGAGCAGATCCAAATGGTAGTTAAAATTATCTTGAAATATAAGTTAACTGAACTTTTGTGCTTTCTGTATCAAATATTATATTTTTATTATACTTTATGGTCAAAACCTAAAGATTATCCTACCTAGAGATGTCTTGGTTGGTAGAAACCAGTCTGTTGATGGTCCTTCTGACTGTTCTTTCTTTTGCAGATCCTAATGTGGCTCTTACTTTCCTGGAAAAGACTCGTGAGAAGGTAAATGTGAGATGTGAGCAATACCTTTTAGAGTATGGATACAGTTTGTGTCCATGCTCACCGTCCAGACCTTTAGAGACTACATGGTCTCTAGTTATCAAGGTTGCGTTATACTGTGCAAGTAGCTGGCTTCCTTTGTTAGTCAGCTGCCCACGTTCTGAGGTTTCTTGTTTTTGTTTCTGATGTCTTAGGTGAAAAGTAGTGATGAGGCAGTGATCCTGTGTAAAACAGCAATTGGAGCTCTAAAATTAAACATCGGGGACCTACAGGTTACAAAGGTGAGCTCACCATGTACAGATTTCTCTTTGGATTAAAATTATTTAAAACTGTAGGAAAAAAATAACCTATTTTTGTTCTTTACTATTTATTTTAAAACATTTTTACATTAGAGAAAAGTTGCAAAAATAACACAGAGAACTCCTATACCCCAACCCAAATTCCCCACTGCAAACCTTTTTTTTTTTTTTGAGATGGAGTCTCGCTCTGTTACCCAGGCTGGAGTGCAGTGGCACGATCTCAGCTCACTGCAACCTCCGCCTCCTGGGTTCAAGCGATTCTCCTGCCTCAGCCTCCTGAGTAGCTGGGATTACAGGCACCTGTCACCACGCCCAGCTAATTTTTTTGTATTTTTAGTAGAGACAGGGTTTCACCATGTTGACCAGGCTGGTCTCGAACTCCTGACCTCAAGTGATCCCTCTGTTCTCAGCCTCCCATTGCTAACCTTTTACTACTTTTGCCTTTGTGTGTGTCTGTAGCTTTTTTCCAGAACCACTTAAGAGTGAGTTGCTGATATAATGCCTGCTGCCCTTAAACAAAAGAGCACTCCCCTGTGTGACCACAGCACATCCGTCTAATAATGATTCCAACGGCCTCAGTCAGCCCAAAGTACATTGGTTCTCCCTGACCAAGGTTAACCTACACACCACTGGCACGTCATGTGCTATTCCTCCATCTTCCATCTGCCTCCTAAATGTTGCTGAAGTATCCTGTGTATTTTCATGTCTTTCTTATGTTCAGTTATGTTTTCCTGCAGTTTGGGAGACAGGTATGGATGTGAGCGGCAGTGAAACCGACATGTAGTGGGTCCGCCTTGTTTAACCAGAGCCTGTGTGTGTTTGTGTTTGTGTTTGTTTGCTAACCATAATGTTAAAGAAAATATTGGGGTTAGGTTAAAAGTGTTCCTGTCCTCATTGCCCTGAAAAGATACTTTTTATTGTTTATTGTTTCTCAGTCCTCACCCATGTGCATACTTAGTGCATTTTATTTTGAAAATTTTTTCTTTTTGGGAAGGAGTCTCGCTGTGCCGCTCAGGCTGGAGTGCAGTGGCCGGATCTCAGCTCACTGCAAGCTCCGCCTCCCGGGTTCACACCATTCTCCTGCCTCAGCCTCCTGAGTAGCTGGGACTACAGGCGCCTGCCACCTCTCCCGGCTAGTTTTTTGTATTACTTTTTTTTTTTTTTTTTTTTTTAGTAGAGACAGGGTTTCACCGTGTTAGCCAGGATGATCTCGATCTCCGGACCTTGTGATCCGCCCGTCCCGGCCTCCCAAAGTGCTGGGATTACAGGCTTGAGCCACCGCGCCCGGCCTATTTTGGAATATTTTAAGACACACTGGAAGCTGTAAGTCACAGTCCACAATGCTGTAATAGGCGTCCATGTGCCCCAGCCAGCTCAGGAAGGAACAAAGCCACAGTCAGGGCCCCAGTACCCTTCAGACCACTCTTCTCCCCCAGCCAGGCTCCCTCTCATGCCCATGCATTTCCTCGTGCTTCATTAAATAGGGGTGTGTAACTCAAGTGTTTTAACATTGGCTCAGTACTGGGTTCCAGAGTCCTGTGGATATGTGTAACCAGTGTGCGTTTACTCCTGTACGGTATTTCACTGTATAAGTGTTTCACAACATACATATCCTGTCTCCTATTGAAGAGAGTTAGGGCCGGGTGTGGTGCTCACTCGTAATCCCAGCACTGGGAGGCTGAGGAAGGTGGATCGTGAGGTCAGGAGTTCAAGACCAGCCCAGCCAAGATGGTAAAACCCCGTCCACTAAAAACACAAAAATTAACCAGGCGTGGTGGTGAGTGCCTGTAATCCCAGCCTCTTGGGAGGCTGAGGCAGCAAACTGCTTGAACCTGGGAGGCAGAGGTTGCAGTGAGCCGAGATCGCACCACTGCACTCCAGCTTGGGCAACAGAGCAAGACTCCATCTCAGAAAAAAAAAAAGAGATTTAGGTTGTTTTTTTCACTATCACAAACAATACTGCTATAAGTATTTCTGTGCATGGTCTCTTGTGTATGTGGGCAGAATCTCACCAGGATATATGCCTGAAGACTACAGATACAAGCTGTATGCATCTCTGCCTTTCCCAGATATATGCTCCCTCAGCACCGTACGAGCACTCTGGAAGCTCCATATCTTCAACATCTGATAGTTTCAGGCTGTAACTCTTGCTGATCTAATAGAAGTGAAATAATATCTTGTTGGGGGTTTAATTTGCATTTCACAATTACTAGTGGTTTATTGGCCATTCTGTTAGTGTCTCCAGATCTGTCAATTGCCTGTTAATGTCTTTTGCCCATTTTTGTACTGTGTTGCTGACTCCTGATTGATTTATAAACGTTTTTATATTTCCTTGGTCATAATTGCTGGTGGGTTATACATGTTGTAAATATTGCTTCCCAGTCTATAGCTTGTCTTTGTACTTTTTTCTGTGTTTTGGATTAAGTTTTCCATGTTAACGTAGTCGCATTCATCAGTCTCTGCCTTTGTGGTTTGTGCTTTTCATCTCACAACATATTACTTTAAAAATCTTCGCCAAGCACAGTGGCTTGAATCTGTAAGCTCAGCTACTGCGGAGGCTGAGGTGGGAGGATCACTTGAGGCCAGGAGTTCAAGACCACCCTAGGCAGCAGAGTGAGACCCTGTCCCTAAAAAAATGAAATAAATAAATTTTTAACTTAAAAAGAGAGATGATTTTGCTTCCCGTGTGTAGGAAACAATTGAAGATGTTGAAGAAATGCTCAACAACCTTCCTGGTGTGACGTCGGTTCACAGTCGTTTCTATGATCTCTCCAGTAAATACTATCAAACAGTCGGAAACCACGCGTCCTACTACAAAGATGCTCTGCGGTTTTTGGGCTGTGTTGACATCAAGGATCTACCAGGTAACCTAGGCCATTAAAGTCCATGTCACACAGGAGCGTGTTCTCCAAACTTAGCATCTGTGAGGCGCTTGAGGTGACAATTCTCAGAAATTACTAAGTGGGGCTGGGCGTGGTGGCTCGCACGTGTAATCCCAGCACTTTTAGGAGGCTGAAGCGGGTGGATCACCTGACGTCAGGAGTTGAAGACCAGCCTGGCCAATGTGGTGAAACCCTGTTTCTACTGAAAATACTAGCCAGGTGTGATGGTGGGTGCCTGTAATCCCGGTTACTTGGGAGGCTGAGATAGGAGAATCTCTTGAATTCGGGAGGTGGAGGTTGCAGTGAGCCAAGATTGCACCACTGCACCCCAGCCTGGGTGACCAAGTGAGACCCCATCTCACCAAAAAAAAAAAAAGGTACTCAGATGGATTCATCCTGTTTTGAAGAAAAAATGGGAATATTTGTGTAAACTTTAGTTTCTACATTGTATTTGTCTCCAGCATTTAATTTACATGAAAATGAGGCTTTCCTCCTAGCTCCTTTACTGTTCCTTCTCCAGTTCCTTATTGTTACCTAAATCACAGGTTTTTGTAGGAAGCACCATGATGTAAATACCTGCTGAACCCACCCCACCCACCCTTCTGCTGCAGAATAAAGGACGCTTGGAATCCCTGTAGCTGAGTCCCTTGGAATCCCTGTAGCTGAGACCCTTGGAATTGTTGTAGCTGAGACCCTTGTTCTGAAAACTGCAATTCCAGACCCATGGGGACAAATAGTGAAAAGAAAATGACCAGTGAGTTTTGGGGAAAGTGTAAGGAATATATGTTCAGAAAAGAAATTTTCAGCATATTTTAGATGTTTCTCACAAAACACTGTCGAAGGCCGGGCGCGGTGGCTCAAGCCTGTAATCCCAGCACTTTGGGAGGCCAAGACGGGCAGATCACGAGGTCAGGAGATCGAGACCATCCTGACTAACGCGGTGAAACCCCTGTCTCTACTACAAAATACAAAAAAAAATTGCCGGGTGAGGTGGCGGCGCCTGTAATCCCAGCTACTCTGGAGGCTGAGGCAGGAGAATGGCGTAAACCCAGGAGGCGGAGCTTGTAGTGAGCTGAGATCCGGCCACTGCACTCCAGCCTGGGTGACAGAGCGAGACTCCGTCTCAAAAAAAAACACTGTTGAAGCTAAGGAGACCAGCAACTCCTAACAGTGTTGATGCAGTTTTTATTACTGTTTGTCAAGAAAAATATATCGGAAAAGGAACTAAGATGGTCAAGAGAATAATAGACTTGCTGTCTAGGAACAGAAAGTAAGTTAATTCTAGTCTGAAAAGAAGCTAGGTTAGGTAACTTAAATGAGAAGTAGTATTCCGCCATAGCAGATAAGAGATTTAAGGCACTTCTTGGAGGTGGCACAGCTGAAAATATGAATAGATTCACATATATTTAGGAAAAAAATGAATGCTCGTCCCAAAAAACCCATGTATGTATGGTTCCTGGTATAATCTAAGTCAACCCAGTACTTCAGAAGAGGTGACTAATGTCAAGGCTTTGTCATACAACCATTACAAACAATGTTTTTTTACTTTTTTGTTATATGAGATTTTTAAAGCTAAACGGGACTGATTATTGTGACTGGATTGTAAATGGGCCTGTGTTGCTACCGTAGTGTCTGAGCAGCAGGAGAGAGCCTTCACGCTGGGGCTAGCAGGGCTTCTCGGCGAGGGAGTGTTTAACTTTGGAGAACTCGTAAGTTGACCCTGGGCTCAGCTTCCTTAACGAAAGGGAGACTGAAGTGTTGCCAGCTGACCGTCTCCATCCCCACAGCTCATGCACCCCGTGCTGGAGTCCCTGCGGAACACTGACCGGCAGTGGCTGATTGACACCCTCTATGCCTTCAACAGTGGCAACGTAGAGAGGTTCCAGACACTGAAGACTGCCTGGGGCCAGCAGGTATGGCTCCGACGATGCCCCAGCCCTTGTTCCCCTGTGTATCTTCTCACTCATACAACCGATGTTCATTGAGCGTCTTCCCTAGGCACACAGGAAGGAACTGGGCACAGAGGAGACCGAGATAGGCTAGTCCTTGCTCTCATAGAGCAGAGAGTTAAGTGGTCGGTTAGCTACAGTTTTAGTGCTGAGGACGAAGAGTGAGAGTGTTCTGAGAAAACAGAATCGAATGTGGGCCCTGCATCTGTGCTGGATGGAGGGGGTCTCACAGAAGGCGTAGAAGTCATAGTGACCTTAGGAATGAGTGAAGAGGTGTGGGAAGAGTGCACTCAGCAGAGGAAAAGGAAAATGTTAGTATCTTTGCTGAACTGAAAGAGGAATGTGTGAGGCTAACATGAGCGGGTGGGAGAGAGCGTGGAATGAAGGAGGAACAAGGGCCTGGTGCAGAGACCGGGAGAGCGGTGGGTATAGGGAGGGGGAGAGCAGTGGGTGCAGGAATGGGGAGAGCAGTGGGCGCAGGAGGAGAGGTCTGTGCAGGGACAACAGCCAGTTCACCTCAGTGCAAGGGGAGGGGGGCACTGGGTGAAGGTGCCTCTGGAAGGTGGGAGTTGGGGAAAGGTGCTTAACAAGGACTTGAGCTTTTATGGTGAAGTATGTTCTTTTTTAATGAGATTATTAGAAGTAAATATTAATAAAATGTTAACTGTGGTAGAAATTATGGTTGTTATTTTTGTATTTTTCTGAAACTTTCAGTTTTCTCAGTTTAACATGAACGTGTAAAATTCCTGCATAGTGGAGCAGGGTGGATATAGATGAGGGCACTGTGAAGAGGCAGAAAGCACAGATGCAGCCAGACCTAATTGTGGTCTGGTTATTTACTGATGTCTCAAAAAAATGTGCCACTCAGAAAGGAAGATGGCTAGTTACAGCAATTTAAAGGAAAAAAATTCGTAGATGTATGTTGGCAGCATCTGTTCAGGCAGCAAAGCCTGTCTAGACAGGGAGTGCCCTTTCTACAGAGCTTGGCCTGTCCAGTGCTTGAGGCAGAAGTGTCCCCATCAGAGCTGCCTGTGTCAGGATATGAGTCGCTATTTGAATTAAAAAAACAAGTCTCCTTGGTTTAAGTAACGTTTTGATCTATAAGAAGAGATGATGCACGTCTTGCAGAAGGGTATATTCTGGTTCTCATGACAATGGTATTTTTCATTATAAATAACTTGCTCTTTTGGTTCAGAACCAGTCTCTAGAAATTAAGGAAGCTTTTTCTCAGAGGGACTCCCCTGGCACTGAGCAGGCAGCAGCCCTGAGGGAAGCCTCTTGGGCTGTTGGGTGTGTCCTTCCCGACAGCACCTTGACCAGGAGAGTCTTCTGGAAATGCTGGTGCCCTGTGGCCTTGCCTAATGGTGTTTGTAGCATTAATACAGATCTTACCTTGTAAATTCCTTGCCTTGACAAAGTGTCCCTGTTAGATTTCCTAAGAAGAATGAAGAAGATGTGGATGAGCTTCAGCAGTCTGCAGTGTGAGATGTTTGGATCTGCTTAGCTGCTTTTTGTTCAGTCTACTGTTAGCGAATTCCAGAGCCCCAGTTAGGTAACTGATAAGCACAAACATGGAAGACATTGTTCTGTCTTTCTGTACTTTACAGCCTGATTTAGCAGCTAACGAAGCCCAGCTTCTGAGGAAAATTCAGTTGTTGTGCCTCATGGAGGTAAGCAGACACCCGGGAGCCACTTTGTCTGTGGTTTCCGATTTTGGTCAGGTGGGGGCGCTGCACTCTCCAAGCCTGTCCTGAGCGGTTTGAGCCTTCAGTGGTGCTGCTTCTGCTGGGCGTCACTCTCTTCACCACCTTCCTTTCCCTTTGCCACCACTTGCTGCTTTAAGTTTATATTTGGGTCTTAGCTCACATGACACCCTCCCACCCCACTGCCACCCCGCTGAGGCCTTCCCTGACCGTCTGAGCTGAGACGAAGTAACTGCCCCTCTCACCATGATGCAGTTGCCTCCTCGTTGCATGTCGCTTCCTGTTGACACACACATCTGTCTTTCCCCACTAGAACTTAAGCTTCTTGAGGAAGTGGCGCTTACATTTCTGGTTTGCTGTGGTCAACCCTGTGGTTTGAGGCCAAATTGCGGCCTCAAGTACTTGTTTGGGGATTGAATAATGGCTACTGTCAAAAATTCCCGTAAGGCATTTTGTTGTTATCCTCCTTATCTAAGCATTGAAAGCTTGTTCTTAACAAGATATAAGTCTAACATTAGGGAACTTTTTAGTATATGGGGTACTAATAAGATCTCTATTTTAAGAACCGATATTGACAAAACATTCTTATCAGTTCTCTATTTTTACTAGGAAAAATAGTTTTAAATAGTTAATAAAATTTTTTCCAGATGACTTTCACACGACCTGCCAATCACAGACAACTTACTTTTGAAGAAATTGCCAAAAGTGCTAAAATCACAGTGAATGAGGTATGGTCCCTAGGCTCAGGGTGTTAGAGCAGCAAAGCTGCCACGTGGAGGAGTCAAGGCTCTTATGTGAGCGCTGTGCTCTCTAGACAGTAAAAAACGATGGGAGAAGCCATCTGGGTCCCTGGGGGTGTGTCAGGCTATCTTGTCTTACACAAGCCTCCGTCTCTGCACAGGTGGAGCTCCTGGTGATGAAGGCCCTTTCGGTGGGGCTGGTGAAAGGCAGTATAGACGAGGTGGACAGACGAGTCCACATGACCTGGGTGCAGCCCCGAGTGTTGGATTTGCAGCAGGTGTTGTGTTTGAAAACCATTATTCACCTCTGGGTTTTGGGGGGTTGTAGCTATACTGTCTTAGTTTCATTTGGATGGGAGCCATTTGGGAAGAAAGCATTAGACAAGAGATTTTGGAGAATGAATTACTGCTGTTGGGTTTTTCTAAGAGCTTTATTCAATGCAAGCCTGGGATTTGAACCCTGCATTTAAAAGCTTATTATTACAATAGTGCTAGTTGTGCTGATGGTGCTTTTTAATCTTAAGATAGGTACTCCGATCAAATACCTTCCTGGTTCTGTGATTTGAGCTCACATCCATCTTACATTTGCTGGAAACGTAATCCTGTGGATTTCCTCTATTCTTGTCTGCTTTCTTTCATGCAAGTTTTTTCAAATGTCCTTGTGATAAGAATTAACCCAGGAAGTCCTGTCACACTCCCCCAGCTCAGAGGTCCTTTTTATTAGAGCTGCCCTAGAGAGTCCGTTGGAGATGCAGAGCCGCCCCGTCAGGTGCTGTGGCGGCCGCTTGGCCTGTGACTCCTGTGTGTCTTAATGCCCCTTGTGTCCGGATCTGATTTCAGATCAAGGGGATGAAGGACCGCCTGGAGTTCTGGTGCACGGATGTGAAGAGCATGGAGATGCTGGTGGAGCACCAGGCCCATGACATCCTTACCTAGGGCCCCCTGGTTCCCTGTCGTGTCTCCTTTGACCACCTGAGAGAGGCGTTTGTAGCCGATGAAGCTGGCTGCTCAGACGGTCGACACTGAATTTGGGTGGGGGTTGGGATCCTGTCTGAAGTACAGACTGTTCTTGCTCTAAAAACAGGACTGTCCCTGATGGGGGCCAGGCCACAGGGGAGGCTTCTCTGTGGGTCTCTCCTGCAGTGGGTGGGGGTCTCTGGGTCTTAGGTGATCAGGGAGAGAGAACGCGTGAGGCAGGAAGTCCCCCAAAGTCCGTGTCCTCCGAGGCTGATGTCCATCCCCATCCACCTGTACGGACATCTTTTCCATTGTGGTTTGAGAATGTTCCTATAATAAACACCTCTGCTTTGTTCTTCTCGTGGCTCTGTTTTCTTGGGCTTAGCTTCCAGGCCAAGCCTGTGCCTGGAGGTGAAAAAGCAGGAGTTGCAACCGTGGGAAGACGTGGAGGGGGCAGCCTTGGCCCTTCTCCTCCCTGCACGTACAGTCGACTGTAGACTGGGGCAGAAGCCAGCACCAAGGGCGACCGAGGAAGCGGGTCCTGTCTTTATCGTTAGGCAAGAGAGACCCAGGGGTATCCACTCCCTTCTCCAGCCCTCTCAGGTACCTGCCCCGACCCAGGCATCTATCCTCATCCTTGTCACCACTCATCAATGAAATAGCCACCAGCGTCTGTGACCCAGTGTGCCCCAGTGCTGACATGGGCCATCTCTGGGACTGGGCGTGTAAAGGAAACCACCTTGAGGTGCCTCGTCTGGGAGTGGAGGTGCATGTACACAAAGAATCACAAAGTGAACATTAGGTGGAAAGACGGTTTAATGCGATCTTTCAGTCCTGTCCCTGCAGTGACAGCATGGAGCTCTTGTAGCTCTCCAGGCGGGTGAGACCCAGCCTCCAGGAATCAGGAAGCTGATGAATATGAGTGAGAGCCCCACGGCCTGCTCCTGATGGAGGAAAGTACCCACGAGCCCACTAAGCTGGTAGGGGAGTCAGGCCTGGGCCAATAAGGGAGGTTGCCTGCCTGCCCTCTGTCCCTCAGGTCCCACAGTTTGGGATTTGGGAGACAGACTGCCCCGGCCCCCTCCCCTAGCCATGTGATCGCCATCTGCCTTCAAACTTGGGTGTAGTTGTGAGCAGTGAGGAACCACTGTCACCAACACGTCTGGCAGCCCCTGGCCCTCATCCGGGACCTCAGAGACCAGGAGCCTTGGGTTTCCAGCTCTGGAGCGGGCCGCCTGTTGCAGCCCCATCGGTCTGGCCAAGAGCCTGTCTGGCTGCGTGTGCCTTCTAGCAAGGCCACAGACGTTCCTGGTTACCTGTGGCTGTGCATGTCAGAGTGTGTACAGAACAGCAGAAACAACCAACATTTTAAGTCGCAGGCAAACAAGTACAGGGCCCTTTCTCTCAACGGCAGTCCCGTTCAGAGGGCTGGGAAGAGGGCAGATGCCCCATGTTGTGTGTGTGCAGAAGGAGACCCCATCTGGAGCCCTGTGTTCTCCAGTGGCCAGGTTCGGAGGCACCAGCCACATTTCACCCTCAATTTCCTCCCGAATCAGCCTGGGCCCGGTCCTCCCACCATTTCCTGAAGCTGAATCAGATGCCAGGTTGGAGACCAGTTCTTACTTTTGACTTTAGCCCCAGAGGTTTAAGAGCAAATCTGGCCTAGAATGAGGACCTTAGTCTAGGTTCAGGTCTTAGCTGTATGACCTTGGGCAAATGACTTTCTTGACCTTGGTTTATTTCTGCTAAAAACAGAGACATTCGTACTCCAGGAGGGGAAATGGTTAACTTAGGTTTTAGTTTTCACCTGTGCTCTCATCTGACCCTCAAAGCAGCCCTCCTCTTCCTGTGTAAGGGGATGAAGTTAATGGATCCACCAAGCCTCCAAGCTCAGCCTAGCACCCATCTCTGGCCAGGTGAGCAGAGCCTCAGAACTGGGAGTCCCCTCCCCACTGTTGACTCTGCTGCCCATTTGGAAGCCTGGTCTGCAGGTGATGGCTGCAAAGACCCCTTTCCTGGCGTTCAGACACTATCATAGTCATGGCTGAGGCCCAGGGCTATGGTCACCTCTCCCTTTTTCCACCCTGGACTTCTGTGTCACCCCAAAACCCAGGAATGGGCTGAATTCTCAAGACTGCTTGCTGCTACCTTGGAGGTGACTTAACGCGGGAGAGGTGGCTGTTTTGGCCAGCTTGGAGAGATGTGGGCCTTCGGAACTGTCCAATGCCTCAGCGGGGCTTGGAGCAGCCTGAGGGCAGCGGGCAGCCTCAGAATGGTTCTGGGGTCAAGGTCCTTCCTGAGTCCCAGCTGGGTTTCCCTGGCGTGTCCTCCTCTCGGCATATCCTCGGCTTGCTTGGGTGTTGGGGCTTTTTATAGCTGAAGGGGGAGCTGCAGCTGTCCCCTCCTGTCACAAGGCTTGGCAGAAAGGACGCCTGCTTGGAACAGGGGAGAACCAGCCTCAGACCAGCAGCCCCAGCCTGGCACTCCCTGATGTGACTTGAAGTAAAGCAGTCGCAGTGTGGGGAGCTGTGACCCCTCTGGAAAGGGCTTTCATTTCTTTGTGAAAAATGTGAAAAATGTTTGGGAGGCTGAGGCAGGTGGATCACGAGGTCAGGAGATCGAGACTATCCTGGCTAACACAGTGAAACCCCGTCTCTACTAAAAGTACAAAACTTTAGCCGGGCGTGGTGGCAGGTGCCCGTGGTCCCAGCTACTCGGGAGGCTGAGGCAAGAAAATGGCGTGAACCCGGAAGGTGGAGCTTGCAGTGAGCCGAGATCACGCCACTGCACTCCAGCCTGGGCTACAAAGGGAGACTCTGTCTCAAAAAAAAAAAATTTTTTTTAATTAAAAAAAAAGAAAAATGTGAAAAATGACCTCCACAAAGGAGCAGGGCCAGGAAATCATATTTGAGAATGCAAGCGGGGGCCAGGTGTGGTGGCTCATGCCTGTAATCCCAGCACTTTGGGAGGCCAAGGTGGGCACATCACAAGGTCAGAAGATTGAGACCATCCTGGCTAACATGGTGAAACCCCATCCCTACTAAAAATACAAAAAATTAGCCGGGCACAGTGGCTCACGCCTGTAGTTCCAGAAGCTTGGGAGGCTGAGGCCGGAGAATCACTTGAACCTGAGAGGCAAAGGTTGCAGTGAGCTGAGATCACGCCACTGCACTCCAGCCTGGGCGACAGAGCGAGACTCCGTCTCAAAAAAAAAAACAAAAAAAACAAAAAAGAAGAGAATGCTAGGGGGGAAAAGTGACATACTTTTGAAGTAAGCCCTAAATATCTGAGGTGCCAGCCATGCAGTACTATGTAGAGCTATTTTCAGAGTCTCAAATTTTGGGATTCCTGGGTGAGCTGCTGAACATTCTTGCGTGATGCGTTACCACAGACTGACCCAGAGTTGGGAGCTCAGCTGCACTCAGGTCACCTCATGATGTCTGAGGAGGCAGCCTGTGTTCCTCTGAGAATGCCAGGCTACCTGGTGGGAAGGAGTTCAGCAGTTTCTGAGTGCTGGCTTGGGCAGGGGGTTCTGTCCGACCCCAGGTTCCTTCCCTTGGGGCCCACAGGTAGGTCAAGGCACCCAGGGACAGATGTGCTGGGTTAGTTGGGCTCTGGCCCAGTCTCCCAGCCTCTTCTGCAGATAATGAGTGGTTCATTCCTTCCCACAGCAAACACTTACTAATAAAATTGTTTTCCTGCTCTCTGGGAGACAGTTTCACCCACACCTTCCCTCAGTGCAAACTCCCACCCCCACCCCCGGGAGAGCCTGTGCGCACTGCCCCAGGCAGCCTGTGCCCTGTGCCCCCGAGGCCTCCCTTCCACCACATGCAAAGGACAGTTCTCTGGCATCTTCTCCAGACTTTTTCTCTTTGGTTGCTGGTCTCTGAGCTCCTGGTTTTTTTCACCTCGTCCAGGCCTTGCCTGACCTCATGGCCGCAGACCCCTCTCGGTCTTTCCACCCACCTTCTCCAGACCTCATTTGGCCCTGGTCCAGATGGCCTGACAGCCCAGCTGTTCCTTGTCAGTCACAATCGCTGGGATCTGTTGGCCATTAGCCTTTACACCCACCTCATGGTCAAGTTCCCAAAGCCCTGTGGTGCCCCCTGCAACCTTCTGCAGCCCCTCTCAGCTGCTCAGGCCAAATGTCTCAGTGTGAGCCTCCATTTCCCTCAGGCACTCACGTGCACATCGAGCCCGCTGACTCCCCACCCTCCCTAAGTCCAGCCTCAAATATGTCCTCCACACAGCAGCCCAGACAATCTTCTAGAACAATCCAGTCTTGTTGCTGCCGCTGCTCAGTATCCTCCAACAGGCTTCACTCACCACCAAGGCCTGAGTGCTCTGACCATCGCCTGCCTTGCTGGTCCTGCTCCTACCCCTCATCTGATCTCCCTGCACCCCAACAAGGCTCCTACCTCATCCCAGACATGAGCTGATCACAGCCGAGAGAGACACAATCCTGAATGCTGAAATCCCAAAAAATCAAAATTCTGAAAATATAATTCTGGAAAAAATTTTAAAATTCTTTAAAGGATATTTATGTACTTTTCTTTTCTTTTCTTTTTTTTGAGACGGAGTTTCGCTCTTGTTGCCCAGGCTGGAATACAACGGCACCATCTCGGCTCACTGCAACTTCTGCCTCCTGGGTTCAAACAATTCTTCTGCCTCAGCCCTCTGAGTAGCTGGGATTACAGGCGTGCACCACCACACCCGGCTACTTTTGTATTTTTAGTAGAGACGGGGTTTCTCCATGTTGGTTAGGCTGGTCTCAAACTCCCGAATTCAGGTTATCTGCCAGCCTCAGCCTCCCAAAGTGCTGGGATTACAGGCACGAGCCACCATGCCTGGCCATTTTTTTACATTATTAAAGGGAATTTATTTGAGAAACATAAAAACATGACAGAACACATCATAGGCCACTTTACACGATAAAATAGACAATAATAACATCCATGTTTGTGTAAGTGTAAACAGTCATATCAACGACAGTTATGCGCAGATGAACTGTATTTGTTGAGGCCGAGCGCAGTGGCTCACGCCTGTAATCCCAGCACTTCCGGAGGCCGAGGCGGGCGAATCACGAGGTCGGGAGATCGAGACCATCCTGGCGAACACGTTGAAACCCCGTCTCTACTAAAAATACAAAAAAATTAACCAGGAGTGGTGGCGGCACCTGTAATCCCAGCTACTCAGGAGACTGAGGCAGGAGAATGGTGTGAACCCGGGAGGCGGAGGCTGCAGTGAGTCGAGATGGCGCCACTGCACTCCAGCCCGGGTGACAGAGCGAGACTCTGTCTCAAAAAAAAAAAAAAAAAAAAAAAAAAAATATGTTGACAGAGGAAATGCGTAAACTGCGTGAACACATATCACTTAGGTGGGAATTGCGTGCGCCCAGCTTCATAACTGCAGTCTTCCGAAAAGCCAGGATGAACAACCTACGTCTTCTGACGGGCTCAATTAAGAATCGCAACAGATCACCACCACATATGCAGTTGCCAAAAACAACGAGGTCCAGAGAAATTTTTCACAAATGCAGATGTACAAAAAGGACATCTCTTCATTTATTGAGGAAATTTCCCATTTTTATGTACACACACAGTCAACATTGTGGTAATGCACTTTTGCGGAGTCAGTTTTGCAAAAAATGCCTAAAACAAATTAGAACACTGCATGAGTCACTAAAACAATTTACATTTTCAGTATTGAAAGGATGCAAGGATAAAATCAGCACCATGAAATGTAAAAAAAATGCTGACAATTTATGATGATGAAAAAAAGCAAAAAAAAAAAAAACTATACAGAAAATTCACTTTGAAAAGGCCATATGTTGAATTTTCTACATAAGCCATATTGCAGGAGTAGATTATGGGCAACTATGCAGAGCTATTCTGTAAGAGCTGGCAAGCTTCCATGACCCCATTAACTATAGTCTGAAGTCTTGCATCACAATGAATAGCTGCTTTTTTTTGCTTTTTTTTTTCTTTTAGGACATGGCTTTCCTTGGAGAATACATTCAAAGTCATTTTCTAGGTGGCACTGCTTTTTAAAAATTTCTGTGATTCCTGTGATTGTGATTTTTGGAATTTTAAATATTAGAGATTTTACACTTCAGGGATTTTGATCTTTCAGGATTTCAAGA
The DNA here is from genome assembly GCF_002776525.5 of Piliocolobus tephrosceles. Taxonomy (NCBI): domain Eukaryota; kingdom Metazoa; phylum Chordata; class Mammalia; order Primates; family Cercopithecidae; genus Piliocolobus; species Piliocolobus tephrosceles. The sequence goes on from NC_045446.1 coordinate 86,954, forward strand.
CTCAGGAGTGTGTCTTTCAGGATTATAATCCAAACACATCCCAGACACAGCGCACTCCCACCCTTCACTGGTGCCTTTGTCTGGACAGCCTTTCCCTCATGGTTTTACTCGTTTCTTTAGATCATTTAGGCTTTGCTCAAATGACATCTCCTCAGATACATCTTGTTTACTGTCTGCTTTTGAAGCTGGAATATAAGTCCCATGAGGGCAGAGATTCTGTTGTGTTCACCACTGAATCTTTAGAGCCTGGAGCAGTGTCTGGTTTAGCAGATTTTTCAGTCAATGTTGCATGGATGGATGGACAGATGGGCATATGGATATATGGATGGGTGGATGGATGAATGGATGGGTGGATGGGTGAGTGGATGGATGATGGATGCATGGATGGATGGATGAATGCACAGATAGTTAAGTGGGCAGATGGATGAGTGTATGGATAGGTAGATGGATGAATGGATGGGTGGATGCGTGAATGGATGGGTGGATGGGTGAGTGGATGGACAAACAGATGAGTGAGTGGATGGATGATGAATGCATGGAAGGATGGATACATGGATGGATGGATGGATGAATGGACAGATGGGTGGACAGATGGATGAGTGTATGGATAGGTGGGTGGATGCATGGATGGGTGGATGGGTGAGTGGATGGACGGACAGATGAGTGAGCGGATGGATAATGGATGCATGGATGGATGGATGTACAGATAGTTAGGTGGGCTGATGGATGAGTGTATGGATAGGTGGATGGATAGATGCATGGAGGATGGATGGATGGATGGATGGACGGATGGGCGGGTGGGTGGGAGGAGTGGATGGGTGGATGGATGCAGGAATGAGTGGATGGATGTGTGGATGGATGGATGGATAGATAAGTGGATAAGTGGATGGATAGATGCATGGATGAGTGGATGGATAGATGGACACATGGGTGGGTGAGTGGATGGATGAGTGAATGGGTGGATGAGTGGATGGGTGGATGGATGGATGAGTGGGTGGATGAGTGGACAGATGGGTGGGTGGGTGAATGGATTATTGGAGGGGTTGTTATAAGGATGGATGAAGTTTCCATTATATGCTGGGAACTGGGCTGGATTTGGAGGATACAAAGCCGAGTCAGACATGAGAGACAACTGTGGGGATTACACTTCTCCATCAGAATGACCCACAGTATTGTCATTGACCATGATAAAGGCCACAGCTGAGTCCAAGCCCAGGAGCCAGTAGAAGTAGTAGGACATCTGACCCCACCAAGGCCCCCAGATTTGTCCATGGTCATTGTCTGTACCTCCAGGCTTGGCTGTGGTCATCACCCTCACTATAGACAATCACACCCCTATCCATTTGTTTTGAAATGGTAAATTGGTGATAAGAGCAAATTTCACTAGGAGCATGATTTTACTTTTGTTCTTCCCCAGAAACCACATTTGTCCTAAATGTGAAACTACTTTCTAGGCTTTCCCCCCGACCTTCCAGGTCCCTGGCCAGTCTTCATCTGACTTGGTTTCTCAAGCAGGAGCCAAGTCCTGTGAGGCCAGAGGAAGGAAGGTGTCCTGAATGTTATCTTCAGCAGTGCTGGGCTCCCGATACCAGCCTCAGGCCGTGGGGGGCTCTGCCCCTCCTCTGTAATAATCCCTTCCGCCTGAACCTTTAATTATAGCTTTGGGGTCCAGTTCTGGAGAAGGCTGTGGACCTGAGTGCTTGTTCAAAGGATCACTCTCCCAGCCTGTGGTGCTTTGTCTTTTACAGATAAGAACTAGCTGCACCACCACCCAGGCTTGCCCCTGAGGGAGGCCTCCATCTCTGCCCTTTTTGGGCTTAATTGGAGTGGGGGGTGCAGGTGGTGTGTGTGGGTGGGCAGTGGAGAGGCCCACTGTGCTGCAGGACATTAGGCTTCCAAAGAAGCCCCCAGCCAGCCCAGCCTTGGGTGGGTGATGCCCCGATGAAGGCCGAGAGGAGGGAGCTGGCAGGGGTGGGAGCAGTGATGCCAGGAGGAGACATTGCCCTCCAGGAGAGAGAGATTTTGCAGCACTCCCTCAAGCCCAGATGGCCACGCCGGCCACGACCTTCAACCTCTTCCCATCTGCCCCCTCACCGGTCTTCCGACCTTTCTGACCTTTCCAAGCACAAACCTGTCCTCACTTCACACTCACACAGCTTCTACTTGTGGGGCCCCACCTGCAGCAGTGAGCTTTGGTCTTCATCCTAGCCTCGTTTTTAGTCCCCGGTTTGAACCACTTGTTCAAACCAAACCCTGTGGTTAAAGAACCTGAGGCCTCCACCCACAGCAAGGCTGCCCGAAATGGCCTCTCCTGTCATCACCCTGAGGCCTAGACCCTCTTCCCCCCACCCCCAGGTCTGCCCTTTAATAGAAGGAAAATGATGTGACCCAGAGAGAAAGAGAAGGTGGCCAAGTGGGGATGCAGGATGGATGGACATTAAGGCCCCATGTAACAGCTGGGAAACTGAGACTTGGAGAGCATTCAGAGTTCCAGGCCCAGGGTCTTCCAGACCCATCCTGGCCCATCCCAGCCCATCCCGGCCCCTCCCGGCCCATCCCGGCCCATCCTGGCTCATCCTGGCCTATCCTGGACAGGGCAGCATCAGAAGGTGTGCTCAAGGCCGTGGATGGACAAAAGTAGTCCTGTTACCTGAATCTTCACCCTCACCGTCTTCAGCCACTCAGCACATACCTGTCAAGCTTGCCCTGGACATACCCCTAATGCCCCTGGAAGGTGGGAGGAAGACCAACCACCATGCACACCCTCTCTCACAAAGCTGCAAGGCCACCTCAGCCTGTAGGACCACCTGGAAGGTCTAGTGGACACCTGTGGGCACATGGCACCACCCTGTGTCCAGACTTGGAAACACAGAAGCTGCTGGAGGAGGCACAGACAGGGGCACAGCCCTCTTCCATGGAGCTCTTCAAATCAGAGACCCAGAAACAGCACACATGCATGAAAACATTTATAGGCTCCTTTTTTATTGCATTAGAAATCTATTTCTTCACGTAAAATAGTGGTTCGTAAAGTGTGGTTCCTGGACCAGCAGCATCAGCGTCACCTGCCTTGTTGGAAATGAATCGGAAAGTGGGGTGGTCCTAGCAATCTGTTACAACAACCCCCCAGGTGGTTCTGATACACAGCCAAGTTTGAGAACCAGCCAGGCATGGTGGTTCCCACCTGTAATCTCAGCACTTTGGGAGGCCAAAGTGGGCGGATCACCTGAGGTCAGAAGTTCGAGACCGTCCTGGACAACATGATGAAACCCCGTCTCTACTAAAAGTACAAAAATTTGCTGGGCATGGTGGTGCATGCCAGTAGTCCTAGCTACTCGGGAGGTTGAGGCTCATGCCGGTAATCCCAGCACTTTGGGAGGCCGAAGTGGGTGGATCATCTGAGGTCAGGAGTTCAAGAGAAACCTGGCCAACATGGTGAAACCTCATCTCTACTTTTTAGTTTTTTATACAAAAATTAGCCAGGCTTGGTTGCGCATGCCTCTAATCTCAGCTACTCGGGAGGCTGAGGCAAGAGAATCACTTGAACCCAGGAGGCAGAGGTTTCAGTGAACTGAAATCGTACCACTGCAATCCAGCCTGGGCAATAAGAGCAAAAAATAAAAATAAAAAAATGAAATAAAATAAAAAGAGAAGAAAAGAAAGAAGCAACCTAAGCATAGAAGAAATTTTCTTAGTCTTATCTTTAATAAACAAACAGGGCTGGGTGCAGTGGCTCATGCCTGTAATTCTAGCACTTTGGGAGGCTGAGGCAGTCAGATCACCTGAGGTCAGGAGTTTGAGACCAGCCTGACCAACATGGAGAAACTCAGTCTCTGCTAAAAATAGAAAACTAGCCGGGCCTGGTGGTGCATGCCTGTAATCCCAGCTACTTGGGAGGCTGAGGCAGGAGAATTGCTTGAACCCAGGAGGCAGAGGTTGCAGTGAGCCAAGATCGCACCATTGCACTCCAGCCTGGGCAACAAAAGTCAAACTCCATCTCAAAAACATAAAAATAATAAAAGTAAATTAATAAAGTCTGGAGCAAACATCACAGTAAAAGCTGAAATATTGAAAGCCTTTCATCTTAGAATGAGAACGAAGCAACAACGTCTACTGTCACCAATTCAAGGCAACATTGCACTGGAGATGCAAGCCAGTGCAATAAGGCAAGAAAAAGAAATGAAAGTTGTAAGGATTAGAAAGAAGAAGAAAATGAAACTATAATTATTTTAAAATAACATAGTTGAGGGTGTCAAGAATCTAGTATAATCTATAGATAAGCTGTTAGAATTAATAAAGTATTTGACAGGGCCACCGATCGTAATGCCAATATGCCAAAATTGGTTGTAATTCCATGTACCATCAATAAAAAATTAGACAATGAAACAAAAAAAAAGATTTTTTTGTTTGTTTGTTCTTGAGATGGAGTCTTGCCCTGTCACCCAGGCTGGAGGGCAGTGGCATAATCTCAACTCACCGCAACCTCCACCTCCCAAGTTCAAGCTATTCTCCTGCCTCAGCCTCCAGAGTAGCTGGGATTACATGCATGTGCCATCAAACCTGGCTAATTTTTGTATTTTCAGTAGAGACAAGGTCTTGCCATATTGGCCAGGCTGGTCTTGAACTCCTGACCTCATGATCCACCTGCTTTGGCCTCCCAAAGTGCTGGGATTACAGGCATGAGCCACTGGGCCTGGCCCAAAAAAATGATATTTTTAAAAGCATAAAAAATATCAAATGTAAGATGGGCATAATATTTACATAGAAAACTGTAAAACATTTTTCAATGCCTTAAATAATTGGTAATTATATTATATTCATGAATTTTAAAATACATTACTTTGACAATTTTTATTCTCCTAGAATGGAACTATAAGTTCAGTAAAATTCCAACCAAAATGCCAACAGGTTTTTCCATTAGTGGGAATTCAAAGGCTAATTCTATGATGAAAGCAGAAATACGAAGGACAACAATAACTAAGACAGCCATGAACATGAATTAGAATCAAGTTGGGGAACTGACATCCCAGACTTATTATCAAGCTATGGTAATAAGCATAGATGGTGTGGTAATGGCACAAGTAGATGAGTGTCACAGAATGTCTGTGTAATTGCTCCAAAATTGGTCTGTGGAACCACACTAAATGATTCACAGAGATTCTTTGCAGAAAGAACAGTGACTTTCATGGAGGGAAAGGTCATTTTCACATTTTATTTCATACATTTTTATACTATTAGATTTTCTTAAAATTAATATAATCAGTCATTGCTTATAAAATTTAAAATAATGCCAGTGGGGGAAGCCCTCAGGCCTTTCCATTGCCTGTTTGAAAGTTACTGGGCTCACTCATTTGGAAAACATCAGCTGCTCCCACTGGGTGCCAGGCCCTGTTCTAGGTGCTTGGGAAGTGTCAGTGAGTAAAACAGACAAATCCCTAGCCCACATGGAGGGGCTAGGAGAGAGGAGGAGGGGGAGGGGCTAGGAGAGAGGAGGGGGGAGGAGCAAGGAGGGAGGGAGGGGGGGAGGGAGGAGGGGGAGGAGCAAGGAGGGGGCAGGAGCGAGGAGGAGGAGCGAGGAGGGAGGGAAGAGCAAGGGGGAGAAGCGAGGAGGAGGGGGAGGGGGGAGAAGCGAGGAGGGAGGGAGGAGCAAGGGGGAGGAGCGAGGAGGAGGGGGAGGAGCGAGGAGGGGGGAGGAGCGAGGAGGAGGGGGAAGGAACTGAACTGGGCATCATGGTGGCAGCCCGAGGGCGGAATGAACTTCAGAGAAGTTTGAGAGCAGAAGGTGCTTTGCCGCTGTTAGACCCTGAAATTCCGCGGACCCCTGGACAGTTTTGGGAGCCGGGAGGGTGAGAAGAGTGGATCAAGCATCGCCGGGTGGACCCTGGAGAGATGGGGCAGTGAATGGGTGTGAGGGACTGTGGGATCCTCTCGGGGCCGCCGGGGAGTCATTGTTTGCCCTGAGGAGAATCACCGCAGCGGGGACAAGGCTCGGGGAAAACACTTCCTTTTGCGAGGGCGCTGCAGAGCCTCACTTGCTGGAGCTCGCACTGTGCAGTTCACGTTGTGTGCCCTCACCTGAGCTTCTGATGAGGACGCTGGAGGGCTTGGCCCTTTGAAGTCCTCACCTGTCCCTCCTCGGGCTGGGGGTGAAGGCTAGGAGGGGCTGCATGACTCCTGCCCTGGGGTGGTCCCGGCCATCCCAGCTCCCTGGTAAACAGGCCTTGGGAGTTACCTGCAAACCTTGTTCCTGGCTCTAGTTCCCCACCTCCATCCCTCCTCTTGCCTCAGCCCCTTTCTCATCTCACACGCCACATCTGATCCACCCTTTTTATGCATATGCAGAATGTGGCTCCCTCCCTGGTTCCCTTCCCCTCGGGAGAGCCTGACGTCTCCCTCCCCTCACACCCTCCCCAGCTCCACAGCAGCCCAGGGAGCCTGGTCGCTCCTCGGCCCTCCTGGCTCTCCCAGTCACCCAGGCCTCCTGTGTCCTGACTCGGCCAGCTCCTGCCAGACCATGGCCCTACCCTGCACCTGACTGTATCCCCACGGCCAACCTGCCCGCTCGTGTCTTCTCTCCTTTCTCTGCTCTGCTCTGTCCTTCACACTGTCTTGTTTTTTGTTTTTGTTTTTGAGACAGAGTCTCGCTGTCACCCCAGCTGGAGTGCAGTGGCGTGATCTCTGCTCATTGCAATCTCTGCCTCCCAGTTCAGACAATTTCCTTGCCTCAGCCTCCCGAGTAGCTGGGATTACAGGCGCCTGCCACCACACCTGGCTAATTTTTGTATTTTTAGTAGAAACAGGGTTTCACCATGTCGGCCAGGCTGGTCTCTAAGTCCTGACCTCCAGTGATCGACCCACCTCAGCCTCCCAAACTGCTGGGATCACAGATGTGAGCCACTATGCTCTGCCCTTGGCACTGTTTAATCCATGTGTTGTTTATTTATCCTATTTATTTTCTGTCTCCCAACAAAGGCGCAGCTCCTTCTGGGCAGGGCATTTTGTTCATGCCCTCAGGTGCCGCCTACCGCCCTAGAGCAGGAAATAGTGATCAGCGCCAGCTGTGAGGAGCATGGTATTGCAGCCAACACAGGAGCCACTGACCACAGGGCAGGCACTATTTACAAATTGTGGTAAAGGATCACACATAACAGAACTCTTTGTTTTAATCATTTTTAAGTGTACGGTTCAATGACGTTAGTTACATTCACAATATTGTGTAACCATCACCACTATTTCCAAAATCCTTGACAGAAACTCCCTCTCCATTAAACAGCAACTCTGCATTCCTCCGTCCCCCCAGCTTCTGGTCTACTTTCTGTCTCTACGGATTTGCCTGTTCTAATTATTTCACAGAAGCGGATTCATACAGTGCCTGTCCTTCTGTGTCAGGTTCATTTCACTTAGTGTGATGTGCTCAAGGTTCATCCATGTGTGGGGACCTCATTCCTGAATCGTATTTCTCTGTACGGACAGACTGCGTTTTGTTCGTCCGTTCACCTTGTAGGAACACTCAGGTTGCTTCCACACTTTGACGATTATAAACAATGTGTCATTTGAGTTCCTGTTTTCAATTCTTCCGCGTCTTTTGATTAAAAAACAGGTAAAAAACGGAACACTTTCAACACAGTTGCATCATTTTACTGTCCCACCAGCAACGTGGGAGGGCTTCCCATCACTTGTTTTTTTCATGTTTGTTTTGTTTAGTTGTGTAATCATTGCCATCCTAGTGGAGGTAAGATGGTATCTCACTGTTAGGGCATCTTTTCACATGCTTGTCAGTCATTCTCATCTTTTTTTTTTTTTTTTTAGAAATGTCTATTCAAGTCCTTTGCTCATTTTGAAATTGGGCTGTTTGGTTTTTGGTTGTTGATTTGAAGGAGTCCTTTTTATATTCCGTATATGAATCCTTACCTGATATATGACTCGCAAATATTTTTTCCCATTCTGTGGTGATCTCTTTAGCCCCTTGATAGTGTCCTTTGATGCACAAAAGATTTTAATTTGATGAGGTACAATTTATCTTTATTTTCTTGTTATTGCCCGTGCTTTTGGTGTTATATCTAAGAATCCAAGGTTGGCCGGGTGCGGTGGCTCACACCTGTAATCCCAGCACTTTGGGAGGCCAAGGTGGGTGGATCACTTGAGGTCAGGAGTTTGGGACCAGCCTGGCCAACATAGTAAAACCCTGTCTCTATTAAAAATACAAAAATTAGCCAGGAGTGGTGGCACACGCCTGTAGTCTCTGCTACTAGGGAGGTTGAGGCAGGAGAATCATTTGAACCCAGGAGGCGGAAGTTGCAGTGAGCCAGGATCACACCATTGCAATGGAGCCTAGGTAATGGAGCAAACTCCGTCTCCAAACAAAAATCATCATCATCATCATCATCATCATCCAAGGTCATGAAGATTTCCCTACATTTTTTCCTAAGTGTTTTATAGTTTTAGTTCTTAAATGTAGGCCTTTGGTCCATTTCCAGTTGCTTTATGTGTAGGAGGAAGCCTGGCTCCACCCAGGCCCGGCTCTAAGTGTTTTAATATCACCTCCTTTGAGCTCACAACCACCTTAGGGAGCAGGAACCGTCCATCCACAGACAGAGAAACTCACCTAGAGTGTGTCCAGGATCACAGAGTGACCAGTGAGTGGCAGAGCCAGGAGCTGGACCAGCCGCCGACTCAACAGGGTGCACGGGACCCCAGACCCCCAGGCCTCACCGCCTCTGGAGACCAATGCAGGAGAGAGTGAACTTGGGGAGTACCTTAGGCAGGTGGTCAGAGGCCTCGGGAGAGGAGACATTTGAGCAGAGAAGGGAGGTGGTGTGGCAGTCATGTGAACCTGCTGTGGGTGTGTGCACCAGAGCTGTGCTGGTGAGAGAGGAGGAACTACCCAGGAAGGCACACTGAGCGAGGGAAAGCCAGCTGCCTTTCCCAGCAGGCAGCAGTGTGACCCTTGGGGCAGGGGCTGGGGCACCTGTAGCACAGGGGATGGGGAGGCAGAGGGCCCCTGGGCCTGTAATGAGGAGGAGGCAGGACCCAGGTCCTGATGGGCTCCCCAAGTACAGCAGAAAAGGCCCTGGTGCTTCTGAGAGGTGACAATGTGCTAGCAGCCCTCACTCTCAGCCCTTCCTCCACCTCCAGCCTCCGCGTCCACTCTGGCGGCGCTTGAGGAGCCCTTCAGTCCACCCCGGCACGGTGGGAGCCCCTCTCTGGGATGGCTGAGACCAGAGTCTCCTCCCTTTGCTTGCAGGGAGGTGTGGAGGGAGAGGCGCAGGCGGGAACTGGGCGCAGGCTCGGTGCGCCCCGCACACGGAGCTGCCGGCCAGTACCGCCAGCCCAGGGCAGTGAGGGGCTTAGCACCTCAGCCAGCAGTTGTAGAGGTTGCGCCAGGTCCCCCAGCAGTGCCGGCCCACCGGCACCGCACTCAAATTCTCACCGGGCCTTTGCTGCCTCCCCGTGGGGCAGGGCTCGGGACCTGCAGCCCACCATGTCTGAGCTCCTACCCCTGTGGTGGGCGTGCCTCCCCGACGGGCACCACCCCCTGCTCCTTGGCGCCCAGTCCCGTGGACAGCCCAAGGGCTGAGGAGTGCAGGCGTGGCTCGGGACTGGCGGGCAGCTCAGCCTGCAGCCCTAGTGCAGGATCCACTGGGTGAAGCCAGCTGGGCTCCTGAACCGGATGGGGACTTGGAGAAGTTTTACATCTAGGTGGAGGATCGTATGTGCACCAATCAGCACTCTGTATCTAACTAACCTAGTGGGGACTTGGAGAACTTTTCCGTCTAGCACTCTTGTGTCTGGCTCAAGGATTGTAAATGCACCAATCAGCACTCTGTGTCTGGCTCAAGGATTGTAAATGCACCAATCAGCACTCTGTGTCTTGCTCAGGGTTTGTGAATACACCAATTGGTACTCTGTATCTAGCTAACCTAGTGGGGACTTGGAGAACTTCTCCCTCTAACTCTTGTGTCTAGCTCAAGGATTGTAAATGTACCAATCAGCACTCTGTGTCTGGCTCAAGGATTGTAAATGCACCAATCAGCACTCTGTGTCTAGCTCAGGGTTTTTGAATAAACCAGTTGGTACTCTGTATCTGGCTAACCTAGTGGAGACTTGGAGGACTAGCACTCTGTGACTCTGTGTCTAGCTCAAGGATTGTAAAGGCACCAAGCAGCACTCTGTCAAAACGGACCAATCAGATCTCTGTAAAGTGGACCGATCAACTCTCTGTAAAATGGACCAATCAGCAGGATGTGGGTGGGGCCAGATAAGGCAATAGAAGCAGGCTGCTGGAGCCAGCATTAGCAACCGGCTGGGGTCCACTTGCACGCTGTGGGAGCTTTGTTCTTTTGCTCTTTGCAATAAATCTTGCTGCTGCTCACTCTTTGGGTCCACGCTGCTTTTATGAGCTGTAACACTTACCGCGAAGGTCTGCAGCTTCAATCCTGAAGCCAGCGAGACCACGAACCCACCGAGAAGAACAAACAACTCCAGACACGCTGCCTTTAAGCCGGGCACGGTGGCTCAAGCCTGTAATCCCAGCACTTTGGGAGGCTGAGACGGGTGGATCACGAGGTCAGGAGATCGAGACCATCCTGGCTAACACGGTGAAACCCCGTCTCTACTATAAAATACAAAAAAAAAAAAAAAACTAGCCGGGCGAGGTGGCGGGCGCCTGTAGTCCCAGCTACTCCGGAGGCTGAGGCAGGAGAATGGCGTAAACCCGGGAGGCGGAGCTTGCAGTGAGCCGAGATCCGGCCACTGCACTCCAGCCCGGGTGACAGAACGAGACTCCGTCTCAAAAAAAAAAAAAAAAAGAGTTTTAACACTCACCACGAAGGTCTGCAGCTTCACTCCGACAGCGAGACCACCCACCAGAAGGAAGAAGCTCCGGAGATATGTGAACATCGGAAGGAACAAACTCCGGACACACCATCTTTAGGAACTGTAACACCCACCACCCGGGTCCACGGCTTCATTCTTGAAGTCAGACCAAGAACCCACCAATTCTGGACACACTTCCATGTACCCAGTCACCACCCTGATGGCCTTGACAGCCGGGAGAGCCCCCTGCCCTACAGGGCAAGAGGGATTTTCTGCCCCAAGGAAGAGCTTCATATACCCTGGAAGCAGTTCTGCCTCAGGGGCCACCTGGCTCTTTGGTCCTCCCAGGCTGCCTGTCCGCTATGCCCTTGGAAGTAAAGGGCACTGATCCTGGGGCTCTACAAAGATGGGCACCTCTTCTCATACACCTAATGAGGCAAAAGAGGGGGTTCTGCCCCCTGAGGCTGCGGGGCCCAGCCCCCTCTGGAAAGAGAGTCCCACTCATGCCCCTCCACCAGGCCCTGCTAACAGGAAGTCTCAAGGGCGAGGCCCTGCCTCCCCAGTAAAGACCACCAGGGCCTGGGGGCCAGGGAGGGAGGGAGGCTGCCCCCAGCTGGTGAAGGGACACCCCACAGCCACCAGCGGTCACGATTAATTCATACTTGAGGGACAGCTTTGGTTCTGAGCAGCTTGGCTCTGAAGGAACTGGATAGAGGATAGACACCTTGCAGGTTCCTGTTCTCCGAGGGTGGCAAGGGTTGGTGGCATGATGACCTTGATAAGACTTTACGGCCCCTGTTCTCCAGGGTGGGGAAGATCAATTGCTGCTCTCAAGGTCCTGCCAGGGGCCCTTCCTGAAGAAACAAGCAGAGGCTTTGATTTCCTGACCTATCTGGGGAAAGCACTTGAGCTAATAATTAATCAGATTATGGTTACATTGGCTTTTTTTTATCTTATTTTTTTAATTGTGGTAAAATTTATATAACATAAAATATACCATTTTAACCGTCGCTAAGTGTGCATTAAGTACATTCACATTGTCCACCCATCACCGCCATCCCTCTCCAGAACTTTCTCATCTGCCCAAACTGAGACTCTCTCCCCATTAAACACCCATTTCCCATCCCCTTCCCACAGCTCTGGCACCCGCTGTTCTACTTTCTCTATGAGCCGGAGGCGCTAGGGGCCTCAGGTAAGTGCTACCACACAGCATTTGTCCTTCTGTGTCTGGCTTATTCGATGTCCTCAGGGCTGTCCATGTCGCAGCTGTGTGCAGGTTCCCTTCCTTGTGGAGGCCGTCTGACTTTTGAGACCAGTTTGAACCTTTCTTTAGCTGCTCCACCAGGTTTCTTGGTAGAGTGAGTGCTCAATGGAGCAAGCGTTTGACCAGCAGCTTCATGGGGGAGGCGCTTTCTCTCTGGGTCTGTGAGGGGAAGGGAAAGACCTTCCTTAAGGAGCACTGGACACAAAGCACCTGCCTTGGAGGAGAGTTTGCTTTCATGGAAGATTGGGGCACAGAGAGCATTGCTGTGGAAGGAGATATCAGAAGTGGGGCCAAGTGCACGTTGCCTTTCCACCTGCAACCTTGGAGACAGGTCCAAGGTGTACGTGTTAAGATGGCCTTGGTCCGCACAAAACCGAAACCCACAGGGGAGCCGTTATCCCAGAACAAAGCCCTGAGGTGGCCTCCCAGCTGCCAGGGTCATCTCCTCTCCTGGGCCTGGGCATCGCTTATGGACCTCCGAGGTTTGTGTCCATGTCCGATAGGACAAAGGTGGAGGGAGGCCAAGAGCCAACGTGTAGGGAGACCCCTTTCACTAACCTGGAAACAGAGGCCCGTTGCATTGCGGGCTGCTGGCCAGATCCCCAATACCAACGGCCGTGGCAGCTCCACCCACCACCTTCAGGAGCTGTGGTTTCCCCAAGCCCACCCAGCAGGCCCCCTCTCCACTAATTGCCCAGACTATGTCCCAAGGTCACCTTCTGCAAAGCTTTATGGGAAAGCACTTTGCTGATCCACACAAAAAAGCTTCTGTTGGTAAGAAGAGGGGAAGATGGGCCTTGGGTTGGCAGCAAACAGGTGCTGCCACTTCTGGTTCCATTTGGGACCCCTGAAGGCTCTGGGGGCCAATTGTCCTAGAAGGAGAGCTGGGGGTTGATGAGTTGATGAGGTGGGGGCTTTGGCGCTGTCCCCAAGAGGAGTGCATGGGAGAGAGAGGGCTAGCATCGAGGAGAGAGGTGTGGGGGGTCAGAATGTTGGGGGCCCAGGGGAGAAGGACGGAGGAAGTGGATGAGAGTGTGATACCAAAGCGCTGTCGATGAGTGACAGAAACGGAGGGGGAATTTTCGGCCACTGTCCGGAGCGTAGGACTCTGTGCAGAAAGGCTATAAGCCTAAAGAGCTTCTTTGAGGAAAACTGTGCTCTGTGATGTGGGTAGACCCTGGTACTGCCCCTTTGCAGAAGCTGAACATAGATCACCATTGCCTTTTGAACCGAACTGAGGATTTCTGGAAGCAGCTGTGGCCCATGGGTCATGAGGCTGTTTAGATTTATATGAGTTCCATTGAGGACTCTCAGGGATTTTGGACCTAAATTTGGCAACTGTTGCACCTTGAACTGAATTATCCAACCGTTGAGCAGGACAGCATCCCTAGCCTGGGCACCATAGGGAGACCTTGTCTCTAAATAAACAAATAAAAATTAACCAGATGTGTTGATGCATGCCTATAGTTCTAGCTACTTGGAAGGCTGAGTGGGAAGGATCCCTTGAGCTTCGAAGTTTGAGGTTGCAGTGAGGGAAGCTCGCACCACTGCACTCTAGCCTGGGCGACAGAGTAAGACCTTGTCTCAAAAAAAAAAAAAAGAAAAAGAAAAAAGATAATTCTTTGTACATTTTGGATAACAGTCCATTATCAGATATGTGTTTTGCAAATATTTTATCCCAGTGTGTGGCTTGTCTCCTCATTCTCTTAATACTGTCTTTTCCAGGGCAGAAGTTGTACATTTTAATGAAGCCCACTTATCAACTTTTTCTTTTATGCACCATGATTGTATATAAAAAGTCATCACCAAACCCAAGGTCACCTAGATTTTTGTCTCATACTATCTTCTAAAAGTTTTGTTGTTTTGCACTTAACATTTAGGTCTGTGATACAATTTGAGTCAAATTTTGTGAAACATTTTTTCATGAGACTATCCAATTGTTCCAGCATCATTTGTTGAAAATACTATCCTTTTCCTTTGATTTGCCTTTGCTCCTTTTTCACAGATCAGTTGACTATATTTGTGTGTGCCAATTCCGGGCTCTGTATTCTGTTCCATTGATTTTTTTTTTTTTTTGAGACGGAGTCTCGCTCTGTCACCCAGGCTGGAGTTCAGTGGCCGGATCTCAGCTCACTGCAAGCTCCGCCTCCCGGGTTTGCGCCATTCTCCTGCCTCAGCCTCACGAGTAGCTGGGACTACAGGCGCCCGCCACCTCGCCCGGCTAGTTTTTTGCATTTTTTAGTAGAGGCGGGGTTTCACTGTGTTAGCCAGGATGGTCTCCATCTCCTGACCTCGTGATCCGCCCGTCTCGGCCTCCCAAAGTGCTGGGATTACAGGCTTGAGCCACCGCGCCCGGCCGCATTGATTTATCTGTATAGTCTTTGGCCAATATCACTGTGCTGATTGCTGTAGCTTTACAGTAACTCTTGAACCAAGTAGCGTCAGTCCTCTGACTTTGTTCTTCTTCGGTATCTTGTTGGTTATTCTGAGTCTTTTCCCTTTCCATATAAACCTTAGTGTTTTTTTGGTTTTGTTTTGTTTGTTTTGTTTTTAGAGGAAGGGTCTTGCTGTCACCCAGGCTGGAGTGCAATAGCATGACCTTGGCCTACAATAGCCTCAATTTCCCAGGCTCAAGCAATTCTCCCACCTCAGCCTCCCAAAGTAGATGGGGTTACAGGCATGCACTGGCACACCCAGCTAAATTTTTATATTTTTGTAGAGATGGGGTCTCATTATGTTGTCCAGGCTGGTCTCAAACTCTTGGCCTCAAGCCATCCTCCCGCCTCCCAAAGTGCTGAGATTACAAATGTGAGCCACCATACAGTTTTTTGATATCTACAAAATAATTTGCTATAATTTTTATTTTTATTATATTGAATCTGCAGATCAATTTGGGAAGAACTGGCATCCTAATAATATTGAGCCTTCCCATCCATGAACAAGGAATATTTATTTAGAGCTTTGATTTCTTTCATCAGATATTTGCAGTTTATCATGTACACATTTTGTGAGATTTATATCTAAGTCAGGTTTTTGATGCTAATATAAATGATATTATGTTTTAATTTTCAAATTCCAACTGTTCATTGCTAGGCAAGCAAGTGACTTTTGCTTATTACCCTTGCAACCTGCAACCTTGCTATAATCACTTATTAGTTCCAGGAATGTTTTGTTCTTTGGAATTTTCTTTTTTTTTTTTTTTTTTTTTTTTTTTTTTTTTTTTTTTTTTTTGAGACGGAGTCTCGCTCTATCGCCCAGGCTGGAGTGCAGTGGCCGGATCTCAGCTCACTACAAGCTCTGCCTCCCGGGTTCCCGCCATTCTCCTGCCTCAGCCTCCCAAGTAGCTGGGACTACAGGCGCCCGCCACCTCGCCCGGCTAGTTTTTTGTATTTTTAGTAGAGACGGGGTTTCACGGTGTTAGCCAGGATGGTCTCGATCTCCTGACCTCGTGATCCACCCGTCTCGGCCTCCCAAAGTGCTGGGATTACAGGCTTGAGCCACCGCGCCCGGCCTGTTCTTTGGAATTTTCTATAGAATCATGTCATGTGCAAGCAAAAATAGTTCATTTCTTCCTTCCCAATTTGCATACCCTCTTCTTCTTTTCTGGTCTTATTGTGAAGGCTAAGACTTCCAGCACAATGCTGAATAGGAGTGGTGAGAGGGGGCACCCTTGTCCTGTTCCCAGTCTTAAAGAGAAAGCATCCAGCTTCTCAATATTAAGTATGATATTAGCTGTAGGTTTCTCTGTAAATGTTCTCTATCAAGTTGAGGAAGTTCCGGCCAGGCGCGGTGGCTCACGCCTGTAATCCCAGCATTTTGGGAGGCTGAGGCAGGTGGATCACAAGGTAAGGAGATCAAGACCATCCTGGCTAACACGGTGAAACCCCGTCTCTACTAAAAACACAAAAAATTAGTCGGGCACGGTGGTGGGCGCCTACAGTTCCGGCTACTCGGGAGGCTGAGGCGGGAGAATGGCGTGAACCTGGGAGGCGGACCTTGCAGTGAGCCGAGATCGCACCACCGCAGTCTAGCCTGGGCTACAGAGCAAAACTCTGTCTCCAAAAAAAAAAAAAAAAAAAAAAAAAAAGTTGAGGAAGTTCCACTCTGTTCCTGCCTTGCTAGAGTTGTTATCATAAATAGGTGTTGAGTTTTGTCAAATGCTTTTTCTTTATCTATTGATATGATCATGTTTTTTCTTCCTTAGCCCGTTGATGTAATGGATTACATTAATTTATATTTGACTGTTAAACCAGCCTTGAATGTCCGGAGTAAACCCCACTTGGTTGTGATGTATCATTCATTTTACACATATTGGGCTCGGTTTGCTAACTTTTTGTAGAGGATTTTTATATCTACATTCCTGAGAAATATCAGTGTGTTATTTTCCTTGCTTGTAATGTCTTTGTATAGTTTTGGTATTAAGGTATTACAACCTTCATTGAATGAGTTAGGAAGTGTTCCCACTGCCTCTATTTTCTGGAAAAGATGATAGGAAATTGTTATCATTTCTTCATTATGTTTTCAATAGAATTCACCAGTAAAACCATCTAGGCCTAATGCTTTGTTTTGGAAGGTCATTAATTGTGGATTCAATGTCTTGTTTTTGTTTTTGTTTTGAGTTAGGATCTGGCTCTGTTGCCTGGGTTCGAGTGCAGTGGCATTATCATAGCTCACTGCAGCTTGAACTCCTGACCTCAAGCAATCCTCCTGCCTCAGCCTCCTAAAGTGCTTGGATTACAGGTGTGAGGGCAGTGGCTGGAGGCAAAAAGTTTGAGAAGAGCCTGGGCAACATAGAAAGACCCAGTCTCTATTTTTTAATAAAAATATTAATTTATATAAAAATATATATGTAATTTTATTTGTCATCTTTACCATTTTAAGTATATAGCTCGGTGCTAGTATTACACATATATTGTTTTCTCCTTCATCTCTTTTCCCCCACTCTCTTTCCTGGCCTTTTTTATCCTTTAAAAGACAGAAGTCTTATTACCCCGCCCAAGTCTTGAACTCCCGCAATCCTCCCACTTAAACCTGTCCTGTAGCTAGGACTACGCCTAGTTTGGTTAAATGTATTTTTAATTCCTCTGACTTGTTTTTTGACCCATGTGTTATTTGCAAGTGTATTGTTTATCCCAAATATTGGGGGATTTTCTGATCGGGAAGCTCCCTTCCATTCTTCCCAGTTTGCTTAGTGTTTTTAATCATGAAGAGGTATTGGGAAATGTAGACTATTCTTTCTGTCTCTATTGAGATGATCAAGCAGTTTTTGTCCTCTTAAATATTACTATGATCTGTTACATTAATTGATTTTTGGATGTGAAACCAACCTTGCACTCCTTAGAGAAAACACACTTAGTCATGGTTTGTAATTCTTTTTATATGCTAATAGATTCTGTTTCTTAAGTAGTTTGTTGAGGATTTTTCATATCTCTACTCACAAAGGATATTGGTTTACAGTTTTCTTGTGATGAGTTTGCCTGGTGTTGGTATCAGTGTCATAGACCTCAGAGAACGAGTTGGGAAGCATTCCCCTGAGGGCTTTTCTTTGTGGGAAGTTTTTCTTCCTGTAATTAGTAATTCAATCTCTTTACTTGTTATAATTTGTCTTAGTCTATTCTCACACTGCTGTAAAGACATACCTGAGACCAGGTAATTTATAAAGAAAAGAGGTTTAACTGGCTCATGGTTTTGTGGGCTGTACAGACCTCCTGCTTCTGGGGAGGCCTCAGGAAACTTACAATCATGGCAGAAAGCAAAGGGGAAGCAGGCACATCTTCATTGGCCAGCAGGACAGAGAGAGCAAAGTGGGACACGCTACACACTTTCTAACAACCAGATCTCATGAAAACTTACTCACCATTATATGAACAGCAAGGAGGAAATCCATCTCCATGATCCAATCACCTGTCACCAGGTCCCTCCCCCAACACTGGGAATTACAATTCAACACGAGATTTGGGTGGGGACACAGAGCCAAACTGTCATCAGAAAGAGGTCCTGATCCAGACATCGTGGTTCTCGGATCTCATGCAAGAAAGAATTTGAAAGCTGGGCGCGGTGGCTCAAGCCTGTAATCCCAGCACTTTGGGAGGCCGAGACGGGTGGATCACGAGGTCAGGAGTTCGAGGCCATCCTGGCTAACACGGTGAAACCCCATCTCTACTAAAAATACAAAAAACTAGCCGGGCGAGGTGGCGGGCGCCTGTAGTCCCAGCTACTCAGGAGGCTGAGGCAGGGGAATGGCGTAAACCCGGGAGGCGGAGCTTGCAGTGAGCTGAGATCCGGCCACTGCACTCCAGCCTGGGCGACAGAGCGAGACTCCGTCTCAAGGAAAAAAAAAAAAAGAAAGAATTTGAGAAAAATCCCTTAAGAGTAAAGTGCCAGGTGTGGTGGCTCACACCAGTAATCCCAGCACTTTGGGAGGCCAAGGCAGGCATATCACAAGGTCAAGAGTTCAAAGCCAGCCTAACCAACATGATAAAACCACATCTCTACTAAAAATACAAAAATTAACCAGGCATGGTGGTGTGCACCTGTAATTCCAGCTACTCAGGGGGCTGAGGCAGGAGGATTGCTGAACCCAGGAAGCGGAGGTTGAAGTGAGCTGAGATTGTGCCACTGCACTCCAGCCTGGCAACAGAGCGAGACTCTGTGGGAAAGAAGAAAAACAAAGAGTAAAGTGAGAGCAAGTTTACTGAGAAAGTAAAGGAATAAAAGAATGGCTACTCCACAGGCAGAGCAGCCCCAGAGGCTGCTGGTTGCCCATTTTTATGGTTATTTCTTGATTATATGCTAAATGAGGAGTGGATTATTCATGAGTTTTCCAGGAAAGTGGTGGGCAATTCTCAGAATTCAGGGTTCCTCCTCTTTTAGACCATATAGGGTAACTTCCTGACTTTGCCATGGCATTTATAATCTGTCACCATGCTGGTGGGAGTGTCTTTTAGCATGCTAATGTACTGTAACTAGAGTAATGAGCTGTGAGGATAACCAGAGGTCACTCTCATTGCCATCTTGGTTTTGGTGGTTTTGGCCAGCTTCTTTACACCACCTCTTATATCAGCAAGGTCTTTATGACCTGTAGCTTGTGTCAACCTCCTATCTCATCCTGTGACTTAGAATGTCTAACCTCCTGGGAATGCAGCCCAGTAGGTCTCAGCCTTATTTTACCCAGTCCCAGTTCAAAATGAGTTGCTCCGGTTCAAACGCCTCTGACATCTCCTCTCTCCCTTTTACAAGGGAACCCTTAATCCTAAGGATTATAAAGGGACGAAGATCCATCTTCTGTGACTTCCTCAGGCTGAATAGGGGTGACAATATTCCTGCCTAACTATTAGGGTCTCTTGCATTCAGAGTAGTGAAGAGTTCAGTCAGAAAACGTAGGTATGATGAGGGCCATTCATAACTCCAAGAAAAGGTGATAATTGGAAGATTAATAAGTGTTCAATGTAAGAAAACATTCAGGTTGGGCATGGTGACTCACGACTGTAATCCCAGCACTTTGGGAGGCCAAGGCAGGTAGATTGCTTGAGGTCAGGGGTTTGAGACCAGCCTGACCAACATGGTGAAACCTCATCTCTACTAAAAGTACAAAAAATAGCCAGACATGGTGGCAGGCGCCTCTAATCCCAGCTACTCTGGAGGCTGTGGCAGGAGAATTGCTTGATCCTGGGAGGCGGAGGTTGCAATGCACTGATATCATGCCACTGCACTCCAGCCTGGATGACACAGTGAGACTCTTGTCTCCAAAAGAAAAAAAAAAAGAATGAAAAGAAAACATCCAGTAAGCTTATTCTACACAAAGAGTACTACCGCAATATATTTCACAACAGCAAAGTAAAATAAGTAAAATTATCCTAAGTAAACTAAATAAGAAGGCTTTCCATGAACTGGGCAACTGTTGGAACCAAGCTGATATGGGGTCACTAGCTGATTCCAAAATGTGCCCAGAATTAGAATACTGATTCAAATTTTTACATTACCCATCCCTTGTGTTTTTTCTGAGCTGCAACCAGAGATCACTGGTTGGTTCACAGGAATAGGCAAGGTTAGTCTAAACTGCAGAAAAAAAACTAAAAAACAACAGATGAGAGGAGAATCTAATAACAAGTCACCAGTTTTCAAAACACAATTTTTCTCTTTTCAGTCCTCCATTTTTACTAAAGGCGAATCATGGTAAGACTGATTTGCTTTATTATACTTGACCTGATTATTTGTATAAAGTGCAGCAATAATATTTTTTTTTTTTTTTTTTTTTTGAGACAGAGTCTGGCTCTGTCGCCCAGGCTGGAGTGCAGTGGCATGATCTCGGCTCACTGCAAGCTCCGCCTCCTGAGTTCACACCATTCTCCTGCCTCAGCCTCCCAAGTAGCTGGGACTACAGGTGCCCGCTACTGCGCCTGGCTAATTTTTTGTATTTTTTAAGTAGAGACGGAGTTTCACCATATTAGCCAGGATGGTTTCGATCTCCTGACCTCATGATCCACCCGCCTTGGCCTCCCAAAGTGCTGGGATTACAGGCGTGAGCCACCACGCCCGGCCAGAATAATCTTTTTTACATATGATTTTAAAAAATGGCTTTGATGGAATTTTGTTCCGTAGTTGGATTCTCAGATAACACTTTCTAAAGCTGAGCCCAGCCATGGAGTTGGTGCCATCAAATACCTATGAGTTGGGTAAATTCCTCTCCTCTTGAGGTCCCAAGATAACTTGGGGTTCCTGGGCCTGTCAGAAAGTGACATGCTGCCGGGCGCGGTGGCTCAAGCCTGTAATCCCAGCACTTTGGGAGGCTGAGACGGGCGGATCACGAGGTCAGGAGATCGAGACCATCCTGGCTAACACGGTGAAACCCCATCTCTACTAAAAACTACAAAAAACTAGCCCGGCGACATGGCGGCGCCTGTAGTCCCAGCTACCCGGGAGGCTGAGACAGGAGAATGGCGTGAACCCGGGAGGCGGAGCTTGCAGTGAGCTGAGATCCAGCCACAGCACTCCAGCCTGGGTGACAGAGCGAGACTCCGTCAAAAAAAAAAAAAAAAAAAAAAAGAGAAAGTGACATGCTTTACTTTTCACAGGTCAAGAACCCTGTCCAGGGACTGTGTAGGCAAGGCACGAGACCAATTTTCCCAAGAGGCTTTCATTGGTTTTAGAAGTCAAGTTTCATTCCTTAAAAGAAAGCACACCGGCCGGGCGCGGTGGCTCACGCCTGTAATCCCAGCACTTTGGGAGGCCGAGGCGGGTGGATCACAAGGTCAGGAGATCGAGACCATCCTGGCTAAGACGGTGAAACCCTGTCTCTGCTAAAAATACAAAAAATTAGCCGGGCGCGTTGGCAGGCGCCTGTAGTCCCAGCTACTCCGGAGGCTGAGACAGGAGAATGGCGTGAACCTGGGAGGCAGAGCTTGCAGTGAGCTGAGATCACGCCACTGCACTCCAGCCTGGGTGATGAGCAAGACTCCCATCTCAAAAAAAAAAAAAAAAAAAAAAAAAAAAAAAAAAAAAAAAAAAAAAAGAAAGCACACCATTCCAGTCAAAGCCTTGGTAAAATAACAAGGTTCTCCAATTGTGTCCTGTTGCAAAAAAAAAAACCAGATTCTTATTGCACTTATGTGAATAACTATATTGCCATAAATTAAGAATACTCACAACTAGTTTCCAATTTTGGGAGAAATCAGGTAGAGAGAAATATGTTCCAAATTTTGTCCAAAGGAGTATACTTTACTCAATTGTGAAAAGCTGTCAATCGCTCAAGTAAAAGTTTTCTCAGCTCTGAAAAATAAAACAAAGGATCAGTTAATGTTTCAAGCAAAAAGTAAAAAAAAAAAAAAAAAAAAATTACTTCAGTCATTAGTTCAGTCCATGCAGTTAACTCTCATTCTGTTTGATATTCTTGAGTAGTCCATCTCTCCACGAGAGTCCCAAAGTTTTTTCCTCTATTCTAATGTCAGAATCTCAAAAGTTATAAGAACGCTGAATTTAAGAACATCTTTAGAGTTCTAATGTTGATTATAAAACCACCTTCTAAAGAGAACCAAAACAAGATGACAATTGTCTGTGGATGACAAAAAGTTTGAGGGCAGCCTCAGTCAAAAACACGATAGACAAATTTGGTTACCTCTGTGGCATACAATGATTTTTTTTTTTGAAACAGTTTCACTCTGTCACCTGAGCTGGAGTACAGTGGTGCAATCTTGGCTCACTGCAATCTTCATCTCCCAAATTCAAGCAATTCTCCCACCTCAGTTTCCCAAGTAGCTGGGATTATAGGTGTGCACCACCATGCCTAGCTAATTTTTGTCTTTTCAGTAGACATGGGGTTTCACCATATTGGCCAGGCTGATCTCAAACGCCTGATGTCAGCTGATCCGCCCACCTTGACCTCCCAAAGTGCTAGGATTACAGGAATGAGCCGCTGCACCCGGTCATTATACAATGATTTTAAGTGACAATTATAATTATTAGTGATAACATACACTATATTATATCAGAATTATAGGAGTTTCCCATTTTTTTGGAACACATACCAGTGACATACAAATACAGCCCAAAGATAACCAAACACCATTTGACATTTGACAATGCTTCCTGTATGATTTTTATACCAAATAACCAAATTTTACCCTTTGTATTAGTATACTATTTATGTCAACCCCAATTCTTAGTAAAACCTTATAGAAAAATCTATTCAATCTTAATCAGTTTAACCATAATGTAAGATTCTCATAAGCCTTTTGTAACCCCTTACAATTTTTGTTAAAGAGGGATCAGTATGCTAAGAAAAACCTGTTGTGCTTTTATTTGAATGTTTAATTTAGAGAAAAATTGAATACCCCTTTAGCTTTATCTAATATGCTTGCAGAATCTCTTTTATAATTAATTTTTTATAAACCTTCCACAACTTGTTCAAACCTTTAAGTTTTTTTTATCTCACTTAAACAATTCTTTAACACTCTAAACTCAAGAAATCCACATTCCCATGCTGTCTTATAATCTTTTACCAAAAGCATACTCTACTTTCCTTATGAGTAGAATTGTTTCTTTAGTAGCCTCAAACACATGTTATATTGTTAACTCTTAGCAACTTTTACTTTCGGTGAAAAATCTGGTTAGTAAGTGATTGTAATTATGTACCAGGTGTGCAGCCTAGGACATCAGAGAGAAGTGCAGATAAGGGTTATTTCCAACATAGCTAGGAGGTGTGGCTCTCCACATGTTCCCCAGGCCTTATCTAGAATCCAATGCTCCAAAGTAGGTAAAATGAGGCCAGGCACAGTGGCTCACGCCTGTAATCCCAGCCCTTTGGGAGGCTGAGGTGGGCAGGTCACAAGGTCAGGAGTTCGAGACCAGCCTGGCCAACATGGTGAAACCCCATCTCTACTAAAAATACAAAAATTAGCCCAGCATTGTGGTGTATGCCTGGAATCCCAGCTACTTAGGAATCTGAGGCAGGAGAATTGCTTGAATCCAAGAGGCAGAGGTTGCAGTGAGCTGAAATCACACCACTGCACTCCAGCCTGGGCGACAGAGCAAGACTCTACCAACCACGACAACAAAACCGTAGGTAAAATGAAGAATTTTTAAAAGTCAAAGAATCAGTTTGTGACCTTAAAGCAACTAGCAAACCTAATATCTCCCTGACTGACCTGCCCAATTTACACCAAATTATGAAGACATTTTTATTTTACCAAGATGAATTGTCTAAATATTTATCTAAATTTGTCTATATTTGTCTAAATTTAGACAAAATAAATTGTCTAAATTTTGAAGCCTATTGACAAATTTAGATAAAGAGGCGGAGTCTCGCTCTGTCGCCCGGACTGGAGTGCAGTGGCTGGATCTCAGCTCACTGCAAGCTGTGCCTCCCGGGTTTATGCCATTCTCCTGCCTCAGCCTCCGGAGTAGCTGGGACTACAGGCGCCCGCCACCTCGCCCGGCTAGTTTTTGTATTTTTAGTAGAGACGGGGTTTCACCGTGTTAGCCAGGATGGTCTCGATCTCCTGACCTCGTGATCCGCCCGTCTCGGCCTCCCAAAGTGCTGGGATTACAGGCTTGAGCCACCGCGCCCAGCTGAAGCCTTTATTTTTTTGAGACGTAGTCTCGTTCTGTCGCCCAGGCTAGAGTGCAATGGCATGATCTCAGCTCACTGCAACCTCCACCTCCGGGTTCAAACAATTGCCTGCCTCAGCCTCCCAAGTAGCTGGGACTAGAGGCATCTGCCATGACACCCAGCTAATTTTTATATTTTTATTAGAAATGAGGTTTCACCATCTTGGCCAGGCTGGTCTTGAACTCCTGACCTCGTGATCCACTGGCCTCTGCCTCCCAAACTGCTGGTATTACAGGCGTGAGTCACCGCGCCCGACAAAGAAATTTTTGTTTTAACAAAAATATTTAAAATTGCCTTTATTTCCCAAAGCTTACTAAAGTCACATGAACCAAAAGACATTATAGTTTTTCTTTTTTTTCTGAGACAGAGTTTCACTGAATTGTCCAGGTTGGAGTGCAGTGGCACAATCTGGGCTCACTGTAACCTCTCCCTTCCATGTTCAAGTGATTCTGCTGCCTCAGCCTCCCAGGTAGCTGGGACTACAGGCGTAAGTCACGACATCCGGTTAATTTTTGTATTTTTAGTAGAGATGGGGTTTCGCCATATTGACCAGGCTGGTCTCGAATTCCTGGCCTCAAGTGATCCACCCACCTTGGCCTCCCAAAGTGCTGGGATTACAGGCATGAGTTACTACACCTGGCCAGTTTTTCTGACAAAACATTTGGTTTAAGTACTTATTATTTTTAAACCAGCTAATCAAAGCTCTTTTATTTCACACACACAACACGTATAAATACACAGACAGGGCCGGGCGCGGTGGCTCAAGCCTGTAATCCCAGCACTTTGGGAGGCCGAGACGGGCGGATCACGAGGTCAGGGGATCGAGACCATCCTGGCTATCACGGTGAAACCCCGTCTCTACTAAAAATACAAAAACTAGCTGGGCGAGGTGGCGGGCGCCTGTAGTCCCAGCTACTCGGGAGGCTGAGGCAGGAGAATGGCTTAAACCCAGGAGGCGGAGCTTGCAGTGAGCTGAGATCCGGCCACTGCACTCCAGTCTGGGCGACAGAGTGAGACTCCGCCTCAAAAAAAAAAAAAAAAAAATACACAGACAGAAGAAGATCCAGTAGTTGTAAGATTTTTCATTTACCAGTTTCTTAAATTGGATTAGTGGCTTCAAAGTGGAGCCCCTGGAGGCACAGGGCCAGGAAAGCATGCAGCTTCTACAGCCTAATAAACAAGCACAGCTGGAAGCAAAACAGACCCCAGAAACGAAGGGTCCCATTTTTACACTGGATCCTAAAAGATCCTAAAAGAGAAACACTACAGAACCAGACAATGCAATGATCTTACTGTGCGTTTCACTGCACAGCAATCCAAAGCCAATCAGTCCATTTTGTAATTAGCCCATCTCCCATGGGGGTCATCCCGGGGTGGGGGGTGGGGGCTGGGTGCATTTCCACACCTTCTAGGTGGCCAGGAGCTTCTCTAATCCAAACATGCAAAGAGCAAGTATTCACCCTTAACTGCCAGTAGCCCCTCCTAAAAGCTATTACACATCAAAGCTCTCTCATAATGCAAGGTAATTTCTAGTACCCCCAAAAGTCAAAAACGTCAGATAATGCAATGTAAAACAGAACAGAGCCTTAGATTTTGAGAAAGATCTATCCGCTTTTAATTCCCGGGGTTCCATGAGGAAAACAGAGTTGTTTTTTTTCCAGAACAGGGTCTGTGGCGCCTCCTCTTTTTTTGCCCAGGCTGTTAGAGCATGAATATCCACTTTTAACTAAGCTTACTGTTAACCATAGTGCTCTTAAAAAAAAAAAAAAAAAAAAAAACTCCTTTTAAATCTCTTATTACCCAGCTTTAGCCAGGCCAAAGAGCCAACATTTCCGCCTTTTGAACTTTACCAAAGGTAACCTCACAGGTGTTCAGAGAAAGAAAAAGTCAAGACAGTTCCTGGAAGGGAAGATAATTAATAAACGGTAAAGGTCACTCAAATATCAAACCAGAAACAACTCATTCCCTAAGACAGGAATTGAACCCTGAACCCAGGCCACTATCCTGAAAAGACAGAGCCTCAGCTACTGAGCTACGGCACTGAGCAGTCTCCATTGCCCTTTCCAGAAGGTGCCTAACGCAGCCAATTTTGAGCTTGCAAAGGCTTCTAACTGCTCAAGATAATTTTTAGGACTATGACATGAACCCCCAAACTCCTGTCCACTGGATGGTGGAAGCCAAGAGAAAGAACCGCCACATGGTTACCAGGTCAGGGTCCCAAGGACATGAAACAAAACGAAAGGGAGAATTCACCCTGTTTCCCAGAAACCTGCAGCACAGTTTATAACTGAGCGGTTTGCTGAGCCATCTCGAACAGCAGGTGCCTAGGCCTGCATTCTATACCCCTCTTTATGACAGAACAATACAGGAAGACACACAAAGCGCCTCAGATTCGCTGCAGTTTAAGACTAGCCTTGGCCAGGCATGGTGGCTCATGGCTGCAATCCCAGCACTTTGGGAGGCTGAGGCGGGTGGATCACCTGAGGTCAGGAGTTTGAGACCAGCCTGGCCAACATGGAGAAGCCCTATCTCTACTAAACACACACACACACACCCACCCACACACACACACACACAAATTAACCAGGCATCGTGGCGCACGGCTGTAATCCCAGCTACTCAGGAAGCTGAGGCAGGAGAATCTCTTGAACCAGGGAGGTGGAGGTTGCAGTGAGCCAGGATCACGCCACTGCATTCCAGCCTGGGTGACAGAGCAAGACTCTGTCTCAAAAAAAGGAAAGGAAAGAAAGACTAGGCTCATGAATCCTTTTTCCCATTAGCCCAAACTTTACAGGAGATAAACAGTGATTTTTACCATTCATTCAACCAGTTTGCACAGAGAGAAAGGAAGAGGCCAGAAGTCTGACTGGTAAGAAATTCTTACCCTTTTGCTGGTTTGTCAGGCTTCTGGGTTCCCTCTCCCTAAGCGGCCCTAGTGACCCAGCTTGCTGCACCACAGCCCTGGGGCCAAGCTGCAATGCAAAGGAAAATTATCTTTTTCTGTTCTGGCCAGAGTAAAATACGTGTGACAAAACATAGACATTAGCCACTCTGCTTAGCACCCAATATCAAACTGGCAAGGTTCAAATTTGCCCCTGTCATTGTTAATCCAACCTCCAACGTGTAGTCTCTGGGCAAGATGGTCTCTCTGACTAAGAGAAAAGTTAAGAAAGGGAAAGATCAGAAAGGGAGAAAAGCATTGCCTGAGGCAGGGTGGGGAAGGCCAGCGGCTCAGGGAGGCCAGAGAAAGACCCGCCCTTCCCAGTGACACGGAATCAAAAGCTCCGGAGACCCCTGTCAGTCAGGAAGGGATCTTTCCCAGTAGTCCCAGCAGCTCTTTTTTTTTTTTTTTTCCGATACGGAGTTTCGCTCTTGTTGCCCAGGCTGGAGTCCAGTGGTGTGATCTCAGCTCACTGCAAGCTCCGCCTCCCGGGTTTACGCCATTCTCCTGCCTCAGCCTCCCGAGTAGCTGGGACTACAGGCACCTGCCACCATGCCCGGTTAATTTTTGTATTTTTAGTAGAGACAGGGTTTCACCATGTTGGTCAGACTGCTCTCGAACACCTGACCTCAGGTGATCCGCCCACCTTGGCCTCCCAAAGGGCTGGGATTACAGGAGTGAGCCACCACGCCCAGCCCCATTAGCTCTTAAGTGTCTCACTTTGGAAAGGAAAAAGCTCCACATGTCCCATGATCCTGCACATGCCTAATTATGTCACCCACAGCCATCAGCAAAGACTGCAAGGCAGATTACTCCAAAGAGAACAGCAGTTAACATCCCATAGTACCAAATCCATTCTTAGCCAAGAGGAACTTTACCGAATGGGGCTTCTAAACCCCTAAATCTTAGAAGGGACTCTAACCATCCTAAGTTGGGCCTCAAACCCAGGTTTGGTCAAGCATCCTTGCCTTTTATTAAGAGGGGCCTTGCTGAGCACAGTGGCTCACGCCTGTAATCTCAGCATTTTGAAAGGCCAACGCGGGCAGATCACCTGAGGTCAGGAGTTCCAGATCAGACTGGCCAACATGGTA
Organism: Piliocolobus tephrosceles; assembly: GCF_002776525.5. NCBI lineage: Eukaryota > Metazoa > Chordata > Mammalia > Primates > Cercopithecidae > Piliocolobus > Piliocolobus tephrosceles. The sequence continues at coordinate 115,168 of NC_045446.1, forward strand.
AAACCCCGTATCTACCAAAAATACGCAAATCAGCCAGGCATTATGGTGCGTGCCTATAGTCCCAGTTACTCGGGAGGCTGAGGCAAGAGAACTTCTTGAACCCAGGAGGCAGAGGTTGCAGCAAGCCGAGATCACGCCACTGTACTCCAGCCTGGGCAACAAGAGCGAAACTCCGTATCGGGAAAAAAAAAAAAAAAAAAAAAAAAGCCGGGCGTGGTGGCTCAAGCCTGTAATCCCAGCACTTTGGGAGGCCGAGACGGGCGGATCACGAGGTCAGGAGATCGAGACCATCCTGGCTAACACGGTGAAACCCCGTCTCTACTAAAAACTACAAAAAACTAGCCGGGCGAGGTGGCGGCGCCTGTAGTCCCAGCTACCAGGAGGCTGAGGCAGGAGAATGGCGTGAACCCGGGAGGCGGAGCTTGCAGTGAGCTGAGATCCGGCCACAGCACTTCAGCCTGGGTGACAGAGCGAGACTCCGTCTCAAAAAAAAAAAAAAAA